>NC_030856.1:16059631-16125286 GCF_000208745.1 Theobroma cacao | reverse complement strand
TATATTGTTTTACATTAAAATAGATTATTTTAATTAATATTTTTATTTTATTTTATTATTCAAAAAAAAAGAAAAAAGAGAGAGGAATGGAAAAACTGGTACAAAAACCTTGCGAGGTCTCGAAAGGCATTCGGGGGAAGAATGTCTGTCGAGACTTCGCAGCGGTTGTCACGGGCTCGATGGGAGTTCTGGGTCATGACAGTCCTGCTGCAAATTTTGAGCGAAAAATAGTAAGAGTTTTGCTGTAATTTTTTTTTGAAGAAAATAAAAAGAGTTTGCTGCAAATTTTGAGAGGGAAAAAGTTGATTTTTTTACGCTGGTAGAGAAAGAGAGAACTCGGGTTCTTTGGGCAGTAGTGGGGGGATCCAGTTTAGGTAAACAAAAAGAGAGAAAGCTTGGTTTTTGGTGACAAAAGGGTTGAATAAAAAGAGAGAAAATTTGAGTTCTTTGGACTGACCTAGAGTTAACCAACGGTGGAAGTGGATCGGAGGCTTTAAGTTGCCAGTGGAGAGAAAGAGAGCGCTGGTGCTGGGAAGTAGCCACACAAGGCTGAACAGTGCATTCCCAAAGCAAACTATGGGTCTGGTGGAGACTTGGGCCGATCTAGCCCAATTTGGACGTGTTAAAGTAAAGTTAGAATACTGTGGTGGCGTGCCGGAGGGAATAACGAGCAATCGGCAAATAGAAATAGCTAGATACACCTTTGAGCTAATAGCGATGTAACATCCCGCTATTGTAAGGTGAGTGAACTTGCATTTCAAAATCATTTTGGGAGACATAATTGTATTGGTGTGAAACATTGAATGATTTATTCCAACTTGTCTTTAAAAAAATATACCTTGGGAACAAGCCTTTGGTGAAATGATTTTATCTTGTGAAAATGTGCTATATAAACGGTTTATATGTTATCACAATATGATGATATGATGATATGCATTGGGTGCTTCTTTTGTATATTGGTGTGGATTCGGATATGTGCGAGTAGGAGTGTGCATAAGCCGATGATGACCCAGCTATGCGTGAGTAGAAGTGCCCATAAGCCTATGATGACCTGGCTATGTGTGAGTAGGAGTGCACATAAGCTGATGATGACCTAGCCTTGTGCTAATGGGGAGTGCACATGAGCTGATGACGATGGGAGAGTGTGCATGATGATGAATGAAGTGAGGTGGTGTACTTGTTGATATATGTTTATATATGTATATGTAATAGCAAGTTTATGATTATAATATGACTGTTTTGACCGTTGATAACTTGAGTATTGTCAATGTGTGCAATTTAATGTGCAACATGGCGTGAATGGATTTTCCCAAACTGCAGTGAATGCCCCTTGGGTTTTATCTGGCCAGAATCTTGATACAGCGAAAATGCCTTTTTGCTGCGGTGAGAGTCAATCTATTATGTTTGACTTCCTTGAATTTTTACTAAAGCTTTCACTTCTCAACTTCTTTATTGTTCATGGGTCTTTCGTCATTAAGTGACTAAAAGACCAAGATTTGAAATGAGGGGTTTTTAATAAGGGGTAAGCTAAACTGCATTATTTTTTAACTTAAATGCATCATGATTTTTTTTAAACTTTCCTTAACGTTGCTTGTTCCCTTNTAAAAGACCAAGATTTGAAATGAGGGGTTTTTAATAAGGGGTAAGCTAAACTGCATTATTTTTTAACTTAAATGCATCATGATTTTTTTTAAAAACTTTCCTTAACGTTGCTTGTTTCCTTCCTATGTTCACTCACTGAGTTTATACTCACGTTTTCAACTTTATGTTTTCAAATTCAGTGGTGGTTGATACGTAGATTGAGGTGTCCGCGTACCCCCATCCTTTGGGTAGGTATTTTGACACTCAGTAGTCATATCTCCCCATCCAAGGTCACTCTGCTGACCGTTAAAGTCTTTGTATATGTTTAATGTGAATTGCAAAGATATATTGACAAACTATCTATGTATGATTTGAATTATGATGCTAATGTGAGCATTCACTTGGGCTTTATGTGTTGCGTTGGAGAAGTCGACATTTGAACACTATTAAGCTTATTCTTAAAGAAATATGCTAGATAGATGGGTTAATATTCAAGTGCATATTGAGAGGCTTGCTTGGGCCTAGTCGGCTATGCCTATTAGGCCTTGCGCCGGTCATGGCCAGGGAATTAGGCTGTGACAGTTAAGGCTTGCTTAAGCCTAGTGGGCTATGCCAACATAGGTCCATGCACTGTTCAAGTCTTGGAAATGGGATGTGGCAGTTTTGGGTTAAACCATTCTAATTCCTCATTTGTCAGCCTTATCTCTTGCCTTTATTCATAATTAAATAATAAACCTCATTCCAACATTCTTACTTATACCTTATGTACAAAACCAATACATATCATTTTTATAGCATATATCATGCATAATATTTAGTATCCATCAATTAACAATTTTTAATGGCATAACCCCCATTAACTATGGGCTTTAATGGTATAACTACCATTAAACATGAGTTTGCACACAAACGGGGAAATGGAATCACCGCATCATTTCCTTTTTCTTTTTAAGAGATGGTAATGTTATATCCTTCATTACCTTATAAGTTTGTTAATTTTATAACCGCCTTTAAACATGGGCAACAATCAACCATATCACATTTCTTCATTTAACATTTCATAGGTATAGCATCATAGTTATGTTCTCATACATATGTCATGTGATATGTGGAAACTGTTACATACTTAACATCATTGCATTCAACAATGCACTTTTACTACCTCATGTAGTTTGTGGAAGCTACGTCACATACTTAACATCATTGCATTTATGATATCTTACACCATACTCCCATTCTCATTCATGTCGTATATGGAATTTATGTCACATATATCACAATAAAACATACATCAATGTACTCCTTCATAACTCATTTAATATTTAGAATTCTCATCACATATGATTAAACAATTAGCATTCGTCATTTTTCATTCACATTTCTTGAAGTGGTGGCTTTAGATTAAAACACTTGAAAGGACTTGTTCCCCCTTGTCAAGAACTGATACATAGTACAATATTTAGTTATACATAATAGATTTGAAAAGTATTTCCAAAACATGGGTCCATCCACAAACACATTTTCATTTAGCAAAGTAATTATGAGAAACCATACTCATCATTAAACTATCAAATCATGCTTTTAACTTTACATACTAAAATAGTTTGAAAGTAGTGTATCCACTCGCCTTGACAAGAGCGTGCTTCTAAGCATTTGCTTCATCAAACCTTGCTCGTTTGATAATAAAATACTTTATCGAGGATACACGAGGAAATAATAATAAAATAATAATTAAATAATAATACTTTTATCGAGGATGAATTAGCAAGTTAAAAGGTGATTTGGAAATAAACCAGGACAAAATAAGACATTTTTGGTCCCGAGGAGAAAAGTGGAAAATTTTGGAATAAAATAATTTTAAAATATTAATATTTTATTAATTCTTGAAATTAGTCACGAATGAGGGCTATATGGTAAATCTAAGTGGGGGAGAAGAAGTAAGAAAGAATTTAGAAAAAAGGCGATGTAAATGGGGCCCGTGTGCATTTATTCAACAAAGTAAGAGCGGGTAAATGTATATTTAAATATTATGGTGACACCTTGATGAAGTGCAAATGTTATATTTTATTCGTACAAGTGTAAAGGAAGAAAGATAGCAGCAAATTGGCCTTAAAAGAAATGATTGAAGGACTAAATTGTCAAGGATGAAAAGTATAGAGGGTCGAATGATAAATAAAGAAAAGTTGAGGACTTATGTGCAATTACAATATTTGAAGCTAAATGGACATTAACTAACCAAAGGAAGTCAGATTATGGGGGATGATGAGATGTGCATATAAATTTACTATTACACACAAATAATAGCATGTAAAAAGGAGAAAGTTAGAGAGGAACATGTGGAGCCCCACCATATAAAGAAAAAGGAAGGATAGGCCTAAATCTATTTGCATGTAAAGAGATTGGTGCATTAAGTGGCCAAATGAGGAAAGGGAAATATAGATGCATGTGACTTGAATGGTTTAATAAATGACCAAATAAAATATAAAGTGAAGCTTGTGCATGAAATGTAATTGGAGGAATAAGGTGGTGCATGGAATAAAGAATGAAGAAAGGAAGAATGAGAGAATGAAGGTGGCAGATGGAGATGTCACGACCCAAATTCTGGGCCATGACCGGCTCAAGGGCCCAATGGTCGTAGTCCACTAAGCCAAAGCAAGCCTATCTATTTATCTTACTCATAATTCCATCAAATATTGCTAAGTCATATTTCATAACTTTGAATCAAAATAGTGATAGACATTGCCAACTCGTACTGGCATTACTTATTTAAAATTTACATACATTGTCTACAACATGTATTCTAATAATTTACATTAAGTTTCTCTATACATATCAAAAGAATACTCGACTTCTAATGGAGAGACTCGGATGAATGTATAACTACTGAATGCCGAGACAGCTACCAAAAGATGGATACAAGTCTACGAGGACACCTCGTCCTAGTTATCGGCTGCCTTTTGATTTGAAAATATGAAGTTGAAAACAGTGAGTATAAACCCAGTGAGTGAACAAGAAAGGGAACAAGCATACATTAAGATATGTTTAATGAAATCATGATGCATTCATTTTCCAAAACAATACAATTTATTTTAGTTCTTATTAAACCCCTCATATAAACCCCACATGAGTAAATCACTTTATGAAAATAGTCCATGCTCAACAAAGGATTTGGAGGGTGAAAACTTTAGTAGCATTCATACGAATCAAGTCAAATATATGATAGGTCCTCGCTGCAGTGAGAATGAATTTTTGCTACAGCGAAGTTAGGATTTAAGTTATTACTGAACGAGGGTTTCTCAACTGGTCGAGGGTTTCTCACTAAACCTCCTCATTTTAAATGTAATTCATTGATTCCTTAGTGTTGGAAGTCCATTGTCAACTATGGTATCAAGGAAGTGGAAATAGGACAGCAACCGAACAAAATGAGGAACCAAAATAGAAGGTTTTTTGCTGTAGCGAGATTCAATCTCGCTGCAACGAAATTTTGGGTCTCGAAACAAAAAGTTTCTCGCTGCAGCGAAAAGCTACCATATCATTCTCGTTGCAGCAAGAATGCATTCTCCCTGTAGCGAGATTTCTAGCCAGCAACACCCTATCCAACTCGAGAGTTTCTTGCTGCAGCGAGAATCAGAACACCAATAAACAAGTTTTCTTTTCCCTCAAAACTAGGCCATCTTGCTAAAATAACAAAACAACGTGTAACACATACAAATTCTGAAATTTCAGCAAGTCAAATGCTCACATTTTTGCATTTTGCAACCATATACCATATATGTGTATATATATATCAATCATCATGCACACCTCCCATAATCATCAGCTCATATGCAACGGCTTATGCGCACTCCCACTCACACATAGCCAGGTCAGCAACGGCTTATATGCTCTCCCACTCGCACATAGCAGGGTCAGCAACGGCTTATGCACACTCCTACTTGCACATAGCCGGGTCAATATCATTACTCAATATTATTCGTATATATATCAACATAATATAATAGTTCAACAATCCATAACAGCCACATGTCACAACAAAATCAGTTTACCAAAGGCTGGTTGTCAAAGCACTCGTTTTTAAAGAAAAATGAATAAAATCATTCAAGTATATTGGGCAAATAAGTGTACATTCCCAAAACAGTTTTTTTGAAATGCAAGTCCACTCACCGGTATGTTGCTGAGCCTTTAACCGACTCTAACTTCTCTAATTGTCCAAATGGGATGATGGGGCTTTGTTGGAACTTACCATTACATTAACATCATCAATATGTTAATTCACATACTATAAACCCTAAAAGCTATCTCTTAGTTAGCTTTCAATTTGCCATTAAATGGCTATCCATTTTCTCTAGCCTAATCACTCTAAAGTGAATTAACAACCTCAACTAAAAATATTCACAAATCAACTCTCTAGCCCTTCTCAACACTAAAAATTCAACCTTTTGTAACATTCAAATTCTTTCCAAAAATTCTCAAGCTTTTATAATGGCTTTCTTTCTTTTTCTCTCTCTAAACACCTAGCTAGTGAGAGAGTGTATGGAAACAAGATTTTTCAAGGGTTTTAAAGTGGAAAAGTGAAAGAGCACAAGGGTTCTAGTCAAAAGGGTATAAAGGTATGAAAATTAGAGCTAGAGAGAGAAAGTTATGAAAATTTCATATCAAGCTTCCATGGAGGATGGAAGCAACGTGAGATGGAAGAAGAAGAAGAAGACAAGCTAGTGGAAAATGAGAGAAGAAGCTGCTTGAAGAAAGATATTTATAGGCCAAACTTATCTACTCTACTTAAATTACCAAAATGCCCCTCCATAAATTAGCTTATTCTCCTCCAATCTTTTTACTCTTTTAACATTGGGACAAAGTCCAAAGTGGTCTAGAAATGCTTGGGTTCATAAAAACTTAAAAATTCTAACCCGAGGTGAAAAATGACCATTTTGCCCTTATCGTGAAAATCGTCAAAATTTTTTTTATTTCCTTGTCATTTTACCCATATTTTCATCATTCATATATGCCTTAGGCCTACTTAGGCCATAATATTGTTTAAAACTTACTTTTATGGGCTTACTAAGAAAATGACAAAATTACCCTGATCAGGGATATCGCGTATATTACTAACTATGAGTCTATAAAGGTCAAGGTCTCATAGGAGAAGTGTAGTAAGGATAGATAATGGGCCAATGAACAAAGTAAGGAATTAGTGCATGAATAACCATTGGTTGGCAAAGTGGTCAAATGAAAACAAAGGAAAATTGGTGCATTTGTTGTGATTGGTTTCAAAGGGTAGCTAAATGAAAACAAAGGAAAATTTGTGCATGAAATGTGATTGGTTCCAACGGGTGGCCATATAAATACTAAGTTGCAAGAGTTAATGAGAAATGTGAAGAGGGCTTTGGTGAGACTTGAGGGCGGCCATTTTGAGAAGAAAAGAGAGGAAAGAAAGTTTTAAGAGGTTCCATCCGAGAGAAAAAAAAAAGATAAATGAGGGAAAGGCTCAATTTTTGCACAAGATCAAGAGAAACTGTGAGGTTTCCTCCCTCATCTTGTAGCTTTGTGCTATTGTATCAACCAAGGAGTCTTCAATACTCAAGAGAGAAGCCATGGAGTGTTGATAGAGGTGTAAAGCTTGGTTTCAAGATACAAGAGAAATAAGGTAAGGATTGTGGTTTTAGCTTGAATAATCTTTGAAAATGGGTTTATAACTATAAGAAATGTCTTGTGGCAGCAAAGATTGGCTTGATTAGAGAAGATTTAGTGACATGCAAGCTATCAAAACCATGGATGCATGATGGATTCAAAGTGAAAGAGACAAGGTAAGCTTGGTATTGTGTTTAAGGCCAATAGTTGGTAAAAATTTTGAGAAAATAACTTGTGAATCATGTTGTCAGCTTGATGATTAAAGTTTTGGAGGAACATTGGAGTGCATGTGTGGATCAAGCAACCTAAAAATAAATAATTCTTTGAGTATGGTTGAGAAATCTTAAGAAATGGCTATTGTTGTGTGGTTGGAATCTTGAAAGGTGCATTGTGAGGAATAACGGTTGTTAAAAGAATCTAAAATGCATGAGCTAGATGGGCATGTTAAGTCTGCTTGTTATGTTGTTTGAAAGAAATGAAAAAGGAATAATGTGGATGGAGGATTGAGAAATAAAGCATTGAAAGCTAGATAGACATCTATGCATGTAAACTTGGAAATAATTTAGTGAGCTTGGGAATGTGTGAGACCTTGATTTTTATAGCTAGAAGTAGACGCGATAATTTTGTCATTCTCATGGTGAGCACCTAGAAGTAGCTTTCTAGTGTTATTAAGGCCTATGTAGGCCTAAGACATAAATAAATGATGAAAATAAGGATAAAATGACGAAGAAAATAGAAATAATGATGATTTCCAAGGTAGGGGCAAAATGGTCATTTTTCATCTCGAGTCGAAGTTTTTAAGTTTTCATGAACCCAAGTATTTCTAGACTATTATGGACTTTATCTTAGTGTCAA
The DNA here is from genome assembly GCF_000208745.1 of Theobroma cacao. Classification (NCBI taxonomy): domain Eukaryota; kingdom Viridiplantae; phylum Streptophyta; class Magnoliopsida; order Malvales; family Malvaceae; genus Theobroma; species Theobroma cacao. Next base: position 16,117,222 of record NC_030856.1, on the reverse strand, counting down.
AGAGTAAAAAGATTACATAAAGGACCCTTAAAGCTTCCAAAACTCTCTTTCTAGCTTCAATTTTCATGCTTTTGAGCACTTTTTCATAAAACCTTTTTTGCTCTTTCACTCTCTCACCTTAAAACCCTCAAAAGCCTTTCCTCAACACTTTCTCTCACTAATTAGACATTTTAGAGAGAGAAAGAGAGAGAGAGAGACTTTCCATGACAGCTTCAGTATTCTTGAGAAGGAATTCAACTACAAATCCACCAAGGTGAGTAATGAATGAGAATTGATTTTAGGTTGTTGATAGTGGCTAGTAATTGGAGTTGGAGCTGTTTTATTGTTGAGGTTTGTTTATTTATTTCTAGTGTTACTAGAGTAGAGAGAATAGATAGCCAGTCAAACGGTAATTGGAAGCTAGTTAGGAATAACTACTGGGGCTTGATTTAAGAAATAGCTTTTAGAATTGTATTTATGAAAATTAGGTTGGTTGTGATGTTGGTGTGTGATAGGTTCCAACAAGACCTCACATTTTCATTTGGAGCAATAGTAAAAGTTGGACTCGAGTAAAGATTCAACAAATACAGATGAGTGAACTTGCATTTCAAAATTTCTTTGGGAAATATAAATGTATTTAGATGAAACATTTGAATGATTTTATCCAACCTTTCTTTAAAAATGTGTGCCAGGGAACAAGCCCTCGATAAAATGTTTTGATGTTATGAAAATGTGAAATGTGTGAAGGGATGAATCCATGTGCTCCTATATTATGTTGATATATATATATATATATGAATATATGTTGTGCATTGATTAATAATGTTGTGTGATGATGTTGAAGTGTGCGAGTAGGGAGTGCACACATGATGATGTTGAAGTGTGCGAGTAGGGAATGCACACATGATGTTGTTAGAGTGTGCAAATAGGGAGTGCACACATGATGATGTTGAAGTGTACGAGTAGGGAGTGCATACATGATGATGATATTGCGTTGAGCTGAGTTTGCCGGGATGTATGCATGATGATGTATGTATATATATATGTGTTTGTGTTATAGAAAGTTTATGAAACTAATTGTGATTTTGTTGTATGTTGGCATTGTTAATTACTCCCAAATTACTTTTCATTTCAACAAGAAAATGGCTTTTGATATAACAAGAACCCTTTTAATGAAATTACTCTATTTCTCACTGCAGCGAGATCCATTTTTGCTGCAGCAAGAAACTCTTGTGTTGGGGGGGGTCACACTGGCTTGGTTCTCGCTGTAGTGAGAAACTCTCGGGTGGTTCCAAATTTTCTAGTGAAGTGTATTAACTTTGACATGGATTTTGACCACCTTCCAATCATAACTGGGCTAAGTAATAAACACAAAAGTTGTATCCCATCCTCTTATCTTTCTAATGGTCTAAAAATAATGTCTATTGGACTTTTATAGTGGAAGATATGCTTGAAAAACTGAAATATATGCAAACCGTGATTGTTTCTCGCTACAGCAAGAAACTTGTTATCATGCTTGCTACGTTGCTTGATTTTGACATATTTTTCACCCATTTAACTTCATGGATTGATCATGGGTTTTTGCAACACTATGAGGTTATTAATCAAAGTTTGAAATGAGGGGTTTTTAGTAAGAAATTAAATCAATTGCATTGTTTTTGAAACAAGTGCATCCTGATTTTCAAGTTCTCCTTATCGATTGCTTGTTCCCTTCTTATGTTCACTCACTAAGTTTTATACTCACATTTTTAAACTTCATGTTTTCAGATTTTGAGGCAGTTGGGACCTAGATTGAGTGTCCATGTATGCTCGTCTTCTTGATAGGTAATATGGCATCTTAGTAGCGACACCTTCACTTAAAGTCACTCCACGGATGGTTGAGAGTCTTTTGTCTGTGTACATGTATATGTAATGTAAACTGTCAAGCCCGACTCTACAATATGTTTATTATGCCATTCTTACATAAGAATGAATGTTTGTTTACTTAGGTACCTCGAAAATCATTAAAGGACAACAATGTACCAAATGGTACAATTAAGTTGAATTAAGCCTCGAACTAGTCCAAATAAAGAATTTAGGATGAAATTGAGAATTTTAAAATCCAGAATGAGTTAAAATAGTGATTCGAAGTTCGAGGACCGATTTGGAGTCAAATTGGAATTTTCATGACCCAAGGGCAAAATGGTCATTTTGCCACCTGAGGTTAAAATTGAAATGTTGGAAGAAGTTTTTGACCAAGATTGACCATTTAGAACATAATTTGAGTTTTAGAGGTGAAAATTTTTAATTCCTGCATTTTTCCGAGCATAAGGGGCAAAATAGTCATTTTATCGCCTAGGGGCAAAATTGGAATTTTACACCACCCAACACTTGTCCAACTCATGAATTTAACCCATTATTATTATGGATAATTGAGGAATTATAAATGTTGGGGAGAGATTGCTTAATGGATAAGTATGACACATGGGCCAATGGAATGGCGACATATGTCAAATTTTCATCCATTTGTTATTGGCTTTAAAAATCAGCCCATAACCCTCCCAACTCATTTCTCTTGGTCGACCAAAGGAAGAAAAGGGAAGAAGGAAAAAGAACAAAATGCTAGCTAAGAAATTCAAAGGAAAATCACTAGATTTCAAGGAATCAAGACATCAAAGGTAAAATTTCTTAACTCTAGCTTGTGATCTATCTTTCCTATGCATTCTTTTGCATTTTCCATGGTTGAATCACAAGATATCATGAAGGATTCATGGCTGACCGAATTTAGAGAGAGAAGATTTGATGATTTATTTGGTTAGATTTTGAGATATTTTATTGTTTATAGTTGATTTATCATGTTTGGGAGGAAAAAAAGTATGAAAAATCACATATTCTTCATGGATTCTTCATTGGTCGAATTTCATAAAGAAAATATTGAAGATGAATCTTGTGATGTCTTATGTTATTTAGTTAGAATTTAATGAATTGTGGTGGTGGAAATAAAAAATGGTAATGTTTAGTATGAAAAACCGTATACCCCTCAAGAACCTCCATGGCCGAATTTTTCAAGAGAAAAATGTGAGGATGATTTTGCCACATTTCAAGTTATTTAAATTGTATTTAATGATTTGGAGTATTGGGAGATGGAAATTGTTTGGAATTGAATTGGACGTATTGGCCAATTAATAGGGTGATAGATCGAATTAGACAAATACCATTTTATTTAGGTACATAATTGACTTTATATTGAACACCGTATTTAGATAGTTACCCGAGTATTTCACATCCCATTTCATGCATTAGTATAGAGCCTGAATTGGTTTTACAACGGTTTAGCACAAATGTAGCAAATTGCTTATTGTGCATTATGTATAAGTGGTGAGCATTCTGGCAAGAGTAAAAAGGTAGTATCCGAGGATCAAGAATCAGAGTATCCCGAGTTTAATTCCCATTATTGTGAGTAACCTTATTATCATCTTAATTATCTAAAGTATGTTTTTATCCGATTTTGTAATTTCATGGAAAATGTGTTTCAATGAAATGATTTTATAAATTGTTTTAAAATTTAATGATGACTTGAAAATGGAGTAATTGGAGACTACTTGTTGTATTGTAAATTATGTTTTGAATTGAATGGCTTATGATAATGTGGGCATGAATGGCTGGATGGGTATTTGTGTTGAAAATGTATAAACTGTTGTTTGCCTTGATAGGCTGGATAATGATAAAATTGCCATGTCATGCTATTGAGTTTTTATTGAATTGGTGGGATATTGATTAGTCACTGCAGTGGCGGATTTTGTGGACCAGCCTTTTTGAGGGACACGAAATCTCGTTATATCTTACCTCGGTTGGGGAGGTGCATAAGGTAACTCTCGAGGTAAAACTTTAGAGTTCACTTCACGCCAAACCACCATGTAAGGGTGAACTCAGCCAACGCCAAGGAAAGGCTATGTTTTCAAAATAAAAACATGATTTATGCGTACATGACTTTTTAACAGCCTTGGTGGACTCGGTTAGGATAACCTTAGGCCAAGGTATCCCTGACAACTGAGTATGAGAATAATTTTGGCATGAGCCAAGTTTTAAGAAATTCATAAGCCATGTTGATTACTCGATTTAAATGAATTGATTTCATTTGGTTGAAATGAGTTGAAAGGTGATAAATTACAGTATGATGATTTATTTCAATCATCTCCATTTACTCGACTTTAGATATTTTAGATGATATTTGTTTACTCACTGAGATTATATAATCTCATCACCCTCCTTTCCACCCATTTCTTGCTCAAGATAGTCGGTAGATAACTCATTTCGTTGAGGGCTACAGTTGGACTTGCATCCTCAAAAACTGTAGGTTCACAACCTTCAATACTTTTAGTCATTCAGGGGCCCACATGTCGTTGTTAAATGTTTTGAATACCTGGCTACGTGTGCTACTATATGTAGGAATTTATTTTGCTTTTACGCTGTAAAAATTATTTACATAGCGTTTTATAAAAATTGTTTTATGAAAAATTAGAATATTTTATTCATTATTTTTATTTTATTCCATTAGCTATAATTTCACTTTAAATGAATGTTTTAGATATCTAGACTTATTTTCGGTTATGAAATGAGTAAATTTCTCTCATATACTACATTTTAGCTGGTTTCAAAATTTTTGGAAAAAATGACCAAAATACTCTTATGTAGTTTAAACTTCTCTTTGACTGTGTTTGAATTGAAATTGGTTTATATCACTTTAAAACATGATTTTAGTAACTAATACTCACAGGGGAAGCGAGAAAACTGATGTTAAGCCTTACGAGGTTTCGATTAGCATTCCGAGTAATGAATGCCTATCGGGACATCACCGCGGTTGTCACAAGCTCGATACGAGTTTCGAGTCGTGACAATTCAAGTGGTATCAGAGCTTTTGGTTTTAAAGATCAGAGCATTTGGTTTTAAAGATAAGAGCACAAAGCTTTCGGTTTTAAAGTTATTTTAAAAATTTACAATGTTAGTGTGGCCCCAAGTAAAGTTAGGTTAGGTTGAGTCGAATGCATGCATTTGCATATAAAAACCTATCTGTTCTTGTGATACGTAAATAATTAAGAAATTACTGCTTGACTGCGTATAGGTTTTAAGGTGCACTGGTTACAACACCATGTCTAGGAGAGACGGTAGTCCCGATGCCTCTCATAGTATTAGCGAGGGATCGCTAGATTCTACAGCTAGTAGCTGATGGCAACCCGAACCAAGTAGTCTAGGAAGTGCCTCGCCTATGATTCCTATTAATTTGATTTCACTGGATTTGGGAATGGGGGTTCGCAAAAAAGAAAGCTTCGACCCTTGTAAGACCATTGAAAGTGCTGATAGTAATGACATTAATGTAAGCATGAGAAATTCCCTTTTGAAAGAGTCTAAGGAATATGCTGAAGAAAGGGGGAAAATAATGATAGTCGAAGGGGATTATCATCCTAGGAAGGTATCTGTATCTGTTGTTCGACACTTTCCTCCAGGCATGGAAGTAATGTAAGGGAACAACAAGAAAAGAATAAGGAAAAAGTAACTGTTGTAAATCACCGCCCTAGGAAGGGATCTGTTGTACGACATTTTCCTCCCAGTTGTGGAAGAAATGCTGAACCTGTGAGTTATGAGGAATATAGGCGAATACAACAAGCTTGGATTGAGGAACAAAGGAGAAAATCTCAGGAGGAGGAGGACCAGGAGTAAAATCTTCCATTATGTTTAGACTAAGATGATGATCTTAATGGTACTTAATATTTCGTAGGATTTTGTACTACTTTAACTCTAGGTAGATGTAGTGTAAAGGAGATAATACTTATTTGTACAGAGAAGTTAATAGTTTGGCTTTTAAAAGTTTATGACTATAATGTATTATAAAGTAGTTGTTTTAATGACTGGATGTATATGGGAATCGTTTGGTAGGACAGAAGTGGATTAGCACTATGACTATTAAGGAAAGATATTTATCTTAGTGGCATGGTTGATCATCTTAGATAATTATTGAAGACTGATGTAGAAAGTCATTAATGATTCAAGCAATTACCCTAATTAACAATGAATATATTTTGCAGTACTAAGAAATGGATACAGATTAACATGATGAACTTTTGGAGTGATAACCCTAGATTTTGACGAGGTATAAAATGCCATTTGAATTGATGATGTTTGTTGGAAATTATTACTTATCGTAGTATGTGAGTTTTGATATGATTTCAAATGCAAAGCTAAATAAATAAAATTCTGGTTTATGGGACAAATTGTGTCAGAGAAGATGATTTTTGAGCAAACACATTGAACTAGGGGACTATGTTATAATAAGCGGGTTTAGTGTGTTGTATTTGCACTGGATATTGGGAGATAGTGTGGTAAGACTAACAATCAATCATGGAGATGTGAAATTGGGAATCTTAACTGTGGTTACAATTCGAAAGGATATGGAAGAAATCAATGAGGCTCTAGATGACATTTTGAGCGATTAATGTGGTAAAGTCAAAGATTGTAAGCTTGAGGGTGGAAAAAGTATAAAATGATGCCATAACATTATAGAAAGATAATCTAATACAAATATGGTTCATTAGAGATAATGAAGGAACTTGAAAAGGATAAATTTTTTATTGTGAGTATAAGGGTAGTGAAAGATGAACTATTTTCGTGGTCTTTGTATTGGAAGTTAATAAACTATTGGAGTTATAAGACAAGGAAGATGATCAGTAATGGATAATGAAAATAGTGGGATACCATAAATAATAAGTAATTATGTGTATGATGATGTATATATTGTGAATTCATTACACCATATGTGAAAGATGTCCTGAGGTGGGACTTGAAATATGTGGATTTTTGGATATGCTCTAGGAGGGAACTTCTACATCCTAAATTCGAGATATCTTGATCTTATAACTGCGAGGACGAGATGTAATAATTAAGTGAATTATCCACTTTATAAATGTAATTGGTTGAGAACCCTTTATGGCTAGAAAGCATGAGCAAATTGGGATTGGCATGAAGATGAAACTCACGAGTTGAAGAATGGTCAGTGGTTTTGATGAAAAGCTTTGTTGTTTGGAGTGTGAATGAAGATTTCAAGGATGATATAGCAAATGAGTTTATATAGAATAGTGCTACGAGAATTTACAAATCTTGTTTTGACCTTGTTGAATGGAAAGGATTAGTGACAACACAAGTAAACTACGTGGTATGCTAGAAACCCTTGGAGATAAATCGAAGCATGAGTAGTTGGGCATGCCTTTATGGAAATGATATACTTGGAGTATGAAAGAGCAAATAAGTGATTAAGTGTTTCAAGAATGTTTAAACACCTTTGAGAAAGAATTATAAATTATACGAGATGAGTATAAGATGTGTGATTTTGGAACTTGCTAAGAGCCAAACGGCTAAGTCACGAGTTAAGTGATCACCTGCTGTAAGACATAAGTTTAAGATAGATATCCCCAAGGAAATACTCAAGAGAAGTTCTGCCATGGATCTCGTGAAAGCAAGCACTAAGTTATGTGGTTATAAAAAAGGAAGCTGTAAGCTAAGAGTGATATTAGTATTAATATTGAAAAGTACTTGAGGAGAATCTACTTTCAAGCCTTGTAATTTCAAGTACAATTTGTAATTGGTTAAGGAAGAATGATCTTATATTCATATGAAAGAGTGGAACAAAGGATGATAGAAGTTGACCTTGATAATGAAGTCGGATAATGAAACTTTCCTAATATATTATGGAAATTGGAATTCGAAAATGCTTAAGGCATACATGATTCAAATGAGTCTGAGTTTTAAGTGACAAATCAATATCAGAATGCAAGAAGGATACAAGGTAATGTAGAGGCATGAAGGATAATCGAGGAAAAAGGATGACTCTTAGGAATTGTGGTATTGCATAAGATGCAATGATCAAGTTAAGATAAATCTTTGAGGCACCAATGGGATTATAAAGCATACACGCATAATAGATTATAATTCAATGGAGATGACATTGTGATGCAATGATATATAGTATGAGGAAACTTAAGCATATAATTGGAAATGATAAGAAGAGAGTATAAGTATGTAAATAATATGGAACTATGCACAAGCATGATGAGAATTTGTATGAATTATGAAGATTATTCTATTCAATCTTGGTTATGGATGGGAATGAACAAAGAGAAATTAATCTGAAGGCATTTGAAAACAGAGACCCGTATACATAATGAGGAATATGGACATTTGAATGTCCGTGTATACGTATGTGTGGAGTTAGTGATGTATCCAACTAAAATGAAGAATGGTTTTAGTGGTTCGAGATTTGAACTTAATATATTTGATGAGTTGTATAGATAATGTAATGATCAAAAATCTTATCAGAAGTCAATTTATGGCGACCTAAGGAATTTTTGGGAAATAGTTAAGGGAATGTAATCTATAGTGCAATTAAGCCATATGAGATGGATTAATAGGATTAAGAAGATTGAAATTTCCTAAATGCAAGGTAAACAAGAAGTATGAGGATATGTACAGGAATGTGTATGGCGTGTTAATGATGACGTAAACTACACAATAGTGTATGAGGATAGGATGAATGAATGAAAGTCGAGAAATTTGATATGGAATGAACTAATAAGATAGTGATTGGTATACCTAAATAAGTATAAATTGCGATCAAAATTGGTATGATTGAGATGGAGTTATGGTTCAAGTTCAATGATAGTAATAGAAGCATGCTTGGTGTCTCGATATAAGAGATCATAATTGTGAAGGTTACTATTGAACTGATTTTAAAGGATAACAACTGACATAAGTGAAGTACTCGAGTTGAATTCGAGGTAAATGAGGTGAACAAATCGAAATTCCCTATAAAGGGGAGGACATAAGAAGTCGAGCATTGGATGAGAAAACAATACCCCCACCTTTTCTCTGAGTTCAGTAAATGAAATTTTGAGTTCAAAATTTTATTTTAAGGGGGGTAGTGCTATCAAGCCCAACTCTATAATATGTTTATTATGCCATTCTTACATAAGAATGCATGTTAGCTTACTTGGGTACCTCGAAAATCATTAAAGGACGGTAATGTACCAAATGGTACAATTAAGTTGAATTAAGCCTCGAACTAGTCCAAATAGAGATTTTAAGATGAAATTGAGAATTTTAAAACCCTAGAATGACTTAAAATGGTGATTCAGAGTTCAGTGACCGATTTGGAGTCAAATTAGAATTTTCATGACCTAGGGGCAAAATGGTCATTTTGCCACCTGAGGTTAAAATTGGAATGTTGGAAGACGTTTTTGACTAAGATTGACCATTTAGAACATAATTTGAGTTTTAGAGGTGAAAAATTTTAATTCCAACATTTTTCCGAGCATAAGAGGCAAAATAGTCATTTTGTCGCCCAGGGGCAAAATTGGAATTTTACACCACCCAACACTTGTCCAGCACATGAATTTCACCCATTATTATTATGGATAATTGAGGAATTTTAAATGGTGGAGAGAGATTGCTTAAAGGGTAAATATGACACATGGGCCAATGGAATGGTGACATATGTCAAATTTTCATCCATTTGTTATTTGGCTTAAAAATCAGCACATAAACCCTCCCAACTCATTTCTCTTGGCCGACCAAAGGAAGAAAAGGGAAGAAGGAAGAAGAACAAAACGCTAGCTAAGAAATTCAAAGGAAAATCACTAGATTTCAAGGAATCAAGCCATCAAGGTGAAATTTCTTAACTCTAGCTTGTGATCTATCTTTCTTATGCATTCTTTTGCATTTTCCATCGTTGAATCACAAGATATCATGAAGGATTCATGGCTGACCGAATTTAGAGAGAGAAGATTTGATGATTTAATTGGTTAGATTTCAATGTATTTTAGTGTTTATAGTTGATTTATCATGTTTGGGAGGAAAACAAGTAAGAAAAATCACATATTCTTCATGGATTCTTCATTGGTCAAATTTCATAAAGAAAATATTGAAGATGAATCTTGTGATGTCTTGTGTTATTTACTTAGAATTTAATGAATTGTGGTGGTGGAAACTGAAAATGGTAATGTTTAGTATGAAAAACCGTATACCCCTCAAGAACCTCCATGGTCGAATTTTTCAAGAGAAAAATGTGAGGATGATTTTGCCACATTTCAAGTTATTTAAATTGTGTTTAATGATTTGGAGTATTGGGAGAGAAATGGAAATTGTTTGGAATTGAATTGGACATATTGGCCAATTAATCGGGTGATAGATCGAATTAGGCAAATACGATTTTATTTAGGTACATAATTGAATTTATATTGAACATCGTATTTAGATAGTTACCCGAGTATTTCACATCCCATTTCATGCATTAGTATGGAGCCTGAATTGGTTTTACAACGGTTTAGCACAAATGTAGCAAATTGCTTATTGTGCATTATGTCTAGGTGGTGAGCATTTTGGCAAGAGTAAAGAGGTAGTATCCAAGGATCCAGAATCAGAGTATCCCGAGTTCAATTCCCCTTACTGTGGGTAACCTTATTATCATCTTAATTATCTAAAGTATGTGTTTATCCGATTTTGAAATTTTATGGAAAATGTGTTTAAATGAAAAGATTTTGTAAATTGTTTTGAAATTTAATGATGACTTAAAAATGGAGTAATTGGAGACTACTTTCTGTATTGTAAATTATGTTTTGAAATGAATGGCTTATGATAATATGGGCATGGATGGCTGGATGGGTATTTATGTTGAAAATGTATAAACTGTTGTTTGGCTTGATAGGCTGGATAATGATAAAATTGCCATGCCATACTGTTGAATTTTTATTGAATTGGTGGGATATTGATTAGTCACTGCAGTGGCGGATTCTGTGGATCACCCTTTTTGAGGGACATGAAATCCCGTTATATCTTACCTCGGTTGGGGAGGCGCATAAGGTAACTCTCGAGGTAAAACTTTAGAGTTCACTTCACGCCAAACCACCATGTGAGGGTGAACTCAGTCAACGCCAAGGAACGGCTATATTTTCAAAATAAAAACATGATTTATATGTACATGACTTTTTAACAGCCTTGGTGGACTCGGTTGGGATAGCCCTAGGCCAAGGTATCCCTAACAACTGAGTATGAGAATAATTTTGGCATGAGCCAAGTTTTAAGAAATTCATAAGCCATGTTGATTACTCGATTTAAATGAATTGATTTCATTTGGTTGAAATGAGTTGAAAGGTGATAAATTACAATATAATGATTTATTTCAATCATCTCCATTTACTCAGCTTTCGATATTTTAGATGATATTTGTTTACTCACTGGGATTATATAATCTCATCACCCTAATTTCCACCCATTTTAGGCTCAGGATAGTCGGTAGATAGCTCATTTCGTTGAGTGCTACAATTGGACTTGCATCCTCAAAAACTCTAGGTTCACAGCCTTCATTACTTTTAGTCATTCAGGGGCCCACATGTCATTGTTAAATGTTTTGAATACCTGGTTGCGTGTGCTACTATATGTAGGAATTTATTTTGCTTTTAAGCTATAAAAATTATTTACGTAGCGTTCTATAAAAATTGTTTTATGAAAATTTGAAATATTTTATTCATTATTTTTATTTTATTCCATTAGCTCTAATTTCACTTTAAATGAATGTTTTAGATATCTAGACTTATTTTTGGTTATGAAATGTGTAAATTTCTCTCATATACTACATTTTAGCTGATTTTCAAAATTTTTAGAAAAAATGACCAATATACCCCTATGAAGTTGAAACTTCTGTTTGACTATTTTTTAATTGAAATTGGTTTATATCACTTTAAAACATGATTTTAGTAACTAATACTCACAGGGGAAGCGAGAAAACTGATGTTAAGTCTTGCGAGGTTTGCATTGGCATTTCGGGTAATGAATGCCTATCGGGACATCGCGGCGGTTGTCACGGGCTCAACGGGAGTTCCGAGTCATGACATAAGCTACTAAGAGTCATGTTATAAATGAAGTACGTATATGTTGGATTGATGATGATGCCCTTATGAGACGACAATGAATGATAGTACTTTGAGATAATACAAATATGAATATTTGGTTGCTATAAAATATTACTGAAACATTCATCGTTGAGAATTTCAATACATGGTTTTAAAGATGATGGATGGAATGAGGAATAGAATCTCATAAATAGGCTTGCTTGGGCCTAGTGGGCTATGCCCACTAAGCCCATACGCCGGTCATACCCTAGAATTTAAGTTATTACAGAATGAGTGTTGTTCCCATATATGTGGTTATAGAATAAAAATATAAAATGGATTTGAATGATGTTGGTCCCAATTATATGTGCTAGAGGGGGGTGAATAGCACAAATCGGCTTTTGACAAGATGAGGAACTAATTTTCAGAACAAAGAAAATAAAAACAAAGTAGACAATGCGCAGGAATTTAGAGTGGTTTGGTCCAAAACCTACATCCACTACCTTGATTGTCGAACCAAGGATTTTCAAACTCAATCCACTAGAAATGGTGAAATTCACAAGCTTTCACTAAGCTTTACAATGGTTTTTACAAGGCTCAACCAAAACCTTTTACACTAGTTTTTCACTAGCTAAACTAAAACCCAACACTCAACTTTTCAAGGCTCAGTTAGAACCTTAACACATTCAAGCAATCCTAGCTTGAAACAAACACTTAGAGTGACTTTCTCACTCTAAGAATTCAAGAAGAGAGCTAAAAGAAAGTACCTATGATCACAAGTTGATCTAAATAGTACAAGGTTGAATGCAGAATACAAATACAAAGGATGGGCGTTTAAGTTTAGAAAGGAGAAGAGAAGATTTTTTGGTTTTTCAGCTCTTAATGACTCAAATTTCTTCCAAAACTTCCAAGAACAGATTTTCTAACCGTTGGAAGACCTTTTTATACTTGGAGAAACATCTCTGATGGCAGTTTTCCAGTTTATGGCGATTGGAAACAGTTTAGAGTAGGTTATAGCCATTAATCTGTCTTTTAGTGCTCTGAGTCAAATTAGAAACAGAGAGCTCTTAGTTGACTAAGTTGGTTTTGTCTTCTAGTCCCAGTTTCTGGCAGAGAGCATTTAGTCGACTAACTCATTTCTTGGTCTACTAAGTTGGTTCTATCTTAAAGTCTAGATTTTGGCAGTATCTTCTTAGTCGACTAACTCATATTTTGGTCAACTAAGTTGGTTCTGTTTCTCAATATTCTTCAGCCCATCATTTCTCTTATTTGAATTTTAGTCAACCAACATTCTTCATTATTCAACTCAAGAGTTTCCTTCTTGTTGATCAATCGTTTTTCTTCATTTTCATGATTTTTGATATATACACTTGAAAGGTTGATTTATTGTTTCCATATGACTTTTTGTTCTGCACACTTAGGTAGAAATGTTAGACAGTCATGAAATGGGAATGTTTTATTATCATAAAAAACTAATGGAGCCAACAATCTCCCCTTTTTTTATGATGACAAAACATTCCTTGATTAACAGCACAGTGCCCTTTAATTCTTTTTAATTTTTGTCGAAAATGAGGATTACTCCCCCTGAGTGAGTGCTCCCCCTTGGTGTGTTCATATTTTGCCTATTTGCTCTAGTAGATTTTATTCATGTTGTGCAGAGATTAATGCTGTACATCCAGAGTATATATGTGCATAAATATAAGGTAATTTACAGCAAATGGATATTGACAGATTTTCATCAAAAGTTTGCAGTGTCTGTTAATAGCTATCAAATTTTGTCTATGTCATTCATCATTCAACTGATATACTATACACAACATCCATATCCATCCATAATCATAATTTATAATAAAGATTAGTACACAAATTCTAACATTAGTGCAGTAACAGACTTTTATCAACAACAGTTAAAATGTCATAAACAACAGGATATCAGCAAGTATTTAATTATCAGCAGCAAAATTCCATGAACATATCAGCAAAGTACCATAAATATATCAGCATCTATTTTTCCCATAAAAATATAAACACCAAGGTCAAAGTTAAGTGTTCAATTACCATCATGGCACAAATAGCAGGAAAACATAAAATATTCCTAAATTGCCCTTTGTTCATTTCTGCTTCCTTTCTTTCCTAAGTTCCTGCTCCTGATTCATTTCTGCTTCCTTTCTTTCCTAAGTTCTTGGTTCCTCCACCCTAACATTTTTTTATTTAATTTCTTGATTCCTTTTTCCCCTAAAGTTCTGCTGGTCTTTTCCCCCTTTTTCTCATCATTAATTTCTAAGCATCAGCTGAGGAGGATGAGGGAGATGACTCATCATCAGTGTTGTGTTTTACATCTAAGGGTTGAGGAGAGGATTTTAGTGGTAATTCTTGGGTAAAGGGATCAGGTAAGGGTGAGTCAGATGTTTCTAATGGTTCCTGAGGAGAATAAAAATATGTTGGCTTGGACTTTTCTGCCAATCTAGTGGATTTCCTTCTCTTAAGGAATGCTGTTTGTGTTGCCATTGTTTTCTTTCCTTTGGTGGGTAGTTTTGTCTTTGGCTGCTGTGCTGCAGTAACATTTTGTTTCCCTTTTCCAGATTTAGCCTTCATTCTAGGGGCTGGTGTAGATGTTTGTTGAGCATGTCCTTTAACTACTTTTTTCTTAACTTGTTCCTCTCTAACCATTTGATGGAAGACATCCATAACGGATACCTCTTCTGAGTTTGGAGAGGAGGGCTGCTATTTCTCAGGTTCTGAAAGAGCATTTTCATATGGGGAACCTAGCACTTCTGTTCCTTGTTCTAATTTGTCTTTACTCTGGTGTTCAGGTGAAGGGGTTTTAGCTGGTTGATCAACACCAGGATGAGAGTCCTCTGTTTGAAGGATATAACTAGTAGTTCTGTAAGTTAAGCCTTCAACTTGAACACCATGACTTGCTTCATGAGGAACAGATCTTTTTGCTTACAAAGCTGAATCCTCAGTACCTTGCTGTGCTAATGCAAGACTTGGTGTTTCAGAGGAATTTGCATCAGCAGGTTCTGATGGTTTTTCTTTCCCCTTCAGCTTATTTTCGAATGCAGTAACTTTATCTTCAATTTTCTGCAATCTAGCTTCTTGATTAGTGAGCTTTCCATCTATCATTTTCAATAGATTAAAAATCATTTCATTGGAAATTTGGGAGGATGGTGCCTCGGTTGGTGCTGGTATTATAGAGGCCTTGGGTATTTTAGTAAATTTCTCTCCATCCAGCTTGTAACCCATTTTAGGTAGACTACTTAAGTAGATAGCCTAGTCTCTACTCTTCACCATATCAAGTTCATATCTTTTTTCCCAGACTCTCTTTTTCTGCACTAAAGATGTTATAGCATATCCATATGGCAGATTAATTTTCTCAAGCTTGCATGCTTCTCTCATCTTTTCAATTATGAACTTGCCTAGGTTCAAAGCAACCCCATTAAAAGCATGTTCCATCAGCCAAAGATCTTGAAGGCTGATGTAGCTCAAACTTCCACTTCTGCCATGAATATTAACTGTAACAAAGTAGTGTAGAATTCTTATCTAGGGACTGGTTATCAAACCAGCATTGCTCTTTGATGAGTATTTCTCTTTTCTACCAGTAATAATTTCCCACAAAGAGGAAGGATCATATTTTTCTGGGAATTCAACCTTCAATAAATTTCCAAGATCATCAGCAGTAACCACAAACTCTTTAACCTTCAAAAACACATTTAATCCATTTTCAATGTAGTCATCAGAATCATATAGTTCTTCTTCTCCTAAGGCTATACTAGCATAAAATTCTTTCACCAAGCTGGGACTGTAGGATCCATTCTTAAAGTGTTAGACCCTTTCAGTTTTTATTCATTAAAATAATTTGATAGGCTAGTCTGAATTTCTAGATTTTCACTAAAACTCTCCCAATCAATGTATTTCCTGCAGGTAATAAGAGCATTCTCAATTTTCTTAAACCTTTCTTCATGCATTTTATTTCTGAATTTGGAAGAAAAGGTAGTATTTTTCTTGTGTAGTATCCTTGTTCTTCTTCTTCTCTAATTTCTTTTTCTTTTCCCTCTGTTTTCCAGATTTCTCAATTGTTGAAGCAGACCCAATTTTTTGTTTCTTTTTCCCCATTTCTGCTTCTGACTCTTTTATTAGTGGCCTTTTTTCTTTCTTTTTTTCAATGATTTCCTTACTCTGAGAGGTCTTTGCCATTTCGATTCTGAATATTTCTGACTGGGGCTCGAAGGTTTTGGTTTTGTGTGAGTCAGTTTCAAAGGTGAGAATGTAAAGAGGATGGGTTTCAGTTTCAGATGACCGAGTTTCAGGGGAGATAAAATGTAGGAAAGAAGTTGTCAGCAGTTTTAATTTCCTTTAGAAAACCATTCACCTCCCCCTTAAAAATTGCCTCACTTTATTTGCTTAAAAATTTTAAAATTTCCTAAAAATTTTAAAATTTCCTCTAAATTTTTATTATTCTCCTAAGTGGTTTTTCTTCTTTTCTTTATTGCCCGGTACACATTATTTTATTCTTTCTTCATTTATTTGATCGAGTCTTATTATTTAAGACTAACAGAGCACTTTTAGTTGACTAAGATTCACCTTAGTCGACTAAATGCATTCTATTTTTTGTGCATAAGCCAAGATTTTTCTCACAATTCCTGCAGACTAATCATGCCTAGATTCCTTCTAATTTCATAGAATTTATCTTCATTTAGGGGTTTGGTAAAAATATCTGCTAATTGATGCAAAGTATTTACAAATTAAATCTTAATATCACCTGTCATTACATGGTCTCTAACAAAATGGTACCTAATCTCAATGTGCTTGGTCCTATAATGTTGCGTAGGATTTTTGGATATATTGATTGCACTTGTATTATCACAATATATTGGTATGTTATGCATTGATAACCTATAGTCCTTTAGTTGTTGTTTAATCCATAATATTTGGGCACAGCAACTTCCTAGTGATACATACTCTGCCTCTGTTGTAGATAAAGCCACCGAATTTTGCTTTTTGCTGGACCATGACACAAGCATCCTACCTAGAAATTGGCATATTCCACTAGTGCTTTTCCTATCAGTTTTGCTTCCTGCAAAGTTTGCATCTGAATAGCCTACAAGATCAAATGCTGATTCTCTAGAATACCATAATCCTAAAGTTTGTGTCTCTAAGAGGTATCTAAAAATTCTCTTAACAGTTGTTAAATGTGATTCTTTAGGCTGTGACTAAAATCTAGCACACAAACACACACTAAACTGACTATCTGGTCTGCTTGCTGTTAAGTAGAGTATTGAACAGATCATACCTCTATAGAGCTTTTGATCTATATTCTTTCCTTTTTCATCTTGATCAAGTCTGGTGGATGAGCTCATTGGTGTGGAGATTAGTTTCAGCTTCAGCATATCAAACTTTTTTAGCATATCTTGAGTGTATCTTTCTTGGTTGATGAAGATTCCTTCCTTACTTTGCTTAATTTGAAAACCAAGAAAGTACTTCAACTCTCCCATCATGCTCATCTCAAATTCACCCTACATTTCTTTGGAAAAGTTCTTACATAAAGCCTCATTAGTTGCTCTAAATACAATGTCATCCACATATATTTCTACAACAATTAAATCATTTAAATATCTTTTTATGAACAATGTAGTGTCAATGCTGTCTCTAATGTAGCCTTTTTCAACTAGAAATTTTGAAAGCCTCTCATACCAAGCTTTAGGAGCTTGTTTCAATCTATACAAGGCTTTATGAAGTTTGAAAACATGATCAGGTTTTTCAAAATCTTCAAAACCTAGTGGTTGTTCAACATATACTTCCTTTTGAATGAATCCATTTAAAAATGCACTTTTTACATCCATTTGGTACAATTTGAAATTCATGAAACATGAAAAAGCTAGCAACAACCTTATGGCTTCAATCCTAGCAACGGGTGCAAAGGTTTCATCATAATCTATTCCTTCCTCTTGGTTGTAACCTTGTGCTACTAATCTAGCTTTGTTTCTAACTATATTTCCTTGCTCATCTACCTTATTTCTAAACACCCATTTTGTGCCAACAATGGGGTGATTTGAAGGACTAGGTACTAGTGACCATATATGATTTCTTTTGAATTAGTCAAGTTCCTCTTGCATGGCCATTATCGAACTTTCCTCACTTTCAGCTTCTTCAAAGTTTTTAGGTTCAATTTGTGATATGAAGGCTGAAAATTCACAAGTTTCTCTTGTTGCTCTCCTAGTTCTAACTCTTTGAGAAATGTCACCTATTATTTACTCTTGTGGATGATCTCTTACAAACCTCCAACTCCTTGGAAGGTCATTATGCTCATTTTCTGCTCTTTGCAAGTTTTCCAAAGGTGGAGTTTCATTTTCTCTTCTAGGTGAGCTTTCTTCATTATTTTTATTATTCTTTATGCTCATTTCTTCCAATTGTTTTTCTAGGATTTCTACATCATCATCATCAACATGAATTTTCTTTTGTAAAGCATTTGACTCATCAAAAACTATATAGATTGATTCTTCAACATTTAGAGTCCTTTTGTTGAAAACTCTATAAGCCTTGGAGTTTAATGCATATCCTAAAAATATTGCTTCATCACTCTTTGCATCAAACTTATCTAAGGGTTATTTTCCATTGTTCAATACAAAACATTTACAACCAAAACTCTTAAGGTGAGAAATATTTGGTTTCCTACCTTTGTAAAGTTCATATGGTATCTTAGATATCATGGGTCTTATTAAGACTCTATTAAGTATATAAGCTGCTGTGTTCACTGCCTCAGCCCAAAAATATTTTGGTAAGTTATTCTTACATAGCATAGTCCTAGCCATTTCTTTTAAGGTTTGGTTTTTCCTCTCTACAACTCCATTTTGCTAGGGTGTTCTAGGTGTAGAGAAATTGTGATCTAACCTTTTTTCGTTACAAAATTTTTTAAATTCATCACTTTCAAATTCTCCTCCATGATCAATCCTTATGCTAACTATGCTTAGTCCTTTTTCATTTTCAATTCTCCTACAATGACTTATAAAAGCTGATAGAGCATCATTCTTATGAGCAAGAAAATAACCCAAGTATATCTAGAGTAGTCATCGACTATAACAAAGCCATAAGATTTTCCTCTTAAAATAGTTGTGCTTATTGGATCAAATAGATCAATGTGTAACAATTCAAGAGGTTTAGATGTTGACACGACTTTCTTAGCTTTAAAGGATGTTCTAACTTGTTTTCCTAGTTCACAAGTATCACATATTTTATCATTTTCAAACTTTAAATCCGGCAACCCAACAACTAAGTTCTTTCTAATCAATTTTGACATAGTATGCAAGCTTACATGTCCTAATCTCCTATGCCATAACCAGCTATCATTTTCAACATTTGCAACAAGACATATTTCACTATTAATTTCCAGATCCTCAAGAAAAAAAACTTACATATTCTTCAATCTCTTTCCTATAAATAAGACTTTGTTTGTACCTATGTCTATTACTTCACACTTATTTGAATCAAAACATAATTTAAATCTTTTGTCACATAATTGACTAATGCTTAATAAATTATGCTTCAAATCCTTAACTAACAACACATGACTAATTTGAGTTTGGGAGTTCTTACCAACCATACCTATCCCATGAATTCTACCTTTTGAGTCATCACCAAAGGATACGGTACCTCCTTTCCTCTTGTCTAACTGAGCAAATAACATTTCATCTCTAGTCATGTGTCGTGAGCAGCCACTGTCCATGTACCAAGACTGCTTTTTCTTGAGTTGAGCTCTTGAACATGTCTCTTTTAATGTCGCTCAACCTACAAAACAAAATTTCAATTTTTCTTTATAGGTACCCATACTTTGATGGGTCCTTGAGTGTTAGTTGCAATATAGGATCCTTCAAGAACCCAAATTTTTCTAACTTTCTGCAGGTTACCTTTCTTAAAACAATTTTATGATAAATGTCCATGTTTTCCACAACTATAACATCTAGATGATGCAAAAGCAGAATTCTTCTTGTGGTATGCATTTCTTTTCGGAGTTTCATTTTTTAAACATTTAAGAGCTATGTTTTCATCAAGTGTTTTTTGCAAAGCTTCTAATTTATTTTTCAGCTCTAGTTTTAAAACTTCATAATCTATTTTTGAGTGTTCAACACATCTTGCAGAAGATTTCTTTGCTCAAAAACAGAGTTGAACTCTTGTCTCACTTTTTTAAAATCATTTTCAAGAGATGTAGTGTGAGACCTCGACCTCTATAGGCTCGCAACTAGGCATAGATGCAATAACACGGGCTAGGGGTAGTTTCGTCATTTCTTTAGTAAGCCCCTAAAAGTAAATTTTTAAACAATATTAAGGCTTAAGTAGGCCTCAGGCATAAATGAATGATGAAATATGAGTAAAATGACGAAGGAAATAAAAATAATGATGATTCTTGAGGTAGGGGTAAAATGGTAATTTTTTATCTCGAGTAAAAATTTTTTTAGTTTTCATGAAATCGAGTATTTCTAGACTATTAGGGACCTTGTCTCAGTGTTAAAAGAGCAAAAAGATTGTATCAAGGATTAGAGGAGAGCAAGGTAACTTGTTAAGGGCATTTTCATAATTTAAGTGGAGTTGGATTAGCATGAGCTATAAATATCATCTTCCAGCAGCTTCTTCTCATATTTTCTAGCAGCTTCTTCTTCTTCTTCTTCCTTTTTCCCTCTCACGTTTCTTCATCCTCCATGGGAGTTCTCTTCAAGCTTTCATAACTCTCTCAAGCTAGCTCCACTTTTCATGCTTTTGTGTACCTTTTCATAGAACCTTTGTGCTCTTTCACTCTCTCACTTTGAAACCCTTGAAAAGTCTTACTTCCATATTCTCTCTCACTAGCTAGGTGTTTAGAGAGAGAAAGAGGGAGCTTTATAACAGTTTGGAGAATTATTGGAAAAAATTTTAATTTTTAGAAAGCTACTAAAGTGAGTAGTAAATTAGAGTTGATTTTTAGTGTTGGGAATGGCAATTGGATGCTAGTTAGGAGATAGCTTTTAGAATTTATAGTTGTACGAATTGAGTTAATTGTGATGCCAATGTGATGATAGGTTCCAACGAAGCCCCACCTCCCCATTTGGACCAATAAAGGAAGTTGGAGTTAAGTAAGGATTTAAAGAATACTGATGAGTGAACCTACATTTGAAAATTATTTTGGGAATAAGAATGTCTTTGCACAAAATATTTGAATGATTTTATCCAACATTTATATAAAAATCTACCTAGGGAACAAGCCCTTGGTGAACGTTTTTATCTTGCGAAAATGTGCCATATAAATGGTTCATGTGTTACAGCAATATGTTGATATGTATAATATGCATTGGATGTTCCTTTTTGGTGTGATGATGATGACCCAGCCTTGTGCGTGTAGGAGTGCACATGAGCTGATGATGACCCAGCCATGTGTGAGTGGGAAGTGCACATGAGCTGATGATGGTAGGATGGTATGCATGATGATGTATATTTTATATATAAAAATGTGTGTTATAGGAAGTGCATGAATATAATATATGGTTGTAATGCATATGAATCTTGCATGTTAAACCTTGGAAATTTCTAAGCATGTTCAAGTTGATTTTGTCCTTGCAGCTAAATGGCCTTTTCTTAAGAGAATGAAAATTTGTTTAGTGTCCTGTTTCTTGTTGCAGCGAGAATGAATCTCGCTGCAGCGGAAAACTCTCGGGTTTGAAGGGTTACATTGGCCTAATTCTCACTGCAGTGAGAAAGTTGCTGAAGCTTCTCGCTCAGCGAGAAACTTTCTATCCTACTGCTTGAAATTTACTGCAGCGAGAAACTTTCTATCCTACTGCTTGAATTTTACTGCAGCGAGAAACTTTCTATCTTGCAAATTATCTTGTTCGATTGTTGCCCTATTTTTCACTTCTATGGTACCATAGTTGAGCATGGACTTCCAACATTAAGGAATTAATTAACTAAGTTTGAAACGAGGAGCTTTGGTGAGAAACTCTCGGTCAGTGAATAATTTGAGCCAAATTTAAGAAACCCTAGGTCAGCGAGAATGCCTTTTTGCTGCATCGAGGACCCGTCATTGACTTCACTTGATTTGCTTGAATGTCATTAAAGTTTTCACTTTTCAAATCCTTTGTTGAGCATGGACCTTTTATCATCAAGTGATTTACTCATTAGGGGTTTAAATGAGGGATTTTAATAAGAACTAAACTAAATTGCATTGTTTTAAAGATAAATGCATCATGATTTCTTTAAATCTTCCTTATTGTTTACTTGTTCCCTTCCTTTGTTCACTCACTGAGTTTATACTCACCGTTTTCAACTTCATGTTTTCAGATCAAGAGGCAGTCGGTAACTAGGTCGAGGTGTCCTCGTAGATTTGTATCCTGGGTAGGTAACTGGGCATTTCGTAACCGCACCTTCACCTTGGTCACTCCGCTAAAAACCCAGGGTCATTTTGTTGTAAATACGTAGATGGGATGTAAAGTACTAAGACATATGTTTTAGAAAATTTATGTATATTTGATTGGTAATGCCACTATGAAATGGAAATGGTTAGCATTATTTTGAGTTGTAATTATGAAATAAAACCTTAGTAAATTTTGATGGAATTATTAACAGATCATATAGACAAGTTTGGTTGGGCCTAGTGGGCTATGTCTATTGGGTCCATGCGCCGATCATGGCCTGAAATTTGGGTCGTGACATGTAGCCTTTTTCTTTAGAGTATTATATTTTGAACAAAGTTTTTCAAATTCATTATAAAGACTGTCATACTCATCTTGTAAATCATCAATGGAAATATCACAGGGGGATGAAGATACCTTAGTTTCATCATCTTATGCCATCAAGCAGAGGTTTGCTCTTTCCTCAGATTTTTCATTTTTAGTTTCAGAGCTTGATGTGTCACTATCTGACCATGCAGTAGCCACCATTACTTTCTTAGATTTCTTTTTTTCTTTGAAGTCTCATTTTTCAGTAGTGGACATTCAGACTTGAAATGGCTAGGTTTCTTGCACTTGTAGCAGATCAGCTCATCCTTTTTGTTGGAGTCATTTGTGTTTCTGATTTTCCATGGAGCACCTTGATCTTTTCTGAATCCTTTTCTAGCTAGTCTCCGATTTCTTCTGCCTTTAAGCTTTCTGAATTTCCTTGCAACCAGAGCTAACTCTTCATCAATATCGCATGACAACTCTTTCAGCTCTTCTTCAAGAATGCTCGCTTTAAGTGCAATGCTCTTTTTCTTTTCCTTTGCTTCCCTCCTATCTTTCTCTTCTTCCTCTTTAAGCTCCAACTCATGAGTAAGGAGAGAGCCACAAATCTCATCTAAGGTAATAACATTTAGGTCTTTGGCCTCTGGGATTGCAGTCACTTTAGGCTTCTAATTTTTTGGTAGGCTTCTAAGGAGTCTTTTAACTATTTCATGCTCAGGTATTGGTTTGCCTAGCTGACTCAATTTATTTGTAATGTTTGTAAATCTATCTAACATGCTAGTGATGTCTTCACCAAGCTCCATTTTGAACATTTCATAGTTATGTGTCAAGAGAGCTATTTTGGACTCCTTGACTTGAGAAGTCCTTTCATGGATTATTCTAAGTTTGTCCTACACTTGCTTAGCTGTTGTACAACTTGAGACTTTGTTGAATTCAATAGGGGTTAAAGCACAATGCAATGTATTGATGGCCTTAAAGTTTGTTTGAACTTTCTTAGTTTCAACCTCGGTCCATTCAGACCTTGGCTTAGGCATCATCTCATTGGTAACTACATTTAAAGTTGAAGGAATAAAGAGTCCATCAGTTATGATGTCCACATTTCATAGTCTATAGCTCTAATGTAAATTGACATCCTAATGCACCAATAAGGATAGTTAAAGCCATCAAACAGAGGTGGTCTGTTTGTTGATCGTCCCTCAGCAACTACGGATTTTTGGAGAGCCATTTGAATCCTCCCAAAGGGTATTAAATCTTAAGAACAGGGAACTAGCTTTGATACCACTTGTTGGTCCTAATTATATGTGCTAGAGGGGGGTGAATAGCATACATCGGCTCTTGATAAGATGAGGAACTAATTTTCAGAACAAAGAAAATAAAAGAGAGTAAACAATGCATAGGAATTTAGAGTGGTTCGGCTCAAGACCTACATCCACTACCTTGATTTCCAACCAAGGATTTTCAAACTCAATCCACTAGAAATTGTGAAATTCACAAGCTTTCACCAAGCTTTACAATGGCTTTTACAAGGCTCAGCCAAAACCTTTTACACTAGTTTTTCATGGGCTAAACTAAAACTTAACACCTAACTTTTCAACGCTAAGTTAAAACCTTAACACATTCAAGCAATCCTATCTTGAAACAAACACTTAGAGTGACTTCCTCACTCTAAGAATACAAGAAGAGAAGTAAAAGAAAGTACTTATGATCACAAGTTGATCTAAATGGTACAAGGTTGAGTGCAAAATACAAATACAAAGGATGGGCGTTTCAGTGCAGAAAGGAGAAGAGAAGATTTTTTGGTTTTTCAGCTCTTAATGACTCAAATCTCTTCCAATATTTCCAAGAACTAATTTTTAATAGTTGGAAGACCCTTTTATACTTGGAGAAACATCTCTGATGGTAGTTTGGCAGTTTATGGCCGTTTGAAATAGTTTAGAGTAGGTTCTAGCCGTTAATCTGTGTTCTAGTGCTCTGGTTCAAATTGCAGACAGAAAGCTCTTAGTTGACTAACTTTCTTCTTAGTCGACTAAGTTGGTTCTAACTTCTAGTCGTAGTTTCTAGCAGAGAGCATTTAGTCGACTAACTCATTTCTTGGTCGACTAAGTTGGTTCTATCTTGAAGTCCAGATTTTGGCAATAGCTTCTTAGTCGACTAACTCACATTTTGGTCAACTAAGTTGGTTTTGTTTCTCAATATTCTTCAGCCTGCCATTTCTCCAATTTGAATTTTAGTCAACCAACATTCTTCATTATTCAACTAAAGAGTTTCCTTATTGTTGATCAATCGTTTTTCTTCATTTTCATGATTTTTGATATACACACTTGAAAGGTTAATTTATTATTTCCATATGACTTTTTGCCCTGCACACTTAGGTAGAAATGTTAGGCACAAATGAAATGGGAATGTTTTATTGTCATAAAAAACTAATGGAGCCAACAAATGAGAGTTGCTTGAAAAGGTTGAAATAGGAACTAAATGTCATAAATAAGTTGCCGATATATATAATATGAAGAATTACGCAAGTAAAAGATATGAATACCTTTAGTAAAAATGTGTCAAGATGCAGATGAATATGCAAAGGTTAAGTGAGAAAGCATGGTGGTTTTAGCATGATGTAAGTTATTAAAAGGATGATTGATGTTTGAATGAGAAAGAAAAATAAGAATAATAAATAGTAAGTATATTAAGCTTGGT
Source organism: Theobroma cacao (assembly GCF_000208745.1). Taxonomy (NCBI): domain Eukaryota; kingdom Viridiplantae; phylum Streptophyta; class Magnoliopsida; order Malvales; family Malvaceae; genus Theobroma; species Theobroma cacao. The sequence goes on along the minus strand of NC_030856.1, from coordinate 16,091,955 downwards.
TTATTTTTAGGAAGTGTGCAAGTGGAAAAGGAATACTGTGGTGATTAACTAAGGGAGGAAACGTAATTAGATAAGTGGCAAAGTGATATCTCGCCATTGTGAGGTGAGTAGGGGGTGTCTATGTCAAAATCTCCATACCATATATTGATTTACATCAATAAACGTTGCCAGTTTTCTTAAGTGCAACTATGGATAGCATGAACTATTAGCCTTCATAGGCAATTTTAAAATGGATTTACAATGATTTATATATTGCTATTGTGGAAAGCATGAGCTAGTAGAGACCATAGGAAAATGGATTTACAAGTGAGCTCTAGTTAGAGAACCTTTAGGTCATCGACGGGCTGTTAAACATGGCGGGGCTATGGTCTATGATATATACGTGGCAAGAGCACGGGTTGATATGTGTGGCTAGGCCACCAGTTGATATATGTGGTTGTGACCACTTGATTTTTCTGATGTCGACTATCATCGTCGAGACCACCATAGTTGTGGGAATCCGATGGAGTGGAGCTCCTAGATGTTATTACGTGGAAGTGGGTCCACATGTTGGATGTTATGATTACCGACTCAAGAGCCTTGAGAGTTTTTAGACTCGTACTCTTTGCATGGTGGAGAGTTAGTGATTTTTCACAGCTCCCTCTCTATTTGATTAATAGCTGTCAACGCTTTGTACGTGATTGTGAGATGATTTATGTGGTTGTACACATTGATTTTTACATGTCACACATTTTAAGAGCGTGCGTGCTTTTATGCAACTATCATATTTTTGAACGAAATAGGTGATTTTGATGATTGAAATTTATTTTACTATGCCTTGTCTCTAGCATCGTTTGCAAAAGAGAGTATAGCATTATGATTTACGGCATTATTTTTACAAGGTACAAATACCCTATTTATGATTAGTTTAGCAAGATTATCATTTTTTTTATTTTGGTTTTACTATTGAAATTTATCTGCTTTATTCTTGTTTCCCATCTACGCCCTGCTCATGGAGCCGATGATCATTGAGTCTATGAGACTCACCCTCTATCTCCCTTTTGCAGATAGTGATTGGCCTAGTGTGCGTTCATCGACGAAAATTGTCTACTGCGGATAGGTAAGTGCATTTCATAGCACTTCATTTTGAGTCGCTCCACTACTAAAGGTCGAGTCATTTATAGCATGACGTGTTTGTACTTAGTGTCAATGTAAATGTGCAATTGGTATTATAGACTTTAATGTTTTTTTACGAGTATGGTGAATAAAGATTAAGATCGCTTATTACGATTTATGTTCAATTCTTATTGTAAAGAGTTATAGGGTTTAAGCAATCTCATAAATTGATGGCATAAATACGTAGTAATAACTAAGTTTAGATTCAGGCTTGTTCAGGACTGGGTGAGTTCTCCTGCAAGACTTAGACGCCGTTAGCGATAGAGGAGCAGTCGTTACAGACGTGGTATCAAAGCCCTAGGTTTAGTTGAGTCTTAGGATTTCCTGAGTTGGTCAGTAAAGTTGTTAGACTTAGTGTATAGTCCTGTCCTTGGATGGTGGGTGTGAAACACGAATCGAGGAAAAGAGGCTACATAAACTCTTATTCATCTAGAAGCCTACCTTTATCTTAAAATGTAAGAGGTTAAGATATAACGGATAATTCTGTACACGTTTTTGAGGTGCCCCTGCAACACAACATGAACAATAGTAAGGAGAAAGGGAATGACTCCGATAGTACAAAAGAAGGATCAATGGAATCCACTGCTCGGAGCCATTTTGTGCAAGGGTGTGAAAGCCCATAAAACAAATTGACCCATATTCCGATTGGATGGGTTCCCCTGGGAAGTGAAATAATATTTAAGAGCTGAAAAAGCCTTGAAAGGATGGCGCGTGATGGAATCGATCTTAAAGAAATGGACAAGGAAAAAGTGGCAAAAGTAACCATTGGAAATTGTCATCTAAGGAAAGTATTTGTTGTTTGGGATTTTCCTTCTGGTTGTGGAAAAGGTGCCACACAGTTAGTAAGGAAGATTACGTGAATGAACAGGAAGGTGAAAATGATGTGGATGATTTGGAAAGTGATCCGTCGATGAGTACGAGCTCAGACAGCGATAGTTCTGAGTGAAGTCGAATGGTTTATTCAAAATTAGTATGATTATGAGGCTATGTTGATGTAGTTGAATTGAATTATTGTTGTAATTTATGTGTTTGGAGAATTTGAGGCATGGTTGATTTTCATGTGGTTTGAACAAGTTAAGTAGTAGTTAATCTAATGAATTGTTGAGTGTTTGGAATTTTCATGTATTGTTGGTGGGGATTAGCATTGGTAAAAGTATGTAAATGGTTATAATTGATTCTTATAGAGTATGATTGATGGTAAGAATGGATGCACATAGTGCCATGATATTATAAGATGAAAATTGAGACAAATATAGATTATTGGAGGTAAATGATGGAACTTGGGAAAGATGAATTTTTGAATTAATAATAATGTGAGCATAAGGTGTTGACCAAGATGGACTCTTTTCATGGTAATTTTAAGTTGAAAGTTAGTAAACTAATAGAGTTGCAAGACAAGAAAGACAATTAGTTGTGAATATTAAGGAATTGTGGGATACTATGAATGGTAAATAAGTATGTGAGTAATGTTATGAACATTGTATGTTTGTTGCACAACATGGAAGGGATGTCTTAAAGTGGGACTTATTTGATTGATGATAAGGTATTAAAGGATAATATGAGTTTGAAACTGTTGATTTGGCATAATGCATATGATATGCAATAGAGAAGATACACATGCTTATGGAAATTGTGGTATAGGCTTAGAAGGAAGCCAAATGGTTGAGCATGATCCATGTAGCAACCTTAAAAGTAGAAAAAGTGCTTTGATGAAGTAAATTCCAACAGCCATCACACCACAGCGTTGATTATTCAATGTTGTAGCATTAAAACTACCTAATTTCTAGTAGCTGCAACGCCGTAGCATTGACTATCCAGCGCTGCAGCACTAGGAACACCCCATGTCTAGGATGCATGAGCATTGTTATTTGGAGGTTGAAGTGTATTGGAGAATGTTTATGTTAATGAATTGAAAAGTTCTTTATTGTCTTATATATTGGCATGTAATTAAAAGAAAAGATGAAAGTTCTTGAGATGGTTGCATTGAGATAAGCTATAATGTGAAGTATTAAGATGAACACTATGTCGACTCAAGTTAAATCCTAAGAATAAAAGAGACAAGAGATTAAGCCTTGTCAAAAGGTAAGGAAAGAGTGAGTGAAAGTTTAGGTGAAAGTATGAGACATTAAAAAAGGAATGCCAATACAAAGTGAAGAAATTGTGACTGAAGGATTACAAGGTTGGCATGAAAAATGAGCTAATATAACTAAAAGATTTCTATATGGATTTTCAAATTTTATCTTGACATAGTTGAAAAAAAAGGATTAGTAACAACATATGGCCAATTATGTGGCATACTAGAACCCTATGAACATATATGGAGGTATAAATAGATGAGTATGCATTCAAATATCTTGGAGAATAATGCACTCTTTTTGGAATGAATGTGCTTGAAAGGTTAATGAACAAATAAGTAATTAAGTGTTTCAAAAATGCATCAACGTTTTGAAAAGGGCGTACCAAACTCTATGTGGCAAGAATGATAGTTAATATTACTTCAGAATATTTTATGTGCGCACTGATGTAATGTGGTAGTTGGAACTCGCTAAGAAGCCTAATGGCTAAACTACAGGTTATGTGGTCGTATGTTGTGAGACATAAGCTTAAGGTGGGTATTCACAAGGAAATACTCAAAAGGAATCCTATTATGAATTTTGTGAAAACAAGTAGTAAATTGTGTAACTACAAAAGGAAGTTGTAAGTTGAAAGCGGATACTTGCAATGACATTGAGAAGTATTTAGTAGAATCTTATTTTAAGTTTTGTAATTACAAGTACTAATCATATGATGGTTAAAGGAATGGTGCTATTCTAGTATAAAGGAATAGTACAAAGGATGATTGAAGGTAACCTTGATAATGAAGTCGGTTAATGAAAACTTCCAAATGTATTATGGAAATTGGAATTTGGAAATGCATGAGGCATGCAAGGTTCAAATGAGCCTAAGTCTTAAGTGACTAATAATATCGAGATGCAATAAGGATATAATGTATATGTTGAAAGGTATGAAAGATAACTGAGAAATAAAGATGACTTTTAGAAATTGTGGTATTGTGTACGATGCAATGATCAGGTAAAGATGAATTTTGAAGGATCAATAAGATGGTAAAGCATATACAGATACCAAATTGTAATTTGATGGAAATGATAATCGGCAATTGAGATGTGATTAATGACATTGTGATTCAAGGGTACATGGTATAATGAAACTTATGCATATGATTGGAAATGATAAGAAAAGAGTATAAGCATGTAAATTATGTGAAGTTATGCATAGGCATAATGAGAATTCATATGGATTACATAAGAGATAACTTATGGTAGGATGTAAATTGAATGGTAACTTAAACATGCAAAGCGTGATCTGAATTTGATTATACTCTACTCTTTGTGGATTAAAGATGCCTTCATGGGAATGAAGTGGAAAAGTAAATTAGAAATGTCAAAATTGAGGAAATCAAAAAAGGAATCATGTGTTAAAAGAATATGGTATTGAATCTTGGTTATGGATTAGAATGAATAGAAGGGAAATCTAGTCCGAAAGCACTTGACACAAGAATTTCTGCAAATAATGTTTAATGTTGATAATTAATGTGTGTGCATATGTATATGTGGAGAGGATTATGTGACCAACTAAGTGAAGAATTATCTTTAGAATTTGAGATTGGAACTCAATATGCTTGATGAGTTGTGTAGATGATACAATGATAAGAGTGTGAGACCTTGACCTTTATAGACTCGTATATAGAAGTACACGCGATATCCCTGATCAGAGGTAATTTCATCATTTCCTTAGTAAGCCCATAAAAGTAAGATTTTAAACAATATTATGGCCTAAGTAGGCCTAAGGCAAAAATGAATGATGAAAATATGGGTAAAATGACAAGGAAACAAAAATTTTGATGATTTTCATGGTAGGGGCAAAATGGTCATTTTTCACCTCGGGTTAGAATTTTTAAGATTTCATGAAAATATGGGTAAAATGACAAAGAAACAATTTCCATACTCTCTTTCACTAGTTAGGTGTTTTATAGAGAGAAAGAGGAAGTTTCAAAAATAGCTTGAAAGTTTTAGAAAGAATTTCAAATACAAGCTACCAAGGTGAGTAGTACACTAGAATTGAGTTTTGGTGTTGAGAATGATTAGTGTTTGGATTTGGGGGTGAATTGGTAGTTGGGATGTTCATTCACTTTAGAGTGATAAGGGTAGTGAGAATAGATAGCCATTTAAATGGCCATTTGAAAGTTAGCTAAGAGAAAGCTTTTGGACTTTATAAGTATGTGAATTGACATATTGGTGATGCTAATGTGATGATAGGTTCTAACGAAGTCCCACAGCCCCAATTGGACCATTAGGGAAGTTAGAGTCGGTTAAAGGCTCAACAAATACCGGTGAGCGGACTTGCATTTCAAAATTTGTTTTGGGAATGTGAATGCAATTGTACAAACATTTGAAAGATTTTGTCTAGTTTTCCTTTAAAAATGTACCTTGGGAACAAGCCTTCGGTGAAGTGATTTTATTGTAAAAATGTGCTATACAATGGTTTATGTGTTATCACAATATGATAATATGCATGATATGCATTGGGTGCTTCTTTGTATGTTGATGTGGACCCGACTATGTGCGAGTAGGAGTGTGCATAAGCCGATGATGACCAGGCTATGTGCCAGTAGGAGTTTGCATAAGCCGATGATGACCCGGCTATGTGCGAGTAGGAGTACGCATAAGTCGATGATGACCTGGCAATGTGCAAGTGGGAGTCCGCATAAGCCGATGATGACCCAGCCATGTGCTAGTGGGAGTGCACATGAGCTTATGACAATGGGAAAGTGTGCATGATGATGAATATATATTGTCACAGCCCAAATTCTCGGGCCATGACTGGCGCATGGACTCAATGGACATAGCCGACTAAGCCCAAGAAAGCCTATCTATGTGACTCCATTCATCGATTTCATCATTCGTTCTTACAACCGTATTTCGTAATTCTTATCAACAAGTATTTCAATACTTTTGTATCAAAACCATATGTTCACATTTATATGATTCAAAACAATGTCATTCGAGCCATCTCGTAGTGGCAACATTAATCAACATAAACATCTATTGCTTAAGATATATTTATTTTAACAATTTACATCAGGGTACGTATGTTCAACGAAAAAGACTCTAGACTTCCAGCGGAGTGACCATAGTGAAGGTGCAGCTACTGAGATGCCATAATACCTACCAAGAGGGCGAGCATATGTGTGCGACTCAATCTAGGTCCTAACTTGCCTTTCAATCTGAAAACATGAAGTTTAAAAATGTGAGTACAAAACTCAGCGAGTGAACATAAGAAGGGAACAAGCAATCAATAGGAAGAATTTGGAAATCATGATGCACTTGTATAGAAAATAATGCAATTGATTTAATTTCTTACTAAAAACCCCTCATTTCAAACTTTGATTAATAACCTCATAGTGTTGCAATAACCCATGATCAATCCATGAAGTTAAATGGCTGAAAATTATGTCAAAAACCGAATAGGGTAGCATGTAGGACAGAATGTTTCTCGCTGCAACGAAGTTCATTCTCGTTGCAGTGAGAAACAATACCAGTTTGCATGTGTTTCAGTTTTTCTGGAATATCTCCCGATACAGAAGTCCAATTGACCCGATTTTTAGACCATTAGAAAGCTAAGAGGTAGGGATACAACTTTTATGTTTACCGCTTTTCCCAGTTCGAACGGGAAGGTGGCCAAAATCTTTATCAAAATGAGGGCACTACATTAGAACCTGAGAGTTTCTCGCTGCAGCGAGATTTATTTTCGCTGCAGCGAGTCTTCTACTACCAAAACAGAATGTTTCTCACTGCAGCGAGAACCAGGGCACCTAAGTGTAAAAAGAACCTCCTTTGCACAAAAAATCCATTTGGTGCTGCAATAAAGATCAATTTGCAAGAAAATGGGAATTTCTCAAGATTCATCATGCCAAATTTCACATGCATTACAACCATATACCATTACTCATAAACTTCCCACAACACACATATTTACATATGTATATATATATATATATATATATATATACCCATCATCATCATGTACACCATTCCATCATCATCAGCTCATGTGCACTCCCTACTCACACATGGCTAGGTCATCACCGGTTTATGTGCACTCCCTACTCGCACATAACCGGGTCATCATCGGCTTATGAGCACTCCCTACTCGCACATAACCGAGTCAATAGCATTACACAACAATATATTCGTATGTATATATATATATATATATATATATATATATATATCGACCTAATGTAGCAATATATGAATCCATAATAGCCACATATCATAACACAAAGATAATTTATCAAGGGCTTGTTCCCAAGGCACCCATTCTTAAGAAAAAGTTTGATAAAATCATTTAATGTCTTGTGCAAACACATTCACATTCCCAAAAATACTTTGAAATGCAAGTTCACTCACTGGTCTTGTTGTCTCTTTTACTTGACTCTAACCTCAACTAATGCTCTAAATGGACATGAGAGGCCTTGTTGGAACCTATACACACACAACATCACAACCAACCCAAATTAGCATTAATACCATTCCAAAACTATTTTCTAAATTGGGTTCTACTAGTCATTCCTAACTAGTTTCCAACCACCATTAAATGGCTATTGTTTGCAATTCTCTAGTCACACTAAATGAATAACAATCCCAACAAATAAACTCTCACAATTCTAATTACTAGACATTCTCAACACAAAAAAATCAATTATAGTTCACTACTCACCTTGGTAGCTTTATAATTGAAATTCTTTCCAAAAATTATCAAGCAACTATGGAAGCTTCCTCTTTCTCTCTCTAAAACTTTCAACTAGTGAGAGAAAGTGCTGAAAAAAAGACTTTTTTTTTAGGGTTTTAAGGTGTAAAAGTGGAAGAGTATGAAAAACAGTATGAAAGAATAGGCAAAGGCATGAAATTTGGAGCTAGAGAGAGAAAGTTATGGAAATTCCAAAGCAAGCTTCCATGGAGGATGGAAGCAACGTGAGATGGAAGAAGAAGAAGGAGAAGAAGCTGCTGGAGAATGAAGAAGCTATTGGAAGAAAAAAGATATTTATAGCTCAAGCCTATCTATTCCACTTGAAATTATGAAAATGCCCTTAGCACATTAACTTGTTCTTCTTCAATCCTTGGTGTAATCTTTTTACTCTTTTGATACTAAAACAAGTGCGTAATGGTCTAGACATGCTCCGGTTTACGAAACTTAAAAATTTTGACTCGAGGTGAAAAATGACCATTTTGCCCTTGTGGTGAAGATTATTGAAACTTCTAGTTTTCTTCATGTTTTCATCATTACACATCATTTATTTGATCTTTATGCTTATTTAGACCTTAAATATCATAAAACTTCCTTTTGGGAACTTATTAGAGGAAATGACAAAACTAGCCCTAGCCCGAGTTATTACGCCTATGCCTCATTATGAGCCTATAAGGGTTGAGGTCTCACATATATATATACATGTATAGATATGTGTGTTATAGAAAGTTCATGAATATATATATAGTTGAAATGCATGTAAAATTTGACGTGTTAAACTTTGGGAAATTATATGAGTTTCATGTTGTGTTGGTCATGTGAACATGGTGGCCTTTGCTTGAGAAAATGGAGAATTTTTGCTGGTACCCTATTTCTCATTGTAGCAAGATTCAATCTCGAGTTTTTAAGGTCTAAGTAAGCCTAAGTAATAGATGAATGATGGTAAAATAAATGAAGAAGATGGAATTATTGATAATTTTCATAATAAGAGCAAAATGGTCATTTTTCATCTCGAGTTTAAATTTTTATGTTTTGGTGAATCCAAGTATTTCTAGACTATTATGGACTTTGTCTTAGTGTCAAAGAAGTAGAAAGATTGTACAAAGGTAAGGGGAAGACAAAGTGACCTTGGTAAAGGCATTTTGGTAATTTTGTGAGAAATTGGATAAACATTAGGCATAAATATCTAAGTTTCTAGCAACTTATTCTAATTTCCAGCAACTTTTTCTTCTTCTTCTTCCCTTCTCACGTTTTCTCACCATCCATGGAAGCTTGCTATGAAACCTCCATAAATTTTCTCAAAGTTAACCCCAATTTTCATGCTTTTGTGCACCTTCTTACAAAGTCCTTTGTGCTCTTTTACTCTTTCACCTTAAAACCCTCAAAAGCCTTTCCTTAATACTTTCTCTCATTAGCTAAACATTATAGAGAGAGAAGGAAAGATTTTTCACAATAGTTTGAAAGCTTTTGAAAAATAATTTAATTACAAAGCTACCAAGGTGAGTAATGGAATTGAGTTGATTTTTAAGTTGTTATGAACGGCTAAGGGTTAGATTTGTGAGCGTTTTGTAGTTGAGGTGGTTTATTCATTTTAGTGTGACTAGAATAGTGAAAATAGATAGCCACTTAATGGTAGTTGGAAGCTAGCTAGGAATAACTAGTAGAACATGATTTAAGAGAGAGCTTTTAGAATTATGGTTATGTGAATTGAGTTAATTTGTGATGCTATTATGTGTGATAGGTTCCAACGAGACCCCAAATCTCCATTCGGACCATTAGTGGGAGTTTTAGTCGATTTAAGAATCAACGAGGATCGGTGAGTGAACTTGCATTAAAATGTTTTGGAATAAGTGATTTATATGCTTGATTGAGCTACTTGAATATTAGTTGGTTTTTCTTTAAAAGTTGCATGGGAACAAGCCCTTGATGAAACGTTTTTATGATGTGAAATATGAATATGATGAATTCATTTGTTCCCACATTATGTTGATATGTATGTTATGCATTGAATGATACTATTATGTGATAATTATGACCCAACTATGTGCGGTGTAGGAGTGCACATGAGTTGATGATGACCCAACTATGTGTGGTGTAAGAGTGCACATGAGCTGATGATGATCTAGCTATATGCGGTGTAAGAGTGCACATGAGCTGATGTTGACCCAGCTATGTGTGGTGTAGAAGTGTACATAAGTTGATGATGACCTAGCTATGTGCAGTGTAAGAGTGCACATGAGCTGATGATGACCTAGCCATGTGCAGTGTAGGAGTGCACATTAGCTGATGATGACCTAGCTGAGGGAGAGTGGGGTGAGGCCAGTGGTTATATGTATGTTTATATATATATTATATATATATATATATAGAGGTTATGAAAATTATATTGTGGTTGCATTGATTATTGAATGTTGAAACCTGATAAATGCTTTCTAATTGATGTTCACTATAGCAAAAAAATGGATCTTGTTGTGACAAGAAATTAAGCTAAATTGCATTGTTTTCAACATAAGTGCATCATGTTTTCTAAAACTTCCCATATTAATGCTTGTTCCCTTCCTATGTTCACTCACTGGGTTTATGCTCACTATTTTTAACTTCATGTTTTCAGATCAAGTGGTAGTTGGAAACTAGGTCGAGGGTCCACGTAGATTCTGTGACACCTAGTACCCTCGTATTGTGAAACCTCGACCTTCATAGACCCGTAACTAGAAGTAGACGTGATAACACGAACCAAAGGTAATTTCGTCATTTCTCATGGTGAGCTCTTGGAAGTAGTTTTCTAATGTTATTACGGTCTAAGTAAGCCTCAAGAATAAATGAATGTTGGTAAAATAAATGAAGAAGATAGAAACACTAATAATTTCCATAGTAGGGGCAAAATGGTCATTTTGCCCCTTAGATCTAAATTTTTACGTTTTCATGAACTCTAGTATTTTTAAACATTATAGACATTGTCTCAGTGCCAAAAGAATAAAAAAGTTGCACAAAGAATGAGAGGAAGACAAAGTGACCTTGTTAAAGGCATTTTGGTAATTTACATGAAGAATTGGATAAACTTTAGATATAAATATCTAAGTTCCAACAACTTCCAACACCTTCTTCTTCCATCCATCTCTTCTCTCCATTTCACATTTTCTTCACCCTTCATGGGAAGAAAACCTTGAATCCTCCATAAATCTCTCATAGAAAGTCCAAGTTTCGTGCTTTTACCCACTCCTTCATAAGGTTTTTCATGCTCTTCCACTTTTACACCTCAACAGCCTTCAAAAGTCCTTCTTTAGTACATTCACTCACTAGTTAGACATGTAGAAAGAGAGAGAGTGAGTGAGTGATTTCCCTTATTAGCTTGAAGAATTTTGAAAAATAATTCAACTACAAAGACCATCAAAGTGAGTATGAGTTAGGGTTAATCTCTTTAATTGTTGATAATGTCTAGTAATTAGATTTATGAGTGTTTTATTATTGAGGTTGTTTATTCATTTTAAGCGCGGCCAGAGTAGTGCAACTACTAGCCATTTAGTAGTAGTTGGAAGTTAGTTAGGGATGACTAGTAGAACTTGATTTAGGAAATAGTTTTCGGAATGGTATTAATGCCTAGTTGGGTTGATGGCGATGTTGTTGTGTGTGATCGATTCCATCGAAACCCCACACCTCCATTTAAAACATTAATCGAACTTAGAGCCCACCAAAACATCAACAAAGACTAGTGAGTGAACTTGCATTTCAAAATATTTTGGGAAGTGCCTACATGTTTAAATAAATCATTTGAAAGTTTCATTTGTTTTTGCTTTAAAAATATACCTGGGGAACAAGCCCTTGATGAAATGTTTTTATCTTGTGAAATGTGCAATATGAATAGTTCATGCGTTATCAAATTATATTGATATGTATATTATGCATTGGATGTTCTTTTTGTGTGATAATGATGATCTAGCTATGTGCGTGTGGGAGTGCACATGAGCTAATGATGACCCAACTATGTGCAGTGTGGGAGTGCATATGAGCTGATGATGACCCAGCTATGTGCGAGTAGGGAGTGCACATGATGATGATATTGTATTGTACGTGTAGGGAGTGCACATGAGTTGATGATGACCCAGGTATGTGCGGTGTGGGAGTGCAAATGAGCTGATGATGACCCAGTTATGTGCGGTGTCGGAGTGCACATGACTTGATGATGACCTAGCTATGTGCGAGTAGGGAGAGCACATGATGATGATATTGCATTGTGCGTGTAGGGAGTGCACATGATCTGAGTGTGGCAGGATGGTATGCATGATGATGTATGTATATATATATGTTATAGAAAGCTTATGAAAATATTTGTGATTGTGTTGTATGTTGGCATTGTTAATTGCCCCAAATTGCTTTTTATTTCAGCAAGAAAATGGCTTTTTCATGTAACAAGACCCCTTCAACTAAATTGCTCTGTTTCTTGTTGCAGCGAGATTCATTTTCATTGTAGCAAGAAACTCTCAAGTAGGCAGCCTTAATCCATGCTCTGAATTTCACTGTAGCGAGGAATTTCGCTGCAGAAAAATTGAATCTTGCTATAGTGAGAAACTCTCGAGTGGTTCCAAAATTTTGGTGCAGTGCTTTCAATTTGACATAGATTTTGACCACCTTTCGATCAGAACTGGGCAAAATGGTAAACATCAAAGTTGTAGCCCAGTCTCTTAACTTTCTAATAACCTAAAAATCATGTCAATTAAACTTTTGTAGTTTGAGATATGCTCCAAAAACCAAAAAATATGCAAACTAAGAATGCCTTATCGCTGCAACGAGAAAACCCTCCGTTCGCTTGTCTTGCTTGGTCATTATTGAAACTTTCATTCTATTCAACTTCATGGTTTATCATGGATCTTGCAACATTAAGGGATTAAACATTCAAAGTTTGAAATGAGGGGTTTTAACTAAAATTTTGATTAATTTGCATGGTTTTATCATAAGTGCATCATATTTTCTAAAACATTCCTTATCGTTGCTTGTTCCCTTCTTATGTTCACTCACTAAGTTTATACTCACTCTTTTAAATTGCATGTTTTTAGATCTGTAGCTAGTTGGGACTGAGATTAAGGAGACCACTCGTATTCACCCCTTAGTAGGTATATTGCATTCGGTAGCTGTGCCCTCACCCAAGTCACTCCACTGGTTGTCAAGAATTTCGCATGTGGATTTACGCTCGATTTAAATCGCTAAGATATAGGCTACAAACAATAGATGTATATGTGATATGATGATGCCATTATGAGATGGCAATGAATGATAGTATTTTGGATTAGTACAAATATAAATATTTGGTTGTCTTGTTTATTATCGAAATACATATAGTTGAGAATAAAGATTTGTGGTTAGAAATGATGGTGGGAATGATGAAATAGAATTTCATAAATAGACTTGCTTAGGCTTAGTGCACTGTGCCTATTGGGCCCTTGCATCGGTCATGGCTAGGAATTTGGGTTGTGACAGATTTGTCCCCTTGGTAGGTATCTCGACATTCAATAGCAGTACCTTCGCCAAGGTCACTTTGCTGGAGGTCGAGTGTTTTTTTGTTGTGTATAAATAAACGTGATGTAAATTACTAAGATATATGTCTTAGACGATATATGTATATTTTGATTGGTAATGCCACTATGGGTTGGCAATGGTTAACATTATTTTGGATTAATATAAATGTAAGTATTTGATTGTTGTGGCACATTATTAAAGTACTTGTAGGTTGGAATTTCAAAATGTGACAATAGGAACATATGATAGAATGATGGATAGGTTATATACGTAGGGTTGCTTAGGCCTAGTGGGCTATGCCTATTAGGACCATGCGTCGGTCATGGCCCGAAAATTGGGCTGTGACACATAACCTTTACAACGTCTTTTCAAAGGATCAAGCACAACCTTTATGATGCCTTTCCATAAGGATCAAGCACAGCCTCTTTACCTTATTCTTAGGCTAAGGTATAACCTTTTCTCACTTACAATTTTAAATAGCAAGGATATCTATAGAAGATGAATTTGGATTCCTTCTAACCTGTATGTAGAATTTCCTTCCACTTTTAAAGCTCACCTGTCCAGATTTCTTTTCATTGCATCCTTTAAGTAAAAAAGTAAAACCCTAAACCCTTAAGGTACTTAAAAATTCTTTAGTTGAACTTAAATGATATTATTTAGGAGATGATTGGAATCTAGAATATAAACCTACACTAAAGCTTATAATGGGTCTATTTGTAGTAAGGTAGAGCAACGAACCTATCATTAATCTATAAAATTTAGGATCGATAGGTGTACCTTGTTCATCAATGTCTAGCTTTGTAAATGTGTCCATTGGAGTAGAGTAGGATCTATTTCCTACCATTTCAAATTTATTGAGCATGTTTCTTGTGTACTTGGTTTGATTGATGAAAGTACCATCTTCTTTTGGCTTTCTTTGCAGTCCTAAAAAATAGTTAAGCTCACCCATCATGCTTATCTCAAATTCACCCAACATTACTTTGGCAAATTCTTCACAAAGAGATTCATTAATAGCACCAAATATTATATCATCAACATATAATTGTACCATTAAGAGATCTTTACCTTTTCTCTTAATGAAGAATGTTTTAACTACCTTACCTCTATCAGAATCTTTGTCTATTAAGAATATAAAAGTCTTATACCAAGCTCTAGTAGTTTGTGTTAGACCATACAAAATCCTTTGAAGTCTAAACACATGGTTAGGAAAGATTGGACTTTCAAAACAGGGTAGTTGTTTTACATATACCTCTTTATTAACTTTCCTATTCAAGAAAGCACTCTTCACATCCATTTGAAACAATTTAAAGTTCATGTAACATGTAAAGGATAATAACATCCTAATGGCTTTTAATCTAGCAACGGATGCATAAGTTTCATCATAGCTATACCTTCTTCTTGACTATATCGCTTAGCTACCAATATAGCTTTTTCCTAGTTATATTGCCATGTTCATCCATCTTGTTTCTAAATATCCCTTTTATACCTACAATGGGATAATCATGTGGTTTAGGCAATAGGTCCCACACCTCACTTCTCTCAAATTGATTTAGGTCCTCTTGCATTGCTAAAATCAAATGTTCGTCGTTTAATGCATGCTCAATATTTTTAGGCTCAATTTGAGAAATAAAGGCAACATACTCACACATATGTTTGGCTATTGATCTTGTCTTTAACCCTTGAGTGGGATCACTAATAATCTTGTTTTCATCAACTTTTTTTCTTACCATGGGGTAGCTAGACTCATTTTCTTTAATGATTTGTTCAATATGTTGTTCTTTTTCTTATGGTGCCTTTTCACCTTCTTGGAATCCTCTTTTATTGAGATCAAACTCTCCAATTTTCTCTTAAAAGATACCTACATCATCATCATAATCTTCCTTGTGAAAAAGAGGTTAGAATCATCAAATAACACATGCATTGACTCTTCAACCACTAATGTTCTCTTGTTAAATACTTTATAAGTTTTAGAGTTAAAAGAATATCCTAGAAAAATTCCTTCATCAATTTTGGCATCAAAGTTCCCTAAATTATCTTCCCCATTGTTCAATACATAAGATTTGCAACCAAATGTATGAAAATATGCAATATTGGGTTTCTTGCCTTTATAAAGCTCATAGGGCGTCTTCTTTAACATTAGTCTAATTATTACCCTATTTATGATTTAGCATGAAGTATTAATGGCTTCGACCCAATGATATCTAGGTAAATTATTTTCACATAGCACAATCCTACCCATTTCTTTTAAAGTTCTATTCTTCCTTTCAACTACACCATTTTGTTGTTGAGTTCTAAGGCCTAAGAAATTATGACCACAACCATTTTCATCACATAATTGTTTAAAACACTTCTAACATTTGAAATAACATACCCTTTTTCATGTTCAATTCTCTTGCAAAATGATGTAAATACTTTTAGAGCTTTATCTTTATGTGCAAGGAAGTAAACCCATGTAAACCTAGTATTGTCAAGCCCGGCTCTACAATATGTTTATTATGCCATTCTTACATAAGAATGCATTTTTGCTTACTGAGGTACCTCGAAAATCGTTAAAGGACGACAATGTACTAAATGGTACAATTAAGTTGAATTAAGCCTCAAACTAGTCCAAATAGAGATTTTAAGATGAAATTGAGAATTTTAAAACCCCATAATGACTTAAAATGGTGATTTGGAGTTCGAGGACCGATTTGGAGTCAAATTGGAATTTTCATGACCTAGGGGCAAAATGGTCATTTTGACACTCGAGGTTAAGATGTGAGTGTTGGATGAAATTTTTGACTAAGATTGATCATTTGGAGTATAATTTGAGTTTGACAAGTAAAGAATTTTAATTTCGACATTTTTTCGAGTATAGGGGTAAAATAGTCATTTTGCCGCCTAGGGGCAAAATTGTAATTTTACACCACCTAACAGTTGTCCAGCACATGGATTTTACCAATATTATCATGGATAATTGAGGAAATTTAAGTGGTGGAGAGAGATTGCTTAATAGGTAAGTATGACACATGGACCAATGGAATGGTGACACATGGCAAATTTTTGTTCATTTAATATTTTCCTTTATAAAGCCAATTTGAACTCTTCCACATTCATTCTTGTGGCCGGGCAAAGCAAGAACAAAGGAAGAAAAGAAAGAACAAAAACCCTAAAGTGAAAATTCAAGAGAAAATTGGTGGATTTCAAGTAATCAAGCAATCAAAGATAAAATTTCTTGATTTTGACTTGTGATCTACCTTTCCCATACATTCTTTTGCATTTTCCATGGCTAAATCACATGATTTCATGATGTGTATCTTGCTGGCCGAACACCTAGAGAGAGATTTTGATGGTTGTTTTGGTTAGATTTTAAGATATTCTAGTGTTTTTAGTTGATTGGTGATGCGTAGCATGAAAATTGAGCAAGAAAAATTTTTGTTCTTCCATAACCCTCACTGGCCGAATTCTCCATGTGGAATATTGATGATGATTTTGATTTTATTTCAAGTGAATTGGTTAGGAAATGATGAATTACGGTGAGAAAATCAAGTAGGATAAATCATAGTATTGATGCACCGACCATGGCCGAAATTCCCAAGAGAAAATGTCAAGATGATTTTGCTAAATTTTATGCTATTTGACTTGTGTTTGATGGTTTGGACAATTGGAAGAAAAATGGAGTTAATTGGAGTTGAATTAGACATATTGGCCAATTAATCGAGTGATAAATCGAATTAGGCCAATATCGTTTTATTTAGGTACACAATTGAATTTGTGTAGAACACCATGTTTAGACAATAATTCGAACAATTTGCATTCCATTTCATGCATCCATATAGTTTTATAACGATTTAGCACCAATGTGGTAAATTGCTTGATTGTGCATTATGTCTAGGTGGTGAATCCTCCGATAAGAGCAAAGAAATTGTACCCGAGGATCGATAGTCGGAGTACTCTAAAAATTCGACTCCAGAAATAGTGAGTAACCTTATCATCATCTTGATTATCTGAAGTGAATTTTTATTCGATTTTGTGAATTTTATGGAAAATGAGTTTAAATGGTTAATTTTTAGGTTTTATAAACAAAATGTGTTTAAATGAAATGATTTTATAAATTGTCTTGAAATTGAATGATGGCTTTGAAAATAGAGTAATTGGAGACCACTTGATGTGTTATAAATTTATGGTTCTAATTGATTGGCTTATGGCAATATTGGCATGACTGGTTGAATTGGTAAATGTGCTAAAAATGTATGAACTGTTGATTTGCCATGAGAGAGTGTAAAATAAAATAATTGCCATGTCATGCTATTGCAAATTTTATTGTATGGTGGGTTTAACTTGCTGCGGTGGGCGGGTTCTGTGGACCAGTCTTTTTAAGGGGTGCGGAATCCTTTTATATTCTTACCTCGATTGGGGAGGCGCGTAGGGTAACTCCCAAGGTACAACTTTAGAGTTCACTTCACGCCAAACCACCACGTGAGGGTGAACTCAGCCAACGCCAAGGAATGGCTATGTTTTCAAAATAAAAACATGATTTATGCGTACATGACTTTTTAACGGCCTTGGCGGACTCCGTTGGATAGCCCTCAACCAAGGTATTCCTGACAACTGAGTATGAGAATAATTTTGGCACGAGCCAAGTTTTAAGAAATTCATAAGCCATGTTGATTACTCAATTTAAATGAATTGATTTTATTTGGTTGAAATGAGTTGAAAGGTGATAAATTACAGTATGATGATTTATTTCAATCGTCTCCATTTACTCAGCTTTAGATATTTTAGATGATATTTGTTTACTCACTGGGTTTATATAATCTCACCACCCTCCTTTCCACCCCTTTCAGGCTCAACATAGTCGGTAGATAGCTCATTTCATCGAGGGCTACCATTGGATTTGCATCCTCAAAAACTGTAGCTTTACCGCTTTTGATACTTTTGGTCGTTCGTGAGCCCACGTGTCACTGTAAATTAAATCTTATGCTTTAGTTATCTGTATTACAGTATGTATGAATTTATTTAGTTTTTACGTTACAAAAATTATTTACCGGTAACTTTATAAATATTGTTTTATAAGAAAATAGAATATTTTATTAAATATTTTTATTATATTCAAATAGGTATAGTTTCACTTTAAATGAATATTTTAGATATCTAAACTTATTTTTGATTATGAAATATGTGTTTTCCACTCGCATACTACATTTTTAGCTGGTTTCGAGATTTTCGAAGAAAAATAACCAAAATGCCCCTGTGAGAAAAAAATTATTTTTCTATGGATTTGATTTGGAAATAGTTTATAATTTCTCAAAACATGATACTTAACAACTGTTGCTCACAGGGGAGGTGCAAAAACTGATATTAAAGCCTTGCGAGGTTCCGGTTGGCATTCCGGGCAATGAATGTCTATCGGGACGTCGCGGCGGTTGTCACGGGCTCGAAAGGAGTACCAGGTCGTGACAAGTATAATCATAAATAATTACTAAACAATAGTTATTTTCACATAAGCTTGTAGTTCTAGTTTGGCCAAACAAATCTGTGGAAAAGTAGCAACCTTAATTATAGTCACATTCTTTTTGGATTAAATGACACTCTCTTATGTTTACCTTTTGCACAAGCATCACAAAATTTATTATTCTCAAAATTTAACTTAGGAAGTCCCACCAAAAGATCTAGAGATGTCAATCTAACAAGTGTGTTCATATTAACATGTCCAAGTTCTTATGCCACAACCAAGCATTCTCATTATTCCTGGCCATGAAACATATATTATTTGAAGACAATTCATCAAGATAAACAACATAGGTATTGCCTTGTCTTTGACCCATAAAAAGAATTTTATTTGTCTTACCATCTATGAGATGACAAATTAAGGCTTCAAAAATGAATTTGAGACCTTTGACATAAAGTTAACTAACACTTAACAAATTATTCTTGTGGCCATTAACAAACAGAACATTTTCAATTTGAAGGGAAATATTTTTACCAATTGTACCAATACTACAGTACCTCCATCCTTGGTCTTAACCATTTGAATGATTTTTTGCTATTAGTCATATGTTTAGAGCATCCACTTTCAAGGCACCATTTCCCACTTTGTTGTGCACTTGACTTCAAACATTTATGTTCCTCCTTATAGCCATCGAGTGCCATAAGGAATGGATTTGCAACATCATTATCTTCCTCACTTTTGGAGTCATCATCATCATCACTCCATGTATCCACCCTTGCCCTTTTCTTAAGATTTCTTGACATATTCTTCTTGCTTGAGCATTCAAAGTTGATGTGATGTGGCTTCTTGCAAATCTCTTGTATGCTCTTCTTTAATCACATCTCTTGTTGTAGGTTTACTACTTCTAAAGTTCTAATTCATGAACCTATTAAATTTTCTAGCAATCATGGCCATATCCTCATCATTTTTGTTTTCACTCTTTTGGGTTTTCTCTTCTTCTTCTACTATGGATTTGATGGTTATTCCCTTTTTTTTGTGTGCTCTCACTTAGACTCCTCTAACTCACTCTCATGTTTGAATTTCATTTCATATATGAGTAAGGATACTATTAGTTCTTCTAACTTAAAGTTGTTGAGGTTTTTAACTTTTTCTATAATCATTACTTTGGGCCTCCAAGATTTGGGTCGGTTATAAAGGATTTTGTTGACAGGTTGGGCATTGGGAAAGTCTTTCCCTAAAGCCTTCAAACTACCAATAAAATTGATAAATCTCTTAAACATTTCATTTATAGACTCATCTTCTCTCATCCTAAATAGCTCATAGCAACGTGTAAGCAATCCAATTTTGGATTCCTTGATTTGGTTAGTTCCCTCATATGTGGTCTCTTAATTATCCCAAATTTGCTTGGCAGTTTCACACATTGACACGTTATTAAACTCACTAGCTCCTAAGGCACAAAGAAGAGTGTTATAAGCCTTACAATTTATTTAAATTAATTTATTATCTTTATCATCCCATTCTTTCCTAGACTTAATGACTACTTTCCCATCTACTTCCTTACTTGGAACATATGAACCATCTAGTATGACATTCCAAACATCTAGGTCCGTTGATTGTATAAACATTTCCATGCACTTTTTCTAATAGGGATAGTTAGTGCCTACAAAGAGAGGTGGCCTTTGGATTAATTACCCTTCACCAAGCATGGTTGTTGTAGCCCCTATTTTTGATGATTTTACCTTATACTACGTATCACTCAAGACTGTTAGACCTACAAAATTGAGCCCTAGTTCTGATACCAATTATTAATAGTATAAGCTCAAAGCAATATATACCAAGAAGGGGTGAATTTGTATTTAAGAAAATCCCTTATACAACAAGTATAAAAGTCAATTTTTTTGGCAACCAAAAGTACTTTTTCTATCAAAACAAAGTAAAGATTTTTCTAAGGCAAATGCAAGAAATAAAACACATTGTAGAAAATTAAAATCAAGACACAAAGATTTTATAGTGGTTTGGCTTTCTCTAGTGCTTACATCTACTCCCTTGAAAACCAAGGAATTTCAAAGCCACTTAAGGAAATGTGCTTTTTAAAGGATCAAGCATTAAATCCTTACAATGACTTTTCATGGTATCAACCAACAACCCTTACAATGATTTTTCACGAGCTCATCTGAAACCCTCACAATGGTTTTTCACAAGCTCAACCAAAGCCCTTAATTATGCAAGCTCAACCAAAACCCTTAACAATGCCTTTTTACAAGAGCAAGGACAACTCTCAATAATGTTTTTTCATGAGAGCAAGCACAACCCTTAACAAATAGCTTTTCGAGGTTAAGCTAGAACCTTTATAAGTTAAGTGCAAATCATAGCAAGAATGCCTTTACAAAAACTAGGTGCTAAAGGTTTACACGTTATGTACAAAGAAAATAAATAATCTCAAGAATTTCAACTCAAGGATTTTCAAGTGAGTGAGTGAGTGAGTGAGTGAGCTTCTATGGCTTTTGAATTCTTGTTGGATGACTAAGATGAATGCTATAGAGAAAAGATAAGCTTAATGATCTCTTTAAGGTTTTCAAATAAAGTGTTGGTCTTCACTGTCTTTAAAAGGACTTGAAGGTTGCCTTTTATAGTCACAAGGGTGTTTAGAGCTATTAGACACACATTTGAATTAAATCTGGCCATTGCAGAAACTTGAGGGTCAACTATGTTCTTCAAAACTCACGAATTAAGGCTTCTATAATCGACTCTTGAAGTCTGATACTTGGTTCGCTTCTAGAAGCTCATGTTTTTTAACTTTGCCTAAATGTAGTTGACTATGGTGCCTTCAAAGTAGACTATGGCTCTTTAAGTCTTTGAATTTATTGAATGTTTTATGGCTCTTTAAGTCTTTGAATTGATTGAATGTTCTTCCTTTAGGTTGACTACAGCCTTTTCAGGGTTGACTATGCCTGTCCAAAATTTGAATTGTGCTTTGCAATCTGTCTCGGGGTTGACTATTCCTCTTATAGGGTCAACTTGTAATGACCACTTCTCGATCGTTATCGATGTTCGAGTCTTGTGGGAGAACCCGCCAAGTCCCGAACAAGCCTGAATCAAAACTTAGTTATTACTACGTATTTATGCCATCAATCTATGAGATTACATGAACCATATAACTCTTTATAATAAGAATTGGACATAAATCTTAATCTTTATTCACCATACTCGCAACAATACATTAAAGTCTATAATACTAACTGCACATTTACATTGACGCTAATTATAAACGTGTCATGCTATAAATGACTCGACCTGTAGCAGCGGAGCTACTCGAAATGAAGTGCTATGAGATGCCTTTACCTATCCGCAGTAGGCAATTTGCGCCAATGAAAGCACGCTAGGCCAATCACTATTTGTAAAAAAGAGATTAGGGGTTAGTCTCACAAACTCAATGATCATCGATTCCGTGAGCAAGGCATAGATGGGAAACAAGCATAAAGCAAATAAATTTGAATAGTAAAACTAGAATAAAAAAAAAAGATAATCTTGTAAAACCAATCACAAATAGGGTATTTATGCCTTGTAAAAATAATGTCGTAAATCATAATGCTATAGTTTCTTTCGCAAACGATGCCAGAGACAAGGCATTGTAAAACAAATTTCAATCATCGAAATCACCTATTTGTTCAAAAATACAATAGTTGCATAAAAGCATGCACGCTCCCAAAATGTGTGGCATGTAAAAATCAACATGCATAACCACATAAATCATCTCACAATCACATATAAAGCGCTGATAGCTATTAATCAAATAGAGAGAAAGCTATGGAAAATCATTAACTCTCCACCATGCAAAAGGTACGAGTCTAAAATCTCTCAAGGTTCTCAAGTAGGTAATCATAACAACCAACACGTGGACCCACTTCCACGTAATAACATCTAGGAGCTCCATTCCACCGGATTCCCACAACCATGGCAATCTCGACGATGTTGGCTGACATCAGAGAAATCAAGTGGTCACAACCACGTATATCAACCGGTTGCCTAGCCACACATATCAACTTGTGGTCCTGTCACGTATATATCACAGACCATGGCCCCAGCCACATCTAACAGGACGTTGGTGACCCAAAGGTTCTCTAGCTATAACTCACTTGTGCATAAGGGTCACACTATCCCAATGTGACTTTCGGCCTACTCTCAACGCTCTCGGTTTGTTAAAACCGTTTTCAAAACCAAATCAAGTTTTTTAAGACTTTTGCTTGAAATCATTTGTAAACAACGTTTGACAACCTTTCAAATTATTTTTCACATTAAATGCATGGTGTAAACATTTGTAAAAAACTTAGACTAAAACCGGCTCTCAAAAGTTTGCATTTAAACCATTTGATAAGTACATTTAATTATGCATATCACACAAAGATACAAGGCATGGATTTTTTATGCAAAACAGTGCAAAAAGGCTTGTTTCCCGATTTCTAAAACTCTTTACATATGTGCATATATATATATATTCTACGCAAACAATTTCCAAATCACTTGCATCCACATTTCCCTATGGTTTCTACCAGCTCATGCTTTTCACAATAGCAATATATAAATCATTGTAAATCCATTTTAAAATTGCCTATCAAGGCTAATAGCTCATGCTATCCATAATTGCACTTAAGAAAATCGGCAACGTTTATTAATGTATGATATATGGTATAAAGATGTCACAGTCCAGATTTCGGGCCATGACCGACGCATGGGCCAAAAGGGCATAGCCCACTAGGCCTAAATAAGCCTATGTATATAATCTGTCCATCATTCTATCATATGTTCCTAAAGTCACATTTCAAAATTCCAACCTACAAGTACTTTAATAATGTGCCACAATAATCAAATACTTGCATTTATATCAACCCAAAATAATGTTAACCATTGCCAACTCAAAGTGGCATTACCAATCAAAATATACATATATCATCTAAGACATATAACTTAGTAATTTGTATCACGTTTGTTTATACACAACAAAAAGATACTCGACTTCCAACAGAGTGACCTTGGTGAAGGTATAGCTATTAAATGTTGAGATACCTACCAAGGGGACGAATCTTCGTGGACCCTCGACCTAGTTTCCAACTGCCTCTTGATCTAAAAACATGAAGTTGAAAATAGTGAGTATAAACCCAGTGAGTGAACATAGAAATGGAACAAGCATCAATATGGGAAGTTTTAGAACAGATGATGCACTTACGTTAAAAATAATGCAATTTAGCTTAATTTCTTGTCACAACGAAAATCCTTTTTTTTTTTTGCTGCAGTGAAAATCAATTCGAAAGCATTTCTCAAGTTTTAACATTCAATAATCAATGCATCCACAATATAATTTCCATAACCTCTATATATATATATATATATAATATATAAACATACATACAACCACCGGCCACACCCTAACTCTCCCTTAGTTGGGTCAACATCAGCTTATGTGCACTCCTACACTGCACATGGCTAGGTCATCATCAGCTCATGTGCACTCCTACACCGCACATAGTTAGGTCATAATTATTACACAATAGTGTCATTCAATGCATAACATACATATCAACATAATGTGGGAAGAAATGAATTCATCACAACATAAAAACGTTTCATCAAGGGCTTGTTCCCATGCAACTTTTTAAGAAAAACCAACCAATATTTCAAGTAGCTCAATCAAGCATATAAATCACTTATTCCAAAACATTTTAGTGCAAGTTCACTCACCATTCCTCGTTGATTCTTAAATCGACTCCAACTCCCACTAATGGTGCGAATGGAGATGTGGGATCTCGTTGGAACCTTGGTGGCTTTGTAATTGAATTCCTTTTCAAAAGCTTTCAAACTATTGTGAAAAATATTTTTTCTCTCTCTAGAACGTCTAGCTAGTGAGTGAAAGTATTAAGGAAAGGCTTTGAAGGTTTTAAGGTGAAAGAGTAAAAGAGCACAAAGGACTTTGTAAAAAGGTGCACAAAAGCATGAAAATTGGGGTTAACTTGAGAAAATTTATGAAGGTTTCGAAGCAAGCTTCCATGGAAGGTGAGAAAACGTGAGAAGGGAAAAAGAAGAAGAAGAAGTTGTTAGAAACTTAGATATTTATGCCTAATGTTTATCCAATTTCTCACAAAATTACCAAAATGCCCTTACGAAGGTCACTTTGTCTTCCCCTTACCTTTGTACAATCTTTTTACTTCTTTGACACTAAGACAAAATTCATAATAGTCTAGAAATACTGAGGTTCACGAAAATGTAAAAATTTAAACTCGAGATGAAAAATGACCATTTGCCCATATTATGAAAATTATCAGTATTTCTATCTTCTTCATTCATTTTACCATCATTCATCTATTCCATAGGCCTAATTAGACCATAATAACATTAGAAAGCTACTTCCAGGAGCTTACCATGAGAAATGATGAAATTACCCTTAGTCCGTGTTATCGCATCTACTTCAAGTTACGTGTCTACGGAGATCGAGGTTTCACATTCCACTAGCCTTCTAGGGCTCCAAACACCTTACTTTGCCCGATTCACATCCGAATCACCTTTTATCTTGCAATTCTTCCTTAAAAAAAAATTATTATTTTATTATTATCTATTTGCGTGCGAAATATTTTATCATAAAATACTCTTTTCACCCGACTCCATCCTTTGGCACTTAAATCAACAACCCTTGGCCCTTTGTCTCATTGATAAGGTCATATTGACTTTTATTCGAGGGTACTAGGTGTCACAGTCTCCCCTACTTAAAAGAATTCGTCCTCGAATTCTCGTCGACGTCTAGTTGTTAATCTCCCTCAATGATCCTATTTCATTTCCTCCGTCATAGGGACTTTTGATTTATGCACTACGTTACCCTTCGTTCGACTAAAACACTTTACCAGGTCAGAGTACATAACCTATCTCTACTATCATCTTTGAGTCAAAACCACGGTACCTTTCATTATTGTTCTTTCTCTTATCATTAAGATCCTAAGTTTGCCTTTAATTCCATTCCTAACCTTAAACATATCTTTATTTCAATTCTTGTCAAAACCTCTTGTCATTTATTCACCTTATCCCCCTACATTATTACATGACATATGGCATCATAAACACACCCTATTCATTCCTTTACATTTTTCCAACATCATGGGGAGTTGAATCTTTTAACCATTCCCTCATACCTCATATTTATCTTGCATTTATGCATCTAGAATCTTCTTCATCATATTAGTCCATCTTGTATGGCTTAACCACGCTATAAATGACATTTCCTTGACATCATTTCTTCGACTGTTTCTCCAAAATTTCTTACATCAACATAGCTCAACTTTCGATGGGATTTCTTATCGTTGCACTATCTATACAACTCATCGAATATATTGAGTTCAAATCTCAAATCACTAAGAACAATTCTTCACTTTAGTTGGGCACATCACTAACTCCACACATACATATGTACACGCACATTTAAGTATCAACATTCCTTATTATGTGTGGGGATCCTTGTATTCAAGTGCCTTCAGATTAAATTCCTTTTATTCGTTCCCATCCATAACCAAGATTCAATGTAATAATTCTCCTAGTGTATCTCAACATTCTCATATTTAATCTACGAACATCGGGGCATAATCAATTTCATATTGCCCTTTTTATATGTTTAAATCACCATTCTACTTGTGTCTACCACAAGTTATCTCTTACATAATCTATACAAATTCTTATTATGCCTATGCATAACTTCACATCACTTGCATGCCTATACTCCTTTCTTATCATTTCCAATTATATGCTTGAGTACCATTATACTATATCCTTGTATCATAATGTCATTAGTCACCTCTCACTTGCCAAATGTCATTTTCATTAAATTGCAATCCGGTATTCGTATATGCTTTATAATCTCATTGATCCTTCAAAGATTTATCTTTTACTTGATCATTGCATCTTATGCAATACCACAATCCCCACACGTCATCCTTATTTCTCAATATCTTTCATGCCCTTAACATATAGGTTATATCCTTTTTGCAATTTGATATTAACCAGTCACTTAAGACTTAAACTCATTCAAATCATGCATGCCTTATGCCTTTCGAATTTCGAATTCTAATCATACATTAAGAGGTTTTCATTATCAAGATTACCTTCAATCATCTTTTGCACTACTCTTTCACACAAATATAACATCATTCTCCCTTAGCCAATTGACCATATGTACTTGAAATCACAAGACTTGAAGCAAGGTTTTCCTCAAGTACCTCTCAATGTCAATGTGAGTATCACTCTCAACTTACAGGTTCCCTTTTGTAATCACGTGACTTAATGCTTGTTTTCATAAGATTCACAGCAGGATTTCTCTTGAGCATTTTGTTGGGGATACCTACTTAAAGTTATGTCTCATTGTATATGATCACATAACCCATGGTTTAGCCATTAGGCTCTTTAGCAAGTTTCAAGTTTCCAAATGTTATACTTGCCACGTATGATTGTTAATTCCTTCTTAAATATGTTTATGCATTCCCCGAAACACTTAATCACTTATTGGCTCCTTAACCTTCCGAGCATAACATTCCAAAATGGCATGCACTTATTCTCCAAGATATTTAAATGCCTGGTCATCTATTCATGCTTCAATTTATCTTCATGGGTTTCTAGCATGCCACATAATTGGCCTTGTGTTATTATTAACCCTTTTCATTCAACTAAGTCAAGACAAGATTTGTAAATCCGCATAATAATACTTTATATTAACTCATTTTCTATGCCACGCTTGTAATCCTTCATTCATAATTTCATCACTTGGTATTGACATCCCTCGTCAATGTCTCATACGTTCATCTAGCGTTTCACTCATTTTTTTTATTTTTTATTTTTAGCCTTTAACAAGACTTAATCTCTTGTCTCCTTTACTTTTTAGGATTTGACTATAGTCAATATATTGTTCATCTTAATACTTCACATGGTAATTTATCTCAATGTGGCCAGCTCGAGAACTCTCTAACTTCTCTTTTACTTACATGCTAATATATAAGGCAACAAAGAAACTTTTCAATTCACTCATATAAACACCTTTCCAATGCACTTAAGACTCCAAATAACAAAACTCAACATCAAGACCAATGACCATACTTCAACTTGTGAGTTTCATCTTCATGCCACTCACAATGTGCTTGTGCTTTTTTGCTATGAAGGGTTCTTAGTGCAGCAGCGTTGGGTAGTCAGCGCTGCGGCATTGTAGCTACTAGAATTTACTTTATCAAATGATTCTTCTACCTTTAAGATTACTACACTAATCATTCTCAACCACATGGCTTTCCTCTAAGCCTATACCACAATTTCTTTAATCGTTTATTTCTCTTACTTATCACATACACTAGGCCCAGCCAACATCTTTAAACTTTTGTTATCTCTTAACACTTGTTATCAATCACATAAGTCTCACTTAACAACATCCTTCCCGTATTATATGATGAATTCTCAATTACATACTACCACACATAATTACTCACCATTTCTAGTATTTCACAATTCCTTAATATTCGCAACTGATTGTTTTCGTTGTCTCACAACTCACATAGTTCAATCACTTCAAGTTAAAATTGTTATGAAATTTGTCCATCTTAATCATCCTCCTTATGCTTACCTTATTATCGATTCAAGAATTTGTTCTTCTTTTATTTTCACAATCACTTCCAATGATGTCTATCATGTCAATTATCATCACACAATATCATGGCACTATGTGCCTCCACTCCATCAACTTTCATACTCCACAAGAAATAGTTAAGAGATTCACAAACTTTTACCAATGCTAATCTCATCCAACCATGCATAACAAGTTTCAAACACTTAGCCAAATCGTTAAATTAACTACCACATAACCAGTTCAAATCACATGAAATTAACCATATCTTAAATTCTCCAAACACATAAGTTACAACTCCAAATGTATGCCTACATATTGATAACCTTCATATCTTTCATGATCATGAAAATCACAAATTACCAACTTGCCCTTTTATCACAGGTGCACATACGAAACGTTAATTCCGACATATCCATTCCACATTTCACCTTTTGTGGTTTGCCAAGATCGTCCTTTGAGCATATTTCACTACTAACAATCATATACCTTGACCATAGCATCTAATGCAAACTTGGTTAAGCAATTGTCTCCAAATAACTCTTAAGCACATAAATATCAAAGTGTACATTACCTTACGTGGCAATCTTACTTTACTCATCAATCCTTAACCACTGACATTGGTAAAGTGAACAATTTACTTAATTATTGTATTTCGCCTTTACGGTCAAAAGATCAAAATTTCCTAAACTTAGGATGTAGAAACTCCCTCTTAGCGCTTATCCAAAAATCGGTACTTTCTAAATCCCTAACCTCTGGGGAAATCACATTCAAGACTACTCATTTATATCATAGGTCACATACTAAACCAATCAGACTTTTAAATTGACCTTTAAAACAATTTGTATATCAACTCAAATATAGAACTCCATATAGCATTAAGACTAGATTCGACATTTCTCAATCATTTAACTTCAAGCTACCAAATCCAAAACTAGTCCTTTAATCCTTTGGCTTTATGCTAAGCAAAGCAAAATTCAAGCACATCCTTAGAGCAGATTGTTTATGTTGGTCCCAATAATATGTGCTAGAGGGGGGGTTAATAGTACAAATCGGCTCTTGACAAGATGAGGAACTAATTTTTAGCACAAAGAAAATAGAAACAGAATAGACAATGCACAGCTATTTAGAGTAGTTCAGTCCAAGACCTACATCCATTACCTTGATTGTTCAACTAAGGACTTTCCAAACCAAATCACTAAAAACAGTGAAATTCACAAGCTTCCACCAAGCTTTTACAATGGCTTTTCACAAACTCAACCACAACCTTTAGCAATGGTTTTTCACGGGATCAACCAAAACCCTAAGTGGTTTTTCAAAGGCTCAACCATAACCTTTCACAATGGTTTTTCACGAGCTCAACCAAAACCCAAAGTGGTTTTCCAAGGCTCAACCACAACCTTTAACAACCAAGCTATCCCAAGCTTGAATAACCTCTTAGAGTGACTCCCTCATTCTAAGAATATAAAAGAAGTTGTAAAAGAAAGTACCTATGATCACTTGTTGATCTAATTGGTACAAGATTGAGTGCTAAACACAAATGCAACGAATGGGCGTTTAAGTGCAGACAAGTGCAGTGAAGCTTTTCTAGTTTTTCTTTTTTCTATAGCTAAAAACTCATTCAAAGCTTCAAAAAACTTCTTTCTTATTGTTGGAAGACCCTTTTATACTTGGAGATGCAACTTTGATGGCAGTTTGGCAGTTTATATCCGTTGAAAACAGTTGAGGATGAGTTCTAGCCGTTACTCTGTCTTGTAGTGCTCTGGTTCAAATTGCAGACAGAGAGCTCTTAGTCAACTAACTTGGTTGACTAAGTTGGTTCTGTTTCTGGTTTGCAGATTCTGGCAGAGAGCACTTAGTCGACTGATTTGGCTGACTAAATTGATTCTATTTCTCAAACTCTTTAGCCCGCCATTTCTCTAATTTGAAATTTGGTCAACCAATGTTCTTCCTTGTTTCACCAATAAGCTTCCTCCTTGTTATTTAGTTACATCTTGTTGATTTTATCCCTTTTTTTCTTTCAAAAATACTCTTTGAAGAGTTAATAAATTAATTTCATATATTAATTTCCTGCACACTCAAGTAAAGGTATTAGATACAAATGAATGGGAATATTTTGCGATCATCAAAAACATATAGAGTCAACATTCTCTTTTCCTTATTTTTTATGATGACAAAATACTCCTAGATTAAAAGTGCAATGTCTATGTTCAATATCTTTAAATCTTTATGCATAATGAGTTGCTCCCCCTTAGTCAATGCATCTAGTTTTTTTTAAAGATTTGCAATAAACTATTTATCATATCCATAACAGCTAAACAAGATATACAATGCCCACAGTAGCTAAGAAAGATATATTGAATATCCATAATAAATATCATATAATATTCAATAAAATCTTAACTAAGCATCACAAACATAAACTAAACGTGAAGACCTATTTAACTCTATTTGATTTAGTCTTCCTTCTCTCCTTTTCCTTTTTCATCATTAAACAAGATATTCAAAACTCCCTTCAATACTCAAAGTTATAAACCTCAAGTGAATCACATCAGTCACTATTCATTCCAATCAAAGTGCACCCCTTATTGCCATTATCATATGTTTTCCTTTATATTGACCTCAATAATGATCCAATGTCCTTTAATTTCTTCCCATTGACAATCATAAGCTCAAATTATTTATTCCACCAAACGAATATGTAAGACCCTATCAAGCTCGATTAAAAGACGGTATTATACCGAGTGGTACAATTAAGTTACATCGAGCCTTGAACTAGTTCAAATAGAAATTTTAAGAGGAATTTGAAAATTTAAAAACCCACAGAATGGCTTAGAATAGTGATTCAGAGTTCAAGGTCCAGTTTGGAATCAATCAGGAAAATTGACCGATTAAGGACAAAACGGTCATTTTACCATTTGATGATAAAATGGAGATTTTTAGCCAAGATTTGATCACATTTGACCAAGAATAATTATATGAAATATAATTATGATTATTGGAGTATAAAATGACGTTTAGCAATGAAAAATTGTGATTCCCAGTATTTTTGGAGCACAAGGGCAAAATGGTAATTTTATCACTAGAGGACTAAACGAAAATTTTTATAAAACGATTTTTGCCCCATTTGGTTAATATTGATCAATATTAGTGTTATTTGAGGTTGAAAAGTAGAAAGAATGTGATTCCGGTACATTTCGGAGTATAAGAGCAAAATCGTAATTTTTTCATCTCGAGGGCAAATCGGTAAATTTTTCACCCCAACACTTGTCAAGACCAAGGGATTTTAATTGTGGTAGGATTGGATAAATACCAGAATATTTGTGGTGGAAAATTAAGAAGAAAAAGTCAAAAAGTTAAAAAATTGAGCCAATATGTGAGACCTTGTCAAGCTCGATTAAAAGACGATATTGTATCGAGTGGTACAACTAAGTTAAATCGAGCCTTGAACTAGTTCAAAAAAAAAATTCTAAGAGGAATTTGAAAATTTTAAAACCAACAGAATGGCTTAGAATAGTGATTTGGAGTTCAAGGTCCAGTTTGGAGTCTATCAGAAAATTGACCAATTAGGGACAAAACGGTCATTTTACCATTTGATGATAAAATGCAGATTTTTAGCCAAGATTTGATCACATTTGACCAAGAATAATTATTTGAAATATAATTATGATTATTGGAGTATAAAATGATGTTTAGTAGTGAAAAATTGTGATTCCCGGTATTTATGGAGCAGAAGGGCAAAATGGTAATTTTACCACTAGTGGACTAAACGAAAATTTTTCT
>NC_030856.1:16048254-16059531 GCF_000208745.1 Theobroma cacao | reverse complement strand
AACTAGTTCGAGGTTAAATCAATTTAAGTGTACCGTTAGGTACAATATCCGGTTTCGTCTATTCTTAGGTGCTTTTCTAGCGTAATAACATGCTACTCAATGCATGTATGTCATGACATGTATTTATAGGGTCGGGTTTTACACTTTAATTTTATCTAAATAATTTAAATTAAAAAGGAAATTTAAATTAATAAACTAAAAACTAAAACTAATATATCAGTAAATTTTACTTTATTAAATGTGAATGACTACTAGACCTAAGATTATGATATCCCTCAATACTTTATCTGATTATTGTCTCTCTCTCTTAACTTAGTTTATTGGATCAAGTTACTAACCTAGAGTCCTAAATTATTTACAAGTCTTTGTCTAGTTTCTCATAAAAATACCTATCCCAATTAATTTACTATATGCCTATGCAAATTAAATTGAAGAAAGATTCATTAAGTTTATGCTTTAATCTTGGCTATGTATGGCTTATAAGTGTATGTCTACCCTATATGCAAATCAAACCACCTAATCAACTAAGTGTATTCGATTATACGCTATTTTATTCAAGGTTCACCTAAATCTCCTTCGTCAAGGTTTAACCTAGGTTTCTAATTCAATCTAATTGGTGGCCAATTAACTAGAAGCATTAAGAATAGAATAAAATAAACCACTTAGATCTATCAAACATAAGTAAAAGAGAGATAGATAAATCAGACTATATATTGAGTTCAATCATAAGCTTATATTAAACAGTTTAGTTCCCCATCAAATTATACATCATCATTGAATAAAATTTAAACATTAAAACCAAGGGAATAAAAGAATAACAAAAAGATAGAAAAAACCAAGGATTGTATTCTTGATCTCCAAATCAGCTTGAATCCTTCAAATTCCTCCAATGACTCTGTAGTTTGACTTTCAGATGTCAATCTGGTGTTTCTTGTCATTCTTCTCAAGTCCTTCGAAAGGTTGTTTTTATAGGCTTTGAATTTAAGCCAAGTTGGGTGAAGAAAGAAGTCAATTTCAGCTAAGATGTCCTCATCAGACTATGTAAGTTGCAGCCTTGCCCAATTAATTAACAGAAATCACAATTGCTCCAAGATTGCTACAGTACGTCAACTTTGACAAGATTTTTGACAATCCTAAATGCCGAACTAGGGGAAGTAATAAACATAAAAATTGTATATCTTTCTCTTATCTTTCCAATGGTCTAAGAATCACTTCATTTAGAGCTCTGTAGAGAAAGTTATGGCGAAAATGCCAAAACATATACATTAGAAGTTTGCACCTTGAAATTGCTCTCCTTCTTTTATTAAAATTCTTCTTTTAAACACCTACAAAAGCACAAATAAATCAATAACAACCTATCTTAACCACATTAACACCAAATTAAGTATAAAATTAACCATGATTAGATTGACTTACCTAAAATAACTAATTTTAAAATAATTAAATAAAATCTACTAATTTTTATGCATTACTACAAAAACTAAACCAAATTATTATCAAAATTAAGCTCAAATAACTCTATATTATAGAGTTATCACACCCCCAAACTTAAGATTTTGCTAGTCCTCGAGCAAAACATAAAAAAGAAATTAACTTAAGAAAATCAAATTCAATTAAAGAAAACTAAAATAACTATAGTTACTCCTACTACTAAAGATAAAGTGCACCAACTCAATGATTCCTTTATAATTTCCTCAAAAGTAGATCCATCCATCATTAACCTAAGGAAAAATATAGGCATCATTTAAATTCATGTTTCAATTCTAATGCAAGCATATTCTCGAATAGATTTTCGTCTGTGTAATCTCTTACCAAGAATATCATGATATCCAAATGAGTTTTTGCCAACACAAATTTCAAATTAGTACTAGATTTCTATAGGTTTACTCTTCATTTCTCTCTCCACTAATGTAGACCAATACAAAGCTAAGGATCAATAAGACTTTATAAAGCTTGTAATGTATGGCTAGGGTCAAGGTATGATAAAGGATATTAATGTGGCTCAAATCACCCTAAGCACATTATTATTCTAAGACCTATATATATATAGAGAGCTCTATTTTCCTTTTCCTAGTACACCTTTTTCTTCCACATTTGAACTTTTCTTTCATTCAACACACTTTTTTTTTCTTTCAATTTCACACCCCCAAACTTATTTTCTTTGTATTATAGGTAGTGGGGTTATTTTTCATATTTTGAACCTTTTTTTTTTTCACATCAACATCACCGTTCCACCTTTTTCAAGATTTAGCTCAATTTATATTTCCTAAAACAACATACATGCTTAGGAGTGAGGGTTGCAAAATTAGAAAATTAATTGTAAGGCTAAGCTCAATTATTATGTAGTTAAACAAAGAAAAGGAAAGTTAGGCTCAAAAAGGGTTTACCAAGGATAAAATTTAACAAGGTTAGCTTTTTACGCTCAAATGGTTCAAAGATGGCCTAAATCATGTCCCTAACTAAGTATTGCCTAGGATTGCGCCTCGAGAGAAAATCAAGTAAATTCTAGAATTCATGACATAATCTAAAATTCATATCAATATAAACCTTCTCTAGATATTCAGAATAATTCAAAGTAAAAGATATAGTGCTCAAAATTATGGAAATCACATTCTAACAATGATACTTAACAAAAAATTTAGCATGAATCCAAACAAAAACCTTATTCACCAAAGGCTAAAAATTTAAGACAACTAGTTATCATCATTGGAAAAAAAAAATCATTGAAAAAAATTGGCACAACTTTACTTCTAGATTCCTAAGGTTCAACAAAAATTACATTCTTTTACCAACTAATCCTAAATTATTTATAAATACACATGCAAATAAAATTAGATCTAAAACTTTCATAGAATATTCATCACTAGAAAAATAAATTCACGCCCCTAAACATAAACTAAGCATTGTCCTGAATGTTAGAAAAAAGAAAGGAAAGGTAAAGAATACTCCTTTGATGGTTGAATGAATCTGGAGAAGCTTTAATCTGCCTTTTCATCACCATTATGCTCTGCATCATTGTCCTCATTGTCCTCTACCTCATTAGCACCCTTAGGATGATTAGGTGCTGATGGAAGAGTAGACGTATCCATTCCCATAAAAACACCATAAGCTCGAAACATGTGGTCCATATGTTGATTGCATTGGATTTGATAAGTCACACGTTGCTCAAATTGTTGCCCAAGATTCTCAACTAGGTGCTCAAGGTTCTCAATTCTCTTGGTCATTGACAATTTTTGGTGTCTTGGTCGAAGAGGTGCAGGATGATGTGTAGAACAAGAACTACCCCCAGTAGAAGTTTAAGATTGTTTGAGGATGAGATTAAGATCAATTGGAAGTTTAGGGTGCAACAACTCCTCACTAGTATTGTCAAACCCTGTTCTATAAAATAATTACAACGTCATTTACATGCTCAATAGAATGTTTGCATATTTAGGAAGTTCGAGGAATCGTTAAAAGACGATATTACCCCTAATGGTACCATTAAGTCAATTAAGCCTCGAACTAGTTCAAATAAGAATTTTAAGGTGAAATTAAGAGTTTCACAGTTTAGGGATGACTCAAAATGGTAATTCAGAGTTCGAGGATCAATTTGGAGTCAAACAGGAATTTTCACTATCTAGGGGTAAAATGGTCATTTTGCAATTTGAGGACAAAATGGAAATTTTAGAAAATATTTTCTTAGCCCCATTTGACATGTTTGAGTATGATATGAGTATTGAAGTATAATTGGAAGATTTAGCAGTGAAAAATATGAGTTTTCGGTATTTTTAGAGTATAGGGGCAAAATGGTAATTTTGCCACCCGAAATCGAAAATTTAATTTTTGAAAGGATTTTGATCAAATTTAATTATTTGGAGTGTGAAATGAGTATGAGGAGTGAAAATAATGCATTATGGTAAATTTTCAATTTTTGGGGCAAAAAAGGTAATTTTTGAAAAGTTTGGGGGTAAAAGTGTAATTCTGAAAAATTTGCTCCACCAAAACTTTGGAAAAATCTGGAAATTTCACTTAAGACTTGGATAAGTCAAAGGGAATGCATGGTGGAAAAAGTAGGACAAGTGGATGGGTTGAAAAAAAATGAATTAATAAAATATTCAAAATATGAATAAAATAATATTATTTCATTAAACTAATAAAAAGGCATAAAAAAAATCAGCCCATAACCCATTCTTCTCCTTCAACATTCACCCAAGCAAGAAACAAGAGAGAGAAAGGAGAAAAGAAAACCCTATCCAAGAAATTTAAAGAGGAAATAGGTGAAAATTCAAAAATCAAGTGAAAAAAAGGTAACATTTCTTAAATTTGTCTTGTGCTTTACCTTTCCCATGCATTTCCCATCATTTTTCATGGTTGAATCATATGATTTGAGGATGATTTTGATTCTGGTCATATGGTGTAAAGCCCGACGTTATAAAATACTAGTCATTACATACATGTGATGATAGCATGATTGCATGCTAGGAGAGTCCCGAAAAATCTACAAAAGTCGGTATCGTACCTAGAGGTACAACAAAGTTGATTTAATCCTCGAACTAGATCAAATAGGAATTTTAAGGTGAGATTAAGAGCATCACAGTCCAAAGATGACTCAAAATGGTAATTCGGAGTTTAAGGATCAATTTGGAGTCAAATCGAAATTTTCACTATCTAAGGGCAAAATGGTCATTTGCCACCTGAGGACAAAATAAGAATTTTAGAAAAGATTTTTTGGCCCCATTTGACTTAATGGAGTATAATCGGACTTAATGGAGTATGATTTGAGGTTTAGAAGTGAAAAATTTTAATTTCAGTATAATTTAGAGTATAGGGGTAAAATGGTAATTTTGCCACCCTAGTGCAAAATTGTAATTTTCCACCACCAGGATATTTTTTCCAGCACATGGTCTACCTTTATTCTGATTTTTGACCTTTGACTAATCATGTGGTGGAGATAAAATGTTTAAATTTTTAAAATTTAAAAAATGGACCAATTAGAAAATGTCATGTGTCAAGCTTAGGATTTTTTATTATTTAACTTAAAAATCAGCATAAATCAGCCCATTATTCCCCAAATATTCGGCCAAGCAAGGAAGAGAGGGAAAGAAAGGAAAAACAAACCCTAGGTGAGGAATTTCAAGAGAAAAAGTGTGGAAAATCAAGGAAAACAAGTGAAAAAGGTAGGATTTTTCAACTTAAGCTTGAAATCTATTTTCCTTAAGCATTTCTCCTTATTTTCCATGCTTAAATTACATGTTTTTATGATGAATTGTTGGCTGATCAAAATGGTTTAGGAGAGAGAAAGTTGTTGGATTTATTTGATTTTAATTTATGTTAGTGTTTTTAGTTAGTTTAGCATATTTAGAACCAAAACAACAAGAAAAAAATTTATTTTCTCCCACAACCATTAATGGCCGAATTTACCATGTAGTGAGTGAGGATGAGTTTGATTTTTATTCTAGGAGAATTGGTTAAGGAATGGTGAATTATGAGCCTCGAAAAATAATGGGAATTTTCGGAGCAAAAATATGAATTTTTACCCACTAAGGGTATTTTCATAATTTGCTATCGAGACTGATAATTTGCACCATACTGAGGGACATTGAGTCAATTTGGGTGCAATTGTGGTATAGAAACTGAAAAAAATTTTTTTGGAGTTTAAATGGACGCGTTAGGAATTTAATCGGGTGATAAGACGAATTAGGCCAATACCGGGTTTAGATAGTTACCAGTGCATTTTTGCATTCCATATCATGCATTGTTAGTCTAAATTAGTTTAATTTTGATTTAGTACCAATTTGGTAAATTTCTCAATTTTGTATTGTGTCAAGGTGGTGAGTCATCTGATAAAGGTAAGGAAATTGCATCCGAGGACTGGTAGACAGAGTGCTTCGAAAGTCTGCATTCTAGACATTGTGAGTAAACTTATTATCGTCTTAATTATCTAGGGTGGTTTTTAGATGATTTCATGAATTTTATGGAAAAAGGGATTTAAAAAGGTAAATTTTCATGTTTTATGAATAAATGTGTTTCAATGAAATTAATTTATAAACTGTTTTGAAATTAATAATGATTTTGAAAAATAGAGTACACGAAGACTGTTAAATGTGGCAATTTGATTGTTTAAATTGATTGGGTTATGATAAATCGGGTATGATTGGCTAGTTGGCAATTGTATTGAAATGCGAATTGTTTGGTTGCTTTGAAAGACTGCGAATTACAAAATTGCCATATCATGTTATTGAGTTTTATTGTATGGTGGAATATATATTAATTAATCACTATAGTAGGGGGTTTCTGTGGACCAGCCTTTTAGAGGGTCATGGTAAACCCCATTATATTCTTACCTCGAACGGAGAGGCACGTAGGGTATCTCTTGGGGTAAAGCTTAGGTTTCACTTCACGCTAAACCACCACGTGAGGGGAAACTCAGCCAACGCCAAGGAACTGCTATATTTTCCAAACAAAAACATGATTTATGTGAAATGTGAATTTTAATAGCCTTGGCGGTCTCGGTAGGATGCCTCGGCTAAGGTGTTCCTGAGAATGGATTTATGGCACAAGCCTTGTTTTTATGAGATTCATAAGCTTTTTTACGTGTTTTGAACGAAATGTGTTCTAATGCTATAACCCAGTGTTATGATGATTTACTTTATTGTCTTCATGTACTTAACTCTAGATGTTTATGATGATGTCTGTTTACTCATTGAGATTTTATAATCTCACCACCCTCCTTTCCACCCATTTTAGGTTCAGTATAGACTGTAGATAGCTGACTTCATCCAGGACTACTGAGGGATCTGCATTTTCTAAACCGTAAGTTCACAATCCTCTTTACTTTTGTTTATTCGGGGGCCCTCTTGTTATTGTAAATTGAATTAAATATTTTGGCTTAATGTATTACAGTATGTATAAATTATTTAGCTTTTACGCTACAAAAATTATTTACGTATAACTCTATAAATATTGTTTTATAAGAAAATATAATATTTTACTTAATATTTCTTTTATTTTCTTATTATATTCAAATAACCATAATTTCGTTTTAAATGAAGATTTTAGACTTTTAAACTCATTTTGATTATGAATTATGTCTTTTGTACTTGTATATTACATTTTAGCCAGTTTCAAAATTTTTGAGAAAAATGACCAAAATATCCCTGTGAGACGAAAATTTATATTTCATTTGTTTTAAGTTGGAAACGGCTTAAAATCTTTTAGAACATGATGTTTGACAATGGTTGCTCACAAGGGAACAAAAAAACTGATAGTAAAGCCTTGCGGGGTTTCGGGTTAACATTTCGAGCAAATGAGTGTCTACCGGGACACCGCGGCGGTTGTCACTGGCTCGAGGAGTGTACCGGGTCGTGACAATTCGATTGGTAGCAGAGCTTTTGGTTTTAAAGATCAAAGTTTTAATTTTTAAAGTTGTTTTAAAAATTTACAGTATCAGTGTGGCCTCGGATTAAGTTAGGTTAGGTTGAATAGAATGCATGCATCTGCATATAAGGCCTAAGGTTACCTAAACTTGCTCGTATTTATTTTATAGATTATAATGCCTCCTCGACGCGGACGCCCACCTCTCACTAGATCGGTTGGGAGGGGAAGAGGTCATTCCCAACGTCATCAGCCAGATGCAGTAGAGGAGGAATCAGCTACATCTACCATTCGGGCAGCACCTGCTGTTGAGCAAGCTGATAGTCCTCCACATCCTCCATCTCCTCAGCCACCTACTGGTATTCCCGCCATGCCTATTGAGGCAGCACAGACATTGGTAGCTTTTTTTACCGTAATGGCTGGTCGAGCTCAGACTGGACAAGTTCCACCTATAGTACCTCCAGCTACTCCTTTAGTTCCACCACCAGTATAGGATGTATCCATTTCTAAGAAGCTGAAGGAGGCTAGGCAATTGGGTTGTATATCTTTCACGGGTGAGTTGGATGCCACTGTGGCAAAGGACTGTATTAATCAGGTTTTAGAGACCCTCTCTGATATGGGATTAGACGACGACATGAAGCTGATGGTGGCTACGAGATTATTAGAGAAGAGGGCTCGTACTTGGTGGAATTCGGTGAAGTCCCGTTCCACTACTCCTCGACATGGTCCTATTTTCTCAATGAATTCAATGGTCAGTATTTCACTTATTTTCATTAGAAAGAATAGAAAAGAGAATTCCTAAGTTTGAAACAGGGGAATCTAACTGTAGAGAAGTACGAGACTCATTTTAACGAGTTGATGTTATATGTGTCGGATCTGGTGAAATCTGAGCAAGATCAGGCTAGTTATTTTGAGGAAAGGCTCCGTAATGAGCTTAGAGAGCGGATGACAGTGACTAGTAGGGAGCCACATAAGGAGGTCGTACAGATGGCTTTACGGGCTGAGAAGCTTGCGATTGAGAATAGGAGGATTTGGACTGAGTTTGCAAAAAGAAGGAATCCTGGTATGTCTTCTAGTCAGCCGGTAAAAAGAGACAAGGACTCAGTGACTTCAGGGAGCACTACTTCTGTTTTGTGACATCTCCTCGACCTCCATTTCCACCATCACAGCAGAGACCTTCGAGGTTTAGCAGATCTGCTATGACTGGTTCTGGGAAGAGTTCCGGAGGTTCTGACAGATGTAAAAATTGTGGGAATTATCATGTTGGGCTGTGTAGAGGGCCTGCACGATGTTTTTATTGTGGTTAACCGGGTCATATTAGGAGTAATTACCCACGGTTAGGACGAACCAATGTAACTGCATCATCTCCACTAGCTCATACTGATATGCAGAGGAGAGATTCTTCTAGGTTACCACCGAGACAAGGAGTAGCCATACAGTCTGGTGTGGAGAGTAATACTCCGACACATCCACCTTCGAGACCATAGACTCGTACAACGACAAGAGTTTTCGCTGTGACAGAAAATGAGGCACGGGTCTGACCTGAAGCAGTGACAGGTACTATGTCTTTATTTGATAAAGATGCTTATGTTTTGATAGATTTTGGCTCAAATAGATCTTATATGAGTACGACATTTGCATCAATTGCTGATAGAAACTTGTCACCATTAGAGGGAGAAATTGTAGTGCATACCCCTCTAGGAGAACAATTAATTAGAAATACTTGCTATAGAGACTGTGGGGTAAAGGTAGGTGAGGAAGAATTTAGGGGCGACTTAATTCCTCTAGAGATCTTGGATTTTGATTTAATATTGGGTATGGACTGGTTAATTGTACATCTGGCGAACGTGGATTATTTCTGAAAAGAGGCCGTTCTTCAGAATTCAGAGGGAGCAGAGATTGTGTTTGTAGGGGAACGTCAAGTATTACCATCTTGTGTAATCTCGGCCATCAAGGCTTCAAAATTAGTGCAAAAAGGGTATCCGGCTTATTTGGCACACGTGATTGATACTTCAAAGGGGGAACCTAAGTTAGAGGATGTCCCAATAGTAAGTGAGTTTCCTGATGTATTTCCTAATGATTTACCAGGACTACCTCCTGATTGAGAGCTTGAGTTCCCTATTGATTTACTTTCGAGTACTGCACCTATTTCTATTCCTCCACATAGAATGGCTCCAGCAGAGTTAAAGGAACTGAAAGTCCAGTTGCAAGATTTGGTGGATAAAGGTTTCATTCGCCCTAGCATTTCTCCTTGGAGAGCATCAGTCCTATTTGTTAGGAAGAAGGATGGCACTCTTCGATTGTGTATTGATTACCGTCAGCTGAACCGAGTGACCATCAAGAATAAAATACCCTTTACCCCGAATTGATGATCTTTTTTATCAATTACGAGGTGCTATGGTGTTCTCTAAGATTGATTTGAGGTCTGGGTACTATCAGTTGAGGATTAAGGAGCAGGATGTACCCAAGATTGCCTTCAGGACACATTATGGGCCTTATGAGTTTCTGGTGATGCCGTTTGGTTTGACTAATGCCCCGGTAGTTTTTATGGATCTTATGAACAGGGTGTTCCATCCATACTTGGATAAGTTTGTGATAGTATTCATAGATGACATCCTGGTTTATTCGAAGAATGATGATGAACATGCTGCCCATTTGCGCATTGTGTTGCAAACTTTGCGCGAGAGACAACTCTATGCCAAGTTCTCTAAATGTGAATTCTGGTTGAAGGAAGTGGTTTTCTTAGGACTTGTGGTGTCCGGAGCTGGAATTTATGTTGATCCCAAGAAGATTGAGGCAATCTTACAATGGGAGCAACCAAGAACGGTAACAGAGATTCATAGTTTCCTTAGCTTAGCCGGTTATTATCAAAGATTTGTTCAGGGATTTTCTTTGATAGCAGCTCCTTTGACTCGTTTGACTCGTAAAGGAGTTAAGTTTGAGTGGGATGATGTTTGTGAGAATCGATTTCAAGAGCTAAAAAACCGGTTAACCTCCGCTCCCGTTTTAACACTTCCTGTTAATGGAAAAGAATTTGTGGTATATA
Source organism: Theobroma cacao (assembly GCF_000208745.1). Taxonomy (NCBI): domain Eukaryota; kingdom Viridiplantae; phylum Streptophyta; class Magnoliopsida; order Malvales; family Malvaceae; genus Theobroma; species Theobroma cacao. The sequence goes on along the minus strand of NC_030856.1, from coordinate 16,049,132 downwards.
GTGATGCATCTAAGTTGGGATTAGGGTGTGTGTTGATGCAGAACGAGAAGGTAATAGCTTATGCTTCCCGGTAGTTGAAGAAGCACGAGACGAATTACCCTACTCATGACTTGGAGTTAGCAGTAGTAGTCTTCGCATTGAAGATTTGGAGACATTATTTATATGGTGAGCGTTGTTGGATTTTTACTTATCATAAGAGTTTGAAGTATTTGCTCACCTAGAAAGAGCTTAATTTGAGACAGAGACGATGGTTGGAGTTGATTAAGGATTATGACTTAGTGATTGATTATCATCCGAGAAAAGCAAATGTGGTAGTGGATGCCTTAAGTCATAAATCCTCATCGTCGTTAGCAACACTTCGGAGTTCTTATTTTTCGATGTTACTTGAGATGAAATCTCTAGGGATCCAATTGAATAATGGTGAGGATGGAACCCTACTTGCTAGTTTCGTCGTGAGACCTTCATTGTTGAATCAGATCAGAGAATTGTAGAAATCTAATGATTGGTTGAAACAGGAAGTTCAAAAGCTGCAAGATGGAGAAACTAGTGAGTTTAGACTCAACGATGATGGTACTTTGATGCTTAGAGACCGAATTTGTGTCCCTAAGGATGATCAGTTGAGACGAGCTATTTTGGAAGAAGCTCATTCTTTCGTCTATGCTTTACATCCCGAAAGCACCAAGATGTATCGGACTATAAAAGAAAGTTATTGGTGGCCGGGTATGAAACGAGACATAGCAGAGTTTGTAGCGAAATGTCTCACATGTCAACAGATTAAGGAAAAGCATCAAAAACCGTCAGGTACTCTTCAACCTTTACCGATTCCTGAATGGAAGTGGGAACACGTGACTATGGACTTTGTATTGGGTTTACCGCGG
>NC_030856.1:16044009-16047281 GCF_000208745.1 Theobroma cacao | reverse complement strand
GGGGGCCCTCTTGTTATTGTAAATTAAATTAAATATTTTGGCTTACTGTATTTCAGTATGTATAAATTTATTTAGCTTTTACGCTATAAAAATTATTCACGTATAACTCTATAAATATTGTTTTATAAGAAAATAGAATATTTTCCTTAATATTTCTTTTATTTTCTTATTATATTCAAATAACCATAATTTCGTTTTAAATGAAGATTTTAGACTTTTAAACTCATTTTGATTATGAATTATGTCTTTTGTACTTGTATATTACATTTTAGCCAGTTTCAAAATTTTTGAGAAAAATGACCAAAATATCCTTGTGAGACGAAAATTTATATTTTATTTGTTTTAAGTTGGAAACGGCTTAAAATATTTTAGAACACGATATTTGACAATGGTTGCTCACAAGGGAATAGAAAAACTGATAGTAAAGCCTTGCGGGGTTTCGAGTTGACATTCCGGGCGAATGAATGTCTACCGGGACACCGCGGCGGTTGTCACGGGCTCGAGAGGTGTACCGAGTCGTGACATATGGGTTTAGAGAGAGAAAGTTGTTAGATAAATTTGATTTTGAGCTATGTTAGTGTTTAGTGTTAGTTTAGCATGTTTATGAGTAAAACAACAAGAAAAATATTTACTTTCTCCTTGAATTTCTCTAGGCCGAATCTAGCCAATGGTATGTGAGGATGAGGTTGACTTTATTTTAAGAGAATTGGGCAGAAAAACGATGAATTATGAGGTTGGAAATTAAATGAAAATTTTCGGTGTAATAAATTGAAATTTTTACCCACTAGGGGTAAAAGCGTAATTTATAGTCTGGACTAATAAATTGGACCAAATTCACAGTCATTGAGGTATTGTGGATATAATTGGATAATTGAAATTGAAATGGATGGAATTGGAGTTGAATTGGGGATTTTAGGAATTTGCACCGTGTATAGGCGAGTTAGGTCGGACACCACAATTAAGCGATTGTCCAGACATTTCAAACCCTATCTAGTGCATATGCATGGATAAGAGCCTAAAATAATTTATGATAAATTGACACAATTTATTAAATTTTGTGTCATGGATTGTGGATAGGTGGTGAGTCAATTGTTTCGGGTAAGAGACTGCACCCGAGGGTGGAGGATAGGAGTATTTCTACTCCTAATACTGTGAGTAAACTTATTATCATCTTAATTATCTAGAGTACTTTTATACAACTGTGTGATTTTATGGAAAATGGGTTTAAATGGTAAATTGTTATGTTTTAGGAGAAATTGTGATTTTATAAAATGATTTTATAAATTTTCTGGAAAATCGAATACTAGTTTTGAAAATAGAGTAATTGGAGACTACCCGCTTGTGTTGTAAATTTATGGTTTAAATTGAATGGCTTATGATATCTGAGCATGAATGGCTAAACTGATTTTGGTGTTAGAATTATTTGTACTGTGTATTCAGCCTTGAAAGGCTAGGTTGCGATAAATTGCCATATCATGTTATTGAATTTTATTGAATTGGTGGATTATATATTAATTATTCACTGTAGAGGGGGTTCGGTGGACAAGCCTATTAGAGGGGTATGGTAAACTCTATTATATTCTTACCTCGAATGGAGAGGCGCGTAGGGTATCTCCTTGGGTCAAGTTTAGGGTTCACTTCACGCTAAACCACCATGTGAAGGGGAACTCAGCCAACGCCAAGGAATGGCTGTGTTTTTCAAACTAAAGATATGCTTTACGTGTATACGAAATTTTAATAGCCTTGGCGGACTCGATTGGATGCCCTGCGCAAGGTATCACCGAGTATGAGTTTTGGCATGAGCCAAATTTTATGAGAAACATAAGCCTTCAAAATCATTTTAATTGAATTATAATTGTTTTGATGGGATGGAATAAATTTCTAAGTTATGAAATGCATATTGGGATGGGATATTTTATTGTCTCAATTTACTCGGCTTTAGATACTTTAGATGGTATCTGTTTACTCACTGGGATTATAAAATCTCACCTCTTTTTCCTATACATTTTTCAAGCTCAGAACAGTTTGTAGATAGTCGAGTAAGACGAGAACTAAGCTCGAAATTGCATTATAGAAAGTAAGAGTTCACAATCTTACATCCTCTTGGTCAATTGGGGCCCACGTGTCATTATAGATCAAATCTTATATTTTGGTTATCTGTATTTCTATTCATACAATTTTTACTTTACTTTCATGTGCGAAAAAAATTATTTACGAATATTTCTATAAAAATTTATTTTATGAGAAAATAGAATATTTTATTTATTATTTTTGAATAGTACTAGTTGTCAACAATTTGCTTTTAAATGAACGTTTTAGATATCAAAACTTATTTCTAAGTATAAAATATGCGTTTTCCACCTAAGTATTACATTTTTAACCTGTCTCGAAATTTTTGACGAAAATGACAAAAATGCCCTTGTAAGGTAGAAATTAAAATTTTATTGTTTTTGGACGAAAAAAATGATCTGTATTGTCACGACCTAATTTCCCGAGCCATGACAGGCGCATGAGCTCAATGAGCATAGCTCACTAAGCCCAAGCAAGCCTATCCATTTACCTTTGCTTAACAAATTTATCATATCATGCATACACACACACCTTTTTTTCGGGTGTGAACATAGCCAAAACACAATGGCATTATCGATAATAATATACATGCACTATACCAATCATGTATTTAGCAATTTACATTGCATACACATGTTCACATTGTTAGATTGTATTCATAATACAAAATGACCCATGACTTCCAACAGAGACATTTACAATAAAAGGGATTACTATCGAATGCTAGACACATACCCAGGAGATGCACTACCAGGACTCCTCGATCTAGGGTCCAATAGTCACCTGATCTGAAAACATGAATTTTTATAAAACGTGAGTACAATACTCAGTGAGTGAACAAGGAAGGGAACAAGCAACAATTAGGGAGAATTTAAAATCATGAAGCACTTGTTTCAAAACAATGCAATTTAGTTCATTCCTATTTAAAACCCCTCCAAACCTTAGAGTTTTTCGCTACAGCGAGCATGAATTTCGCTGCAGTGAAAACAGAGCAACAAGAGAAACATTTTTCCTCACTCAACAAAAAGCCATCCTGCTAAACTAATAAAATCAACCTAAAATTCATGAAAATTCTCAAAATAAAATGTGTCAACTTTCATGTACATTACAACCATAAATCATTGTCCATCAATTTGCTATATCACACATATTTACATATGTATATATATATATATATATATATATATATATATATATATATA
>NC_030856.1:16035963-16040088 GCF_000208745.1 Theobroma cacao | reverse complement strand
TGTGCCTTGCGGTAGGCTTAACACTGGAGTTGTGGTGATACATGCCTTAAGCTTCTCAAAACTATTCTCACAAGCATCAGACCACTCAAATTTTGTATCTTTACGTGTCAGCTTAGTCAGAGGGGCAACTATTTTGGAGAAGTCCTTCACAAAGCGACGATAATAGCCAGCTAAACCCACAAAGCTTCTAATCTCCGTAACTGATGTTGGCCTTGGCCATTTTTTTCACTGCTTCAATTTTCTTTGAATCAACTTGTATCCCATCCATAGATACCACAAGCCCCAAGAATGCAACACTTTCAAGCCAAAACTCACACTTGGAGAACTTAGCATACAATCGATATTATCTCAAAATTTGGAGCACTATCTTAAGATGTTGCTCATGCTCCTCTCGGCTCTTTGAATATATCAAGATGTCATCAATAAACACCACCACAAACTTATCCAAATAAGGCTTGAACACTCGGTTCATCAAATCCATGAAGGCTACAGGAGCATTCGTGAGCCCAAATGACATCACTAAGAACTCATAGTGCCCATATCTTGTTCGAAATGCGGTCTTGGGTATATCTTCGTTCAGGATTCTCAACTGATGGTACCCATATCGCAGATCTATCTTAGAGAAACATTGTGCTCCTTGTAGTTGATCAAATAAATCATTTATCCTTGGGAGAGGATATTTATTCTTCACCGTTACTTTATTAAGCTGTTGATAATCAATGCACAACCTAAGTGACCCATCTTTCTTCTTCACAAATAACACTGGTGCTCCCCATGGGGATACACTAGGACGGATGAAGCCTTTATCCAACAAATCCTCTAATTGATCCTTAAGCTCTTTGAGCTCTGTCGGTGCCATTCTATATGGGGGTATGGATATAGGTCTAGTGTCAGGAATTAAATCTATGCAAAATTCAATCTCCCGCTCGGGAGGTAAACCTGGTAGCTCCTCGGGAAATACATCCATGAACTCCTTCACCACTGACGCTTGACTTACATTTCCAACCTTCGCCTGAGTATCCCTTACAAATGCCAAGTAACCTATACAACCCTGTCGTATTAACCTTCTGGCAGAAATGACCGATATCAAATTAGTTGGAGCATTACTCCTATCCCCCTGAATACTAAATGATGATTCACCGAGGAAATCAAATCTAGCCAATTATGATAACAGTCCACACTAGCATGACAGGGTGATAACCAATCCATTCCCAAGATCACATCAAAGTCTAAGGTGTTTAACACCACCAAATTCACCAAAGTGTCCTTGTCCTTGACTCGTACTACACAGGACTCATATTCCCATTCGGCCATAAATATCTCTTTTAAAGGAGTAAACACTACTAATTGTTCCTCTCTCCTAACATGATCTCTACCCAACCGAGATGCAAAACATGGAGAGATAAAAGAATGAGTAGCACCAGGATCAAATAGTACCCGAGCATTCATATCACAAATTGAAAGAATACTTGAGACCACGGCATTGGATGTCTGGGCTTCCTACTGTGTTAAAGCAAACACCCTTGCCTAGCCTCTACCAATATAACTCTGATGTCCGGACCTAAATGGCCTACCCCGAGAGGTAGCACCAGCACCTCTATCTCTTATCTCGTTAACCTCTTGGCTAATTGAAACAGTTGCCGAAGGAGCAGACAAAGATGGCTGATTAGGACTGCGAACAGAACCTTGCGATTGTTGGGCCATCGGACAGTTCCTCACCTTATGTCTAAGCTGGCCACACCAAAACAAGTTTTCATGGGAAAATAGCATCGTCCTCTGTGTCGTCTTCCACAATTATCACAGGGAGGAATAGCTTGACTAATTTGCCTTGAGTCTTGTTGTTGCCTCCTTCCAACAAAAGCTTCCTACCCTGACTCAACATTGGTACTCATCACGTTACTCCCTTGTTGGGGTAACCTTAATTCCCCATATGGGCCTTGACAGTTAGAAAATGAAATCCCACTACTAAAGTCTCTGCAACCCTGATAACCCTCGGGAGGTTGGCGGTCTGTTTGACCTCGGGAACTAAAAGACTCTTGCTCCACATGTCTCCCCTATACTATTTTCTGTATATACTCCATATGGGCTGCCATCATTTTTACAACCCGATTGACTCCCTGCAGACCCGCTGCCAAGTCTTCAACAGTAATGCCTCTCGCCGGTGGCCTAACAGTCTCACTTAAGGGCTGTCCCTCATCTCTTTTATTCATAGGCGTACTCGCTCTCACCGGTCTAGCGACCCTGCCATGTCTACCTCACCCCCTACAAGTGGGTGTCTGTGGCCTATTAGTCATCTCAGTAGGGGCATCTTGCTCCCTCACTCGTCTTAAGGTGGCCCGTGTCTTAGGTGGCACTCTTACCTAGACAAGAGCAAACACCTATCATTAACCACAGTTAAAGAGATAAGGTGGTTTCTAAGATTGGGAATTTACGCGGTTCCTCGATTAAGAAATGTGCCGCGGCTCACAGTTCATAATTAAAAACCGCACATAAAAACCCAACTCTCCCCTGGACCTGACCATAACACCCTAAGACCTAAACAACCTAGGGCTCTGATACCAAGTTTGTCATGACCCAATTTCCCGGGCCATGACCGGCGCATAAGCTCAATGAGCATAGCTCACTAAGCCCAAGCAAGCCTATCCATTTACCTTTGCTTAACAAATTTATCATATCATGCATACGCACATACCTTTTTTCGGGTGTGAACATAGCCAAAACACAATGGCATTATCGATAATAATATACATGCACTATACCAGTCATGTATTTAGCAATTTACATTGCATACACATATTCACATTGTTAGATTGTATTCATAATACAAAAGGACCCATGACTTCCAGCAGAGACATTTACAATAAAAGGGATTACTATCGAATGCCAGACACATACCCAGGAGATGCACTACGGGGACTCCTCGATCTAGGGTCTAACAGTCACCTGATTTGAAAATATGAATTTTTATAAAACGTGAGTACAATACTCAGTGAGTGAACAAGGAAGGGAACAAGCAATTGATAGGAAGAATTTAAAATCATGAAGCACTTGTTTCAAAACAATGCAATTTAGTTCATTCCTATTTAAAACCCCTCCAAACCCGAGAGTTTCTCGCTACAGCGAGCATGAATTTCGCTGCAGCGAAAACGGAACAACAAGAGAAACATTTTTCCTCACTCAACAAAAAGGCATCCTGCTAAACTAATAAAATCAACTTAAAATTCATGAAAATTCTCAAAGTACAATGTGTCAAATTTTACGTACATTACAACCATAAATCATTATCCATCAATTTGCTATAACACACACATTTATATATGTATATACATATATATGTATATACCCATCATCATCATCTCACCAACCCATCATCATCATCACCAGCTCATCATCATCATCACCAGCTCATGCGCACTCCCTACTCGCACATGGCTAGGTCTTCACCGGGTAATGCGCATTCCCTACTCGCACATAACCGGGTCATCCTCGGCTTATGCGCACTCCCAACTCGTACATAGACGAGTCAACATAATTACAAAACATTATATTCAAGTATATATGTATATCAACATAATGCAGCCACATAGAAATCCATAATAACCACATTTCATAACATAAACCTTTTTTCAAAAGCTTGTTCCCAAGGCATACATTTTCATGAAAAATTGCATAAAATCATTCAAACACTTTGTTCAAAACAGTCATATTCCCAAAACAATTTTGATAGGCAGTCCACTCATAGGTGTCGAAAATCCGGATTCCGGGTGAACTCAGACTAATAGTCCTCAAGCGTAATTCCTTTGCCTTTTCTAGACGTCTCACCACCTTGACAAATAACAAAGTCGAGGAATTTACTATATTGTCCCTAAATTGATATAAATTAATTTTAATTACTAATGCTTGATATGTAAATGCAAAAATATGTCCGATTACCGCTTAATCACGGTATCGATTAAATTCGACCGATCACCCAATTAATCGGCGATTGTGTCCAAATCACCTCCAAATTAATTCATTTCTCCTATAATACCTTAATTTACCACATACATTTAAATAAAGCCAAATTCAGCATTAGAACCCTCACAGTTCCTTATAGAAAAATTTGGTCATTTGGTGCACTAGCAT
>NC_030856.1:16026301-16032572 GCF_000208745.1 Theobroma cacao | reverse complement strand
TTTTCCTTAGTTTTTCCTCCCTAGGGTTTTTCTTTTCTTTTTTTCTCTTTTCTGCAGGTGCTGGTCGGCCTTGAAATGCTGAGTGGAAGAGTGTGGGCTGGTTTTTAAATGGTAATATAAAAATATTTAATTTTTGACACATGTCACCTTTTTATTGGTCCATTTGTTTTAACTTAATTTTTAAGCCTTTTCTCACCACCATAAATGCTCTAATATTTATCCATAGCATAAAATAATAATAGGTAGAATTCTGGAGCTTGACAAATGTCATGGTGGTGTAAAATTACAAGTTTACCACTAGAGTGGTAAAATTACCATTTTACCCCTATGCGCTGAAAAATACCGAAATTATAATTTTTTTTCACTTCTTAACCTCAAATCATACTCCAATACTCAAATCATACTCTAATAAGTCAAATGGTATCAAAAAATCTTTTCTAAAAATTTCCATTTTGTCCCCAGGTGGCAAATGACCATTTTGCCCCTAGATAGTGAAAATTCCGGTTTGACTCCAAATTGATCCTCGAACTCCAAATCACCATATTAAACCATTCTGGTACTTTAATATCCTTAATTTCATCTCAAATTCTCTATTTGATCTAGTTCGAGGCTTAAATCAACTTTGTTGTACCTCAGGTACAATACCTACTTTTGTAAATCTTTTGGGACTCTCCTAGCATGCAATCATGCTATCATCACATGTATGTCATGACAAGTATTTATAAGGTCGGGCTTTACAGCACTACCCCCCTTAAAATAAAATTTTGACCTCAAAATTTTACTTACCGGATTCGAAGAAAAGATATGGGTATTGGCTTCTCATCTGGTGCTCAACTTCCCACGTCATCTTTTCCATTCGAGCATTCTTCCACAATACTTTCACCATTGGAATGCTCTTGTTCCTCAACACTCAATCCTTTCGATCTAGAATACGTACCGGTTGCACCTCGAACTTCAAATCTTCATGCAACTCAATTGAAGGTGTCTCTAGAATATGGGAAGGATCGGGAACATACTTTTTCAACATCGAGACGTGGAAGACATTATGAATCCGATCTAACTCTGGGGGTAATTCAAGTCTGTAAGCCATTGGCCCAATCCTTTCAATGATACGAAAGGGTCCAATATATCTCGGATTAAGCTTTCCTCGCTTCGCGAATCGAATCACACCTTTTTATTATCAAATAAAATACCACAATTTATCATAATAGTATAATCATTAAGATTTAATACTTTAAAGTATTCAAATTATTACCTTTCCAAGGAGAAACTTTAAGAAAAACTTTCTCATTAACTTCAAATTCTAAGTCTTTTCTTCATTTATCCGAGTAACTTTTCTACCTGTCTTGGGCTATCTTTAATCATTCTCGGATAACCTTGATTTTGTCATTTGTCAGATCAATCAATTCCACATTAACCAATTTCCTCTCACCCACTTCATCCCAATAAAGTGGAGTTCGACACTTTCTCCCATACAAAGCCTCGTATGGTGCCATCCCTATACTAGACTGAAAGCTGTTGTTATAAGCAAACTCCACCAACGGTAAGTGTCTATCCCAACTCCCAGTAAAGTCAATGACACAAGCCCGTAGCATATCGTCCAAAGTCTGAATGGTCCTTTCGGATTGACCATCTGTCTGTGGGTGAAAAGCAGTACTAAATCTCAACTTAGTTCCGAGAGCTTCTTGGAATTTGGGCCAGAATCGTGAGGTGAATCGAGGGTCTCGATCTGACACGATGAAAACTGGAATTCCATGTAATCTCACTATCTCATCTATATATAGTCTAGCTAGTTTCTCAATGGAATATGTGCTATGAATAGCCAAGAAATGGGCGGACTTAGTCAATCTATCTATAATCACCCAAATAGCATCCTTCCCACTCTACGTCCACGGCAAATCCAGCACAAAATCCATTGTCACGTGCTCCTATTTCCATTCAGGGATAGGTAAAGGCTAAAGAGTACCTGACGATTTTTGATGCTCCACCTTGATTTGTTGGCATGTGAGACATTTTGCTACAAACTCTGCTATGTCTCATTTCATACCCAGCCACCAATAACTTTCCTTAATAGAACGATACATCTTGGTGCTTCCGGGATGTAAAGTGTAGGCAAAAGAATGAGCTTTTTCTAAAATCGCTTGTCTCAATTGGTTATCCTTAGGGATACAAACTCGGTCTTTAACCATCAAGGTACCATCATCACTGAGTCTAAACTCACTAGTTACTCCATCTTGCAGCTTTTGAACTTCCTGTTTCAACTCATCATCAGATTTCTACAATTCTCTAATCTGATCCAACAATGATGGTCTCACCACAAAACTAGCAAGTAGGGCTCCATCCTCACCATTACTCAACTGGATCCCTAGATATTTCATCTCAAATAGTATCGAAAAGTAGGAATTCTGAAGGGAAGCAAATGAAGATGAGGATTTATGACTCAAGGCATCTACTACAACATTTGCCTTTCCCGGATAATAATCAATCACTAAGTCATAATCCTTAATCAACTCTAACCAACGTCTTTGCCTCAGGTTGAGTTCTTTCTGGGTGAGCAAATATTTCAAACTTTTATGGTCAGTAAAAATCTTACAACGCTCACCATATAAGTAATGCCTTTAGATTTTCAATGCAAGGACTACTGCTGCTAACTCCAAATCATGGGTAGGGTAATTCGTCTCATGCTTTTTCAACTGCCGAGAAGCATAAGCTACCACTTTTTCATCCTGCATTAACACGCACCCTAATCCCAATCTAGAGGCATCACTATACACCAGAAATTCTTTCCCACTAACAGGAAGTGTCAAAACTAGAGCAGAGGTCAGCCGGTTCTTTAGCTCCTGAAATCGACTTTCACATACGTCATCCCACTCAAACTTAACTCCTTTACAAGTCAAACGAGTCAAAGGAGCTGCTATTAAACAAAATCCTTGAACAAATCTTCGGTAATAACCGGCTAAGCTAAGGAAACTACGAAAATCTCTGTTATCGTTCTCGGTTGCTCCCATTGTAAGATGGCCTCAATCTTCTTGGGATAAACATAAATTCTAACTCCAGACACAACATGTCCCAAGAAAACCACTTCCTTCAACCAGAACTCACATTTAGAGAACTTGGCATAGAGATGAGTCTCGAGCAAAGTTTGCAATACAATACGCAAATGGGCAGCATGTTCATTATCATTCTTTGAATAAACTAGGATGTCATCTATGAATACTATCACAAACTTATCCAAGTATGGATGGAACACCCTATTCATAAGATCCATAAAAGCTACCGGGGCATTAGTCAAACCAAACGACATCACCAGAAACTCATAATGCCCATAACGCGTCCTAAAAGCAGTCTTGGGTACATCCTGCTCCTTAATCTTCAACTGATAATACCCATACCTCAAATCAATCTTAAAGAACACCATAACACCTCGTAATTGATCAAAAAGATCATCAATCCAGGGTAAAGGATATTTATTTTTGATGGTCACTCGGTTCAATTGACTATATATCGATACACAATCGAAGAGTGCTATCTTTATTCTTTACAAATAGGACTTGTGCTCTTCAAGGAGAAATGCTAAGGTGAATGAAACCTTTATCCACCAAATCTTGCAGCTAGACCTTCAGTTCCTTCAACTCTGTCGGAGCCATTCTATATGGAGGGATAGAAATAGGTGCGATACCCGGAAGTAAATCAATAGGGAACTCAAGCTCTCGATCAGGAGGTAGTATCGGTAACTCATCAGGAAATACATCAGGAAACTCACTAACTATTGGGACATCCTCTAACTTAAGTTCTTCCTTTGAAGTATCAATCACATGAGCTAAATAAGCTGGATACCCTTTCTGCACCAGTTTCCAAGCTTTGATGGTTGAGATTACACAAGACGGTAATACTTGATGTTCTCCTGCAAACACAGTCTCTACTCCCTCCGAATTCCAAAGAACAATTTCTTTTCTAAAACAATCCACATTCTCCCGATGTGCAGTTAACCAGTCCATACCTAATATTAAATCAAAATCTCGAATCTCTAAAGGAATTAAGTCAGCTTTGAATTCTTCCTCACCAACCCTTATCCCACAATCTCTATAGCAAGTGTTTCTAATCAATTATTCTCCTAAAGGGGTATGGACTACAATCTCTTCCTCTAAAGATGACAGGTTTCTATCAGAGAAAGATGCAAATGCTGTGCTCACATAAGATCTATCTGAACCAGAATCAATTAAAACATGAGCTTCTCTGTCAAATACAAACATAGTACCTGTCAAAGCACTAGGTCGAACTCAGGCTTTTTCCTCAGTCATTGCAAAAACTCTAGTCGGAGTGTGAGCTTGTGGTCTAGAGGATGGACATGCCAGGGTATTACTCCCCACGTCAGACCGTATCACAACACCCTGCCGCGGCTGTGACCCAAAAAAATCTCTTCTCTGTGCATCAGTACGAACCGGAGGAGATGAAACAGTTGTAGTAGCTTTCACTAACTGTGGACAAGCACTCCTTATGTGACCTTGCTGTCCACACTGAAAACATCGTACAAGCTCTCTGAACGATCCGAGATGAACTTTTCTACAATTCTGGTATCTGTCAAAACTCTCAAAGCTCTTCACAGGAGCACTCGTCGCTGACCTACTGAATCTATAAGGCCTCTGTTGTGACTGCTAAGATGGGGGTCGGGTAGATGCTACTGAAACTATGGTGGTACTCCCCGAAGTAGATAAATCCCTACCCTTCTTTGAGGGTTGACCGGAAGATATATTCGGATTCCCCCTTTTGGCAAACTCAGCTAGGATTCGCCTGTTCTCAATTGCAAGTTTCTTAGCCCGCAGAGCCATCTACACAACCTCTTTATACGGCTCCTTACCTGTCACTGTCATCCGATCTCGGATCTCATTTCGGAGCCTTTCCTCAAAATAAGTAGCCGGATCCTGCTTAGTCCTCACTAGATCAGGCACATAAGACATTAGTTCATTAAAACAAGCTTCATACTCCTCTATTGTCGAGCTCCCTTGTTTCAGGCTTAAGAATTCCCTCTTATTTTCCTTTTGATGAAAATGAGTATAATACTGACCGTCGAACTCTCGTAGAAAATCTGACCAGGTCGGAGGAGTAGTAAAACGAGACTTCACTGAGTTCCACCAAGTACGGGCCCTTTTCTCAAGCAATCTAGTGACCACCATCAATTTCATATCATCCTCTAGTCTCATATCATTAAGTGTCTCTGATACCTGAATAATCCAATCCTTAGCTGCGGTTGCATCCAGATCACCCATAAAAGAAATGCAACTGAGTTGCCTAGCCTCTTTAAGTTTCTTAGAAATGGAGACATCAGGTACCTGTGGTGGGACAGGAGGTGGGGGTGGTGGTACTGAAGGAGCAGTCAGAAGAACAACAGGAGGAACTTGACCAGCCTGAGCCTGGCCAGTAATAGTAGTAAGAAAAGCTACCAATGCTTGTACTGCCTCAAGAGACATGGCAGGGACACCAGGAATATTGGTAAGTGGTGGAGGAGTCTCAATCGGTTTAGTAGCAGGTGCTGCCCGAAGAGTAGACGCAGCTGATTCCCCCTCTACAGGATCTAGCTGATTATGTTGAGAACGACCTTTTCCCCTCCCCACTGGTCTAGAGAGAGGTGGGCGTCCACGTCAAAGAGGCATGATGATCTATAAGAAAAGGCAGAACAAACTTAGATGACTTTAAGTTCTGTATGCAACTATATGCATTTAACTCAATCTAATCTACCTTGGGGCCACATTAACACTGCAGTTTTAAAAATAACTTTAAAACCAAAAGCTCTGATACCACATGAATTGTCACGACCCGGCACTCTCTTCGAGCCCGTGACAACTGCTGCGAAGTCTCGGTAATCATTTATTACCCGGTATGTCAACCGAAACCTCGCAAGGCTCTTGCGTTAGTTTTCCACTTCCCCCATGAGCAATAGTTACTAAATATCGAGTTTTAAGAGAATATAAACTATTTTAGATCGAAAAAAATCAAAATAAAATTTTGACCACACAGGGGTATTTTGGTCATTCTTACCTAAAAATTTTGAAACTAGATAAAAATACAACGTATGGTAGAAAGATATCCATTTGGAGTGAAAAGTTGACTAATTAGACTAAATAAAAATATTCGATAATATATTCCATTTTCTTATAAAACAATTTTTATAGAACTATGCATAAATAATTTTTGTAGCGTGAGAACAAAATAAATTCATACACATAGTGATACAGTAAACCAGGTATTCAAAATTATCCTACAGTGGCATATG
>NC_030856.1:16018676-16023450 GCF_000208745.1 Theobroma cacao | reverse complement strand
TCTCCAATTACTCTATTTTCAAAACCAGTATTCAATTTTTCAGAAAATTTATAAAATCATTTTATAAAATCACAATTTCTCCTAAAACGTAGCAATTTACCATTTAAACCCATTTTCTATAAAATCACACAATTGTATAAAACTACTCTAGATAATTAAGACGATAATAAGTTCACTCACAGTTCTAGGAGTCGATGTACTCCTAATGCTAGTCTTCAAGCACAATCTCTGTACTTTTACCAGTGTAATTTAGTCACTACCTATCCACAATGTACAATACATAATTCACCACATTAATGCTTGACCGTTATAAAATCAATTTAGGCTCGGTGTATATGCATGATATGCTATGCAACTTATCCGACTATCGCTTAAATGCGGTGCTGACCTAATTTAGCCTATTACCCGATTAAGTGACAATTGTGTCTGATTTGGCTCCAAATTGCTCCATTTCATTTCTAATACCTCAATTCACCAAACATTATTCAAATAACACCAATTTTAGCATCAAAACCTTCCCATTTCTTCATGGAAAAATTCGGCCATTACAGTGCACTAACACCGTGATTTTTTCTACTTAATTTTCTCACCATTATTCATCATTTTCTAAGCCATTTCTCTTGAAATAACAACAATCCATCACCCACACACATCATGGAAGATTCGGCCAATGAAGATTCATGGGAAAAGTGGATTCTTTTCTTGTTGTTTTGCTTCTAAATATGCTAAACTAACTAAAAACACTAACATATCTTAAAATCAATTCAATCCAACATCTTTCTCTCTCCTTACCCATTTTGACCAGCCATGAATTCACCATGAAAGCATGTTTTTCAACCATGGAATTTAAGGGAAAATGCATGGGTAAGGTAAATCACTAGCAAAATCAAAGAAATTTTACCTTTGCTTGATCAAATCCTTGAATTTCAACACTTTCTCTTTGATTTTTCCCACCTAGGGTTTGTTCTTCCTTGGTTTTCCTTCTCTTCTGGTTTGGCTGACCACTATGGAAGAAATAGGCTTATTTTTATGCCTTTTTATAAAGAAACAATAAAATAAAAAAAACATGACACATGGCATTTCCTTATTGGTTCATATGTTAAATATTTGACTTTTAATTCTTTAATTCTCCACCACACATTTATCATGTTTATCCATTTCCATGATGAATAAAATCCCTTGGTCTTGACAAGTATCGGGGGTGAAAATTTACCGATTTGCCCTCGGGTTAGCAAAATTATCATTTCACTCTTATACTCCAAATTATACCGAAATTAAAATTTTTCACTTCTAAACCTCAAATCATACTCCAATAAGTCAAATGAGGCCAAAAAAAATCTTTTCTAAAATTTCCATTTTGTCCCCAGGTGGCAAATGACCATTTTGTACCTGGATAGTGAAAATTTCGGTTTGACTCCAAATTGATTATCGAACTCCAAATCACCATTTTAAATCATTCCTGGACTGTGAAACTTTAATTTCACCTTAAAATTCCTATTTGAACTAGTTCGAGGCTTAAATCGACTTACTTGTACTTTTAAGCACAATACCGACTTTTAAATATTCTTCCGGGGCTGTTCAAATATACAATCACTCTATCAGTCTCATGTGTAACATGGTAGATAATTTAGGGTTGGGCTTGACAGCACTACCCCCCTTAAAATAAAATTTTGTCTTCAAAATTTCTCTTATCAAATTCAAAGGAAATGTGGGGTATTATCTATTTATTCGATGCTCAACTTCTCTTGTTATCTCTTTTGTAGGAAATCTTGATTTGCTCCTCGTATTTATTTCCAACTCAACTTGAGTACTTCACTTCTATCTATTATTACTCTTTAGAATTTGATCAGCAATAATCCTCTCAATCATGAGCCTTTATGTCATTTAGGATTACACTAGGTGGTTTCTCAAGATAAAGAGTCTACTCAACCTCTTGTTTATAATCGATGCTATAGTCACTGACTATAAACAAGACTCTACGTGAACTTCACTATTTCATTATTTACCACAAGAGTTGCTTCATTTAATCACTTTTCATTCAACTGAGTTAATACAAGAATTATAAATCCTCATAGTAATCCTTTATAGTACTCATTTTCTATGCCACCATCGTAATCCTTTATTCACAAATTCGTTACTCAACATTGATGTCCTTTCTCATTAATCTCTCATCTTTTTTTTTTCTTAAGATTTGACTTTGATCAATACATTATTGATCTTAGTACTCCACAAGGTAATTTATTTCAATGTAGCCGTTGGAATCTACTTAATTAAAACAAATCTTTTACTTTTGGAGTTACCACCTTAATCGTTCTCAACGACTTGACTCCTTTGTGAGTCTATACCACAATTAGCAAAGTAATTTTCTATCACAGATGCATGATTAGGATACTGACCCCAACATATCTATATTATCTATGTGATATGCCATAGTTATCCCTTAGGGCATATTTCACTACCAATATTCACATATCTTTACCATGATAATTTCTCGAATACATTAAAACTTATGGGGAAAAACATTCTTTACAATTTATATCTCCCTCTATAAGCATCTCCAAAAATCCTCATGTCCTATGTCCCACCTTAGGACAGTCTTCCCATATGGTTCAATAGATCACAACTTCATCACACGCCTAATGATTCATTATGTATAGTATCCCACTGTTCTCATAGTCATAACCAATCATATTTGTCATCTTATAATTTTACGGTATCACCTTCTAATTCCCTCCATACTCAAATTTACAATCCTTGACTTAACCCGGTTAACTAGTAATCCATTCATAGCACTGCAAGGTTTAATCGTTATTAAATCTAATAATTACTGGAACCATTAATGGCGTCCTATTTCAACCTTCAGTATTTATTTAAAATAATCGATATTGCCACTAAGATAAGTATTCATCCTCAACACTTATTTTACTAATCTACGTTTGTCATACTAAAAGATTTTTATACTCCTGTCATTTAAACAACTACTCCATCATCCGTTTATATTATACAAGACAAAAGTCAACTCTTAAGCCTTTTATAAAGGAGATTATTATCCTTCTTATACTACATCTGCCTAGGATTACAAAATTACAAGCTTCAACAAGGCACTAAACACCTTTAGGATCATTATCATCTTGATCCTTTTTCGAGTCCGTTTCAAGTTTTCCCTTTTTCTTCTCTTGCCACTTACTTACATTGCTCCCATAGCCTGGGGGAGAACGTATAACGACAATCACTTAATCTCTTATACACCCTGAAAACAAACAGGTCTCTATATGTAGACTCATGCATTCTATTCGACTTAACTTAACTCGGGCCACATAGTGTCAGTGTAGATTTCTTAAAACAACTTTAAAACTATAAACTTTAAAATCTAAAGCTTTAAAATCAAAATCTCTTATCTTTAAACCATGCTCTGATACCAATTTAATTCTTCCCACCCCTCAGGGCATGGTGGCATTAAATGGTACCTATCAGAGTACTCAGCAAGAGGTGCACTTTACCCCGAGATGCACCAGGGGCAGTCCCTTCCCTTCTTTTCTAAGCTCCTGGGCAAAGAGTCATATTTCACCACAGATCATATGCGAGAGTTTCCACGAATAGGGCTATCTTTCTCTTTGCTCTGATACCAACCTAATTGTCATGACTCGAAACTCTTATCGGGCCCATGACAACCACCGCGACGTCCCGATAGGCACTTATTACCCCAAATACCTATCGGAACCCTGCAAGGCTTAGCATTAGCCTCCGCATCTCCCCGATAAGTGATAGTTATTAAATCTCGTATTTCAAGAAATCATAAGTCGTTTCCAAATCAAAACAATAAAATTTTATTTTTTGGCTCACAAGGGCATTTTCGTCATTTTTTTTCGAAAATACCGAACCCTGCCAAAAACATGGTGTAAAAGCTAAATATGTTTCTACATACTTTAAATCATAAAACTGAAGTATAAAATTACTTTTACAATGACACGTGGGCCCCCAATTGACCAAAATGCATCGGAAGCTAAAAACCTACAGCTTTTGCCGATTCAAGTCCAAATGAAGGTCCTTGTCAAAGTCAGCTAACTATGGAATTCCCTGAGCCTAAAATGTGAGGAAATGAGGGTGGTTAGATTATGAAATCCTAGTGAGTAAACAGACACCATCTAAACTATCTACAAGCAAGTATATGGAGATGAATTAAAATATTCTTTTCCAATATATGTTTCATAACATGAATATTCAGTTTACTCAATTAATCAACATGGCTTATATATCTCACAAAACTTGGCTCCTACCAAAATCATTCTCGCGGGTACTTTGGTCAAGGTATGCCACTGAGACCGCCAAGGCTGTTAAATGTCCCATACCCATAAACATGTTTTCGCATTTGACACACAGCTGTTCTTTGGCGTTGGCTGTCTTACTCTCATGCGGTGGTCCACGTGAAGTGCACTCAAATCTTTACCTCAGGAGATACTTCATCAAACATCTCCCCCCAAAGGTAAATATATAATTGAGTTATCGTGCCCCTCTCATAGGCAGTCCACGAAAACCTCCACCACTGCAGTGACTATGGATTATTTTATCTACCACCTGATTTATAAAATCCTTATCTGCATGACATGGTAATTTATCGCAATCTAGCCTCTCAAGGCTGAATACATAGTATATATAATTTTGATACAAATACCAACTTTGCCATTCAAGCTCACATATTGCTATAAGCCATATAATTTAAAACACAATTTATAACACAAGCAGACAATCTCCAATTACTCTATTTTCAAAACCA
>NC_030856.1:15940287-16018151 GCF_000208745.1 Theobroma cacao | reverse complement strand
ATCATTTTCTAAGCCATTTCTCTTGAAATAATAACAATCCATCACCCACACACATCAAGGAAGATTCGGCCAATGAAGATTCATGGGAAAAATGGATTCTTTTCTTGTTTTTTTTGCTTCTAAATATGCTAAACTAACTAAAAACACTAACATATCTTAAAATCAATTCAATCCAACATCTTTCTCTCTCCTTACCCATTTTGACCAGACATGAATTCACCATGAAAGCATGTTTTTCAACCATGGAATTTAAGGAAAAATGCATGGGTAAGGTAAATCACTAGCAAAATCAAAGAAATTTTACCTTTCTTGATCAAATCCTTGAATTCCAACACTTTCTCTTTGATTTTTCCCACCTAGGGTTTGTTCTTCCTTGGTTTCTCTTCTCTTCTGGTTTGGTTGACCACTATGGGAGAAATGGGCTGATTTTTATGCCTTTTTATAAAGAAACAATAAAATAATGAAAACATGACACATGGCATTTCTTTATTGGTTCAAATTTTAAATATTTGACTTTTAATTCTTTAATTCTCCACCACACATTTCTCATGTTTATCCATTTCCATGGTAAATAAAATCCCTTGGTCTTGACAAGTGTTGGGGGTGAAAATTTACCGATTTGCCCTTGAGGTGGCAAAATTAGCCTTTTCTCCCATATACTCCAAATTATACCGAAATTAAAATTTTTCGCTTTTAAACCTCAAGTCATACTTCAATACTCAAATCATACTCCAATAAGTCAAATGGGGCCAAAAAAAAATCTTTTCTAAAATTTCCATTTTGTCCCCAAGTGGCAAATGACCATTTTGCCCCTAGATAGTGAAAATTTCGGTTTGACTCCAAATTGATCCTCGAACTCCAAATCACCATTTTAAATCATTCCTGGACTGTGAAACTTTAATTTCACCTTAAAATTTCTATTTGAACTAGTTCAAGGCTTAAATTGACTTACTTGTACTTCTAAGCACAATACCGACTTTTAAATATTCTTTCGGGGCTGTTCAAATATACAATCACTCTATCAGTCTCATGTGTAACATGGTAGATAATTTAGGGCTGGGCTTGACATCTTTCAACAAAATTATGAGCATCCTTAAAAAGAAGAGGCCAATAGAAACCTGATTGTAGAACCTTTACAACAGTTCGTTTTCATCCATAATGTCCTCCATAATCAGATGAATGGCAATGATGAAGAATATTTTCAAATTCTTCTTCAGGAACAAACTTTCTAATGATTTGATCTCCACAATGCTTTTAAAAAAAAGGCTCATCTCACATGTAGTATTTGACATCACGCAAGAATTTCTTCTTTTGTTGAGAATTAAATTTAGGAGGGAAGAGCTTACTCACTAAATAATTCACAATATCAACATACCATGGCAAATTTTTCTGCTTCTCTATATGAAACAATTGCTCATCAGGAAAAGTTTCATTGATCACTGTTGAATTCCCAATGTGCTCATTATTCTCTAATCTTGATAAATGATCTGCCACTTGATTTTCTGTACCTTTCCAATCTCGAATTTCCAAATCAAATTCTTGAAGCAAAAGTACCCATCTTATCAAGCGTGGTTTTGCATCTTTTTTCTCGATCAGATATGTAAAACCCAACCCTATAAACACATGTCATGACATACATGCACTGATTAGCATGTTATTACGCTAGGAAAGCTCCTAAGAATAGACAAAACCTGATATTGTACCTAACGGTACACTTGAGTTGATTTAACCTCAAACTAGTTCAAATAGGAATCGTAAGATGAAATTTAATATTTTATAGTCCAGGAATGACTAAAAATGATTGTTCGGAGCTCGAGGGTTCATTTGGGGAAAAATTGAAAATTTTGATGTTTATGGGCAAAATGATGATTTTGCCACCTAAGATAATAATTTGATCATGGAGTGAAATTTTTGACCAAGATTAACTATTTGGAGTATAATTTAATAATAGGAAGTGAAAATTTTCAATTCCGGCAATTTTCAAAACATAGGGGCAAAATGGTAATTTTGTTGCCTCGGGGTAAAACTGTAATTTTCACCACCCAAAACTTGTCAAAATCATAGGATTTATTTATTTTAGGTATGAATAACTATGGTATTTTAAGTGGTGAAAAATTGAAGTGTAAAGGATGAAATTTTAAAAACGGGCCAATGGAAAAGTGACACAGGGCACTTTTTAAAGATTTAATATTATTTTAAAGGAAAATCAGCCCATTTAAACCCCACATCAGGTGATGGTCGGCCATAAGGAGAAAAGAAGAGAGAAAATAGAGAGGAAAGGAAGAAAAGAGAAAAACCAAGGGAAAACTAGAAAATTCAAAGGGAAATTCGCGTTTTTTGTCCGTTTACGCGTCTAACGGTAAGATTTTTCAACTTTAGCTTGATTTCTACATTTCCTATGCCTTTGTTTCCATTTAGCATGCTTGAGGAGAGAGATTAAAAAGTGATACCAAGGGCTGTCCGAATTTCAAGGAGGAGGATTTTGAAATTTTTATGTTTTGATTCTTAGTTAAATTGGTAGTTTTAGTTAGTTAAATGTGCATAGAAATCAAATAGGGCAAGAAAGCATGAAGTTCTCACAATACCCACCCTTGGCTGAATATTCAATGATGTACAATGATGATGAACTGATTTTTATTCTAAGAGAAACGAAGAGAAAATGATGAAAAATTGTTAAATGTGATAGAAAAACAAAGTGGAAAATTACTGAGTTAATGTCCCATTTTTGACTGAATTTTTCAAGGAGGAAAGTGAGCTGATTTTGGTGATTTTAGAGGGTTATTGGTTGATATTTAATGGTTAGAAATGTTAGAGAGAAAATGGGACAATTTAGAGCTAAAATGGAGCACGTTACGAATTTATCGGGTAAAGTGCCAAAAATAGATTAACACCGCGTTTAAGCCGTTTTAGACTATTGCATTTCATGCCATGCATTAGTATAGGATTTAAGTCAATTATATAGTGATTTAGTATCAATGTGGTGAATTGTGTAATTTTTGCAATGTGTCTAGGAGGAGAGCCTTCTGGTAAAGGCAAAAAAATCGTACCCGACGAACAGTGATCGGGGCACCTAGAAAGCATTTAATTTGTACAAACGGTGAGTAAACCTATTATTATTGTAAATTATCTAGAGTTTGTTTTTAAATGCTTTTCATGTATTTTATGAAACAAAAATGAGATTAAAATGGGACTTTTGATGTTTTAGAAATAAATGTGACAAATAAATATATTGTGTTGATTATTTGAAATAAGAAACTTTTGATCATGAAATTGAGTAATTGAAGGCTGCTAATTGTCTTAAAAAATATATTTTCCTATGAATGGTGTCACGACCCGGTACTCCCCTCGAGTCCGTGACAACCCCCGCGGTGTCCTAGTAGACACTCATTGCCCGGAATGTCAACCCGAAACCCCGCAAGGCTTTACTATCACCTTCTCTGTTCCCTTGTGAGCAACCATTGTCAAATATCATGTTTTAAAAGATTTTAAGCTGTTTCCAACTTTAAACAAATAAAATATTAATTTTTCGTCTCACAGAGGTATTTTGGTCATTTTTCTCAAAAATTTCTAAATTGGCTAAAACGTAATATACAAGTACAAAACACATAATTCATATTCAAAATGAGTTTAAAAGTCTAAAATCTTCATTTAAAACGAAATTATGGTTATTTGAATATAATAAGAAAATAAAAGAAATATTAAGTAAAATATTCTATTTTCTTATAAAACAATATTTATAGAGTTATACGTGAATAATTTTTATAGCGTAAAAGCTAAATAAATTTATACATACTGAAATACAGTAAGCCAAAATATTTAATTTAATTTACAATAACAAGAGTGCCCCCGAATAAACAAAAGTAAAGAGGACTGTGAACCTACGGTTTGGAAAATGCAGATCCCACTGTAGTCCTCGATGAGATCAGCTATCTACAGTCTATACTGAACCTGAAATGGGTGGAAAGGAGGGTGGTGAGATTATAAAATCCCAATGAGTAAACAAACATCATCATAAACATCTAGAGTTGAGTACATGGAGACAATAAAGTAAATCATCATAAACTGGGTTATAGCATTAGAACACATTTTGTTCAAAACACGTAAAGAGGCTTATGAATCTCATAAAAATCTAGGCTTGTGCCATAAATCCATTCTCGGGGACACCTTGGCCGAGGCATCCTACCGAGACCGCCAAGGCTATTAAAATTCACATTTCACATAAATCATGTTTTTGTTTTGAAAACATAGCCGTTCCTTGGCGTTGGCTGAGTTCCCCCTCACGTGGTGGTTTAGCGTGAAGTGAACCCTAAACTTTACCCCAGGAGATACCCTACGCGCCTCTCCGTTCGAGGTAAGAATATAATGGGGTTTACCGTGCCCCTCTAAAAGGCTGGTCCACAGAAACCCCCTACTGCAGTGATTAATTAATATATAATCCACCATATAATAAAACTCAATAACATGATATGGCAATTTTGTAATTCGTAGTTTTTCAAGGTAACCAAACAATTCGCATTTCAATACAATTGCCAACTAGCCAATCATGCTCGATTTATCATAAGCCAGTTAATTTAAACAATCAAATTGCCACAATTAACAGTCTCCGTGTACTCTATTTTTCAAAATCACTATTAATTTCAAAACAATTTATAATTTAATTTCATTGAAACTCATTTATTCATAAAACATGAAAATTTATCTTTTTAAATTCCTTTTTCCATAGAATTCATGAAAGCATCTAAAAACCACCCTAGATAATTAAAATGACAGTAAGTTTACTCACAATGTCTAGAATGCAGACTTTCGAAGCACTCTGTCTACTGGTCCTCGGATGCAATTTCCTTGCCTTTATCGGAGGACTCACCACCTTGACACAGTACAAAATCGAGAGTTTCACCAAGTTGGTACTAAATCAAAATTAAACTAATTTAGACTACCAATGCATGATATGGAATGCAAAAATGCACTGGTAACTATCTAAACCCGGTATTGGCCTAATTCGTCTTATCACCCGATTAAATTCCTAACGGGTCCGTTTAAACTCCAATTTAATTCTTTTCAGTTTCTATACCTCAATTGCACCCAAATTAACTTAATGTCCCTCAGTGTGGTGCAAATTATCAGTCCCAACAGCAAATTACGAAAATACCCCTAGTGGGTAAAAATTCGTATTTTTGCTCCGAAAATTCCCATTATTTTTCTAGGCTCATAATTCATTATTCCTTAACCAATTCTCCTAGAATAAAATCAAACTCATCCTCACTCACTACATGGTAAATTCAGCCATTAATGGTTGGGGGAGAAAATAAATTCTTTTCTTGTTGTTTTGTTTCTAAATATGCTAAACTAACTAAAAACACTAACATAAATTAAAATCAAATAAATCCAACAACTTTCTCTCTCCTAACCCATTTTTTCAGAATTGAATTCATCATGAAAACATGTAATTTAATCATGGAAAATAAAGAGAAATGCTTGGGAATAAGAAAACTCAAGCTTAATAAAAAAAACTCACCTTTTTCACTTAATTTCCTTGAAAATTCACACTTTTTCTTTGATTTTCTCTCTCTAGGGTTTTGTTTTTGTTTTCTCTCTCTTCTTGCTGGTTTGGCCGGCCATGGGGTGGAAGATGGGCTGATTTTGTGCCTTTTAAAAAGGAAAATAATAAATTAATAAAGGCATGACACATGGCATCATGTCATTGGCCCGTTTTTAAAATTTTAAAAATTTAAACATTTTATCTCCACCACATGTTTAGTCAAGGGTCAAAGATGAAGACAAAGGAAGACCATGTGCTGGAAAAAATATCCTGGTGGTGGAAAATTACAATTTTGCCCCTGAGGTGGCAAAATTACCATTTTACCCCTATACTCCAAATTATACCGAAATTAAAATTTTTCACTTCTAAACCTCAAATCATACTTCAATAAGTCAAATTATACTCTAATAAGTCAAATGGGGTCAAAAAAATCTTTTCTAAAATTCCCATTTTGTCCCCAGGTGGCAAATGACCATTTTGCCCCTAGTTAGTGAAAATTCCGATTTGACTCCAAATTGATCCTCAAACTCCAAATTACCATTTTAAGTCATCCATGAACTGTGAAACTCTTAATCTCACCTTAAAATTCCTATTTGATCTAGTTCGAGGATTAAATAAACTTTGTTGTACCTCTAGGTACAATACCGACTTTTGTAAATTTTTCGAGACTCTCCTAGCATGCAATCATGCTATCATCACATGTATGTCATGAATAGTATTTTATAAGGTCGGGCTTTACAAATGGCTTATGATATATGAGTATATGTGGCTATATTTTATAATTGCATTGGGAATTTATGTAAGCTGTCTTTGACTCTACAGGCTGGGTAAATAAATAAAAGCCACGTTATACTGTCGAAATTTTATTAAAATTGCTGGGTTTAGTCACTGCAGTGATCGGGTTTCTGTAGACTGCCTATTAGAGGGGCACGGTAAACTCGGTTGCATAGTTACTCCGGTTGTAGAGGCGAAGAGGGTAACTCCCGAGGTAGTGTTAGAGCTCACTTCACGTTGAACCCCCACGTGAATGTGTAACTCGGCCAACGCCAAGGAACAGCTTGTTTTCAAAACTAACATGTGTTTAACATGTAAATATCTTAACAACCTTGGTGGACTCGGTTAGATGCCTCGGTCAAGGTATCCTCGAGGACTAGTTTTTGGCTTGAGCCCTGTTTCTAATAAAAGTCATAAGCCTTAACAACTGTTTTAGTAAATTACAAATATTTTATGGTTTAAGAAATAAATTGAAAACCTTATGAAATGGTTTGTAATTTGTTGTTTAAACTTGCCTCCATTTTACTCGCCTTTAGATATTTATAATAATATCTGTTTACTCATTGGGATTGCAAAATCTCACCCATCTCCTTTCCAAATATTTCAGGCTTGTGCTAGCTTGTAGATACCTGATTTTGTCGAGGATTTCAGTTGACCCCTCTATCTCACAGACAGTAGGTTACTATCACCAACACTTGGTGTATTTACGAGCCACTTGTCATTGTAATTATTATTGTACATGATAACTTTGTAAATTATTGTATGTATGAATTTATTTTACTTCCACGTTACAAAAGATTACTTACACGTGTTTCTATAAATATTATTTTATATAAAAATGCTATATTTTAATCAATATTTTTAATAGTAATATTTATCTATAAACCCTTTTAAAAAAAATAAAAAAATAGTTTTTGGTCTATTAATTTACTTGACCCGAAAATGACTAGTAATTGTTTAAAACGGAATGTTTAACAACGATTGCTCACAGGAAAGGTAAGAAACTGATACGTAAGCCTTGCTGGGTTTCGATTGGCATTCCAGGTAATGAGTGTCAATCGGGACGTCGTTGCGTTTGTCATGGGCCCAAAGGAGGTTCCGGGTCGTGACAATTCAGTTGGAATCAGAGCTTTTGATTTAAAAGCTTATGGTTTTGAAAGAAGTTTTTGATTTTTAAAGTTCTTGGATTTAAAGTTATTTTAAAATAATTTACAATGTCAATGTGGCCCAGTTAAGATTTGTTAGTTACATGTAGTTGCATATAGAGTCTTAAGTCATCTAAACCAATTCCGTTCTTTTTGTAGATCATTATGCCTCCTCGACTTGATCTACCACCTATCACTAGATCTACCGGTAGGGGAAGAGGTCACCCTAGACAGAGTTGGCCTGATTCCATAGAAGAGGAGTCGGCTGCGTCTTCTTCTAGAGAAGCTCCTATTGTTGAGTCTAATAACATTCCTGTACCTCCTCCACCACTTGTTGCTGCTCCTAGCGTACTTGCCATGTCACTAGAGGCAGCTCAGGCATTAACGGCTTTTCTCACTGCTCTTAGGGCCTAGGCTCAGGCTGGTCCAGTTCCATCCTCTATTTCCCCTGTAACAACCCCAGTACCACCACCTCTTATTCCACCCCAAACACCGAACGTCTCTATTTCTAAGAAATTGAAGGAAGCTAGATAGTTAGGTTGCGTCTCGTTTACTAGTGAGTTAGATGCGACCGCAGCTAGGGATTGGGTTGTTCAGGTATCGGATACATTGGCAGATATGGGATTATATGATGAGATGAAATTGAAGATGGCTACACGGTTATTTGAGAAGAGAGCCCGTACCTGGTAGAGTTCAGTAAAGTCTCGCTCTCCCATACCGCTAACTTGGACGAATTTCCTCATAGAGTTCGATGGTCAGTACTACACCTATTTCTATCAGAAAGAGAAAAAGAGAGAATTTTTGAGCTTGAAATAAGGGAACATGGCCATTGAGGAGTATGAGACTCGTTTTAACGAGCTGATGTCTTATGTACCTGAGTTGGTGAGATTGGAGCAAGACCAGGCAAACTGCTTTAAGGAGGGACTCCGTAATGAGATACGGGAGCGTATGGTAGTGACTGGCAAGGAGTCGTATAAAGAAGTTGTGCAGATGGCCTTACGAGCTGAGAAGCTCGCCACTAAGAATAGACGGATTCGAGCTGAGTTTGCAAAGAGAAGGAATCCGCCTATGTTCTTGGGTCAGTCTTCAAAGAGAGGCATAGATTCAACATCTATTGCAGGAAGTACTACTTCAGCGTCTGTGGCATCCGCTATACCTCCATCTCAGCAGTCACAATCGAAATCTTCTAGATTTGATCGGCCAGTGATGAGAAGTCAGGGGGAACTTCAGGAGGATTGGACATATGTCGTAATTGCGGAGGATTTCATGTTGGGTCATGTAGAAAGCCTATAAAGTGTTTTCAATGCGGCCAACAGGGGCATATCAAGAGAGATTGTCCTTAGTTGAGACGGGGTACAGTAGTTACTTCTATTCCTCTGACTCGTCCTAGTATACCGCGGATAGACACTTCGGGATCACAGACCAGACAGGGCCCAGTGATATTGTCAGGCATGGGGAGTAACACCCCAGAGCAGCCATCTTCCAAACTGTAGTCCCAGATTTTGACCAAGGTTTTTATAGTGACTGAGGATGAAGCCCGGGTTCGACCTAGCACCGTGACAGGTACTATGATTGTGTTTGATAGAGATGCACATGTTTTGATAAATTCGGGCTCCGATAGATCATATGTGAGTATATCATTTGCATCATTCACATATAGGAACCTGTCACCATTAGAGGAAGAGATTGTAGTGCATACTCCTCTGGGCGAGCGATTTGTAAGAAATACGTATTATAGAGACTGTGGTATTGAAGTTGGGGTAGAAGAATTTATGGGTGATTTAATCCCTTTGGAGATTTGGGACTTTGATTTGATCTTGGGTATGGATTGGTTGTCCACTCATCGAGCAAAGGTGGATTGTTTTAAGAAAGAAGTGATTCTCCAGAGTTTAGAGGGAGCAGAAGTTGTATTTACGGGGGAGCGTCGAGTATTACCGTTTTGTATAATCTCGGCCCTCAAAGCTTTGAAACTGGTGCGGAAGGGATATCCGGCATACTTGGCTCATGTGATTGATATATCGAAGGAGGAACCTAAGTTAGAGAATGTCCCTGTAGTAAGTGAATTCCCTGATGTATTTCCTGATGAATTACTGGGACTTCCTCTCGATCGTGAGTTCGAATTCACCATTGACTTACTTTCGGGTACTGCCCATATCTCTATTCCTCCATATAGAATGGCTCCGACAGAGTTGAAGGAGTTGAAAGTACAGTTGAAAGAGTTAGTGGACAAGGGTTTTATACGCCCTAGTATATCTCCGTGGGGAGCACCGATTTTATTTGTGAAAAAGAAAGACGGTACACTTCGGTTATGTATAGATTACCGACAGCTTAACAGAATGACCATTAAGAACAAGTATCCATTGCTGAGGATTGATGATCTTTTCGATCAACTACAGGGAGCTATAGTGTTTTCTAAGGTTGATCTGAGGTCTGGGTATCATCAGTTGAGGATTAAAGAACATAATGTACCCAAGATAGCGTTCAGGACTCGGTACGGTCATTATGAGTTCTTGGTCATGCCTTTCAGGTTAACTAACGCACCGGTAGCTTTTATGGATCTCATGAACAGGGTGTTCCACCCTTACTTGGACAAGTTTTTTATTGTATTCATTGATGACATCCTGGTTTACTCGAGAGATAATGATGAGCACGTTACCCACTTACGTATAGTATTACAGACTTTGCGGGAAAGACAGTTGTATGCAAAGTTTTCGAAGTGTGAGTTTTGGTTACAGGAAGTGGTATTCTTGGGACACGTAGTATCGGAAGCTGGAATATATGTTTATCCCAAGAAGATAGAGGCAATTTTACAATGGGAGCAACATAAGATAGTGACGGAGATTCGTAGTTTCCTTGGATTAGTCAATTATTATCGGAGGTTTGTTCAGGGGTTTTCCTTAATAGCAGCTCTTTTGACCCGTCTAACTAGTAAGGGAGTTAAGTTTAAGTGGGAAGATGTGTGTGAAAGTTGATTTCAGGAGTTGAAGAATCGGTTAACATTTACTCTAGTATTGACACTTCTTGTGAGTGGTAAGGGATTTGTAGTATATAGTGATGCCTCAAAGTTGGGGTTGGGGTGCGTACTGATGCAGGATGAAAAAGTTGTGGCTTATGCTTCTAGATAGCTAAAGAGGCATGAAGCAAATTACCTTACCCATGATTTAGAGTTAGCAGCAGTGGTGTTTGCTTTAAAAATCTAGAGGCATTACTTGTATGGTGAGCATTGTCGGATATTTACGGATCACAAGAGTTTAAAATATTTTCTCACTGAGAATGAGCTTAATTTGAGGCAAAGGCGATGGTTGGAGTTGATAAAAGATTATGACTTGGTGATAGACTATCATCCGGGAAAGGCAAACGTTGTAGCTGATGCCTTAAGTCGTAAGTCTTCATCGTCTTTAGCCGTACTTCAAAGTAGTTATTTTCCAGCATTATTAGAGATGACATCTCTTGGGGTCTAGTTAAAAAATGGTGAGGATGGATCCTTATTGGCAAGCTTCATTGTGCAACCTTTGTTACTTAATCAGATTAAGGACATTCAGAGGTCTGATGATGAGTTAAGAAAAGAAATTCAAAAATTGACCGATGGGGGAGTTAATGAGTTCAGATTCAGAGAGGATAACGTCTTGATGTTTAGAGACCGAGTTTGTGTTCCTGAAGGAAACCAGTTGAGACAGGCGATCTTGGAAGAAGCCCATTCATCTGCCTATGCATTACATCCCGGAAGCACCAAGATGTATAGGACTATCAGGGAGAGTTATTGGTGGCCAGGTATGAAGCAAGACGTAGCATAATTCTTAGCAAAGTGTCTCGTATGTCAGCAAATTAAGGCAGAGCATCAGAGGCCAGCAGATACACTTCAGTCTTTACCTGTTCCCGAGTGGAAATGGGAGCATGTAATTATGGATTTTGTTTTAGGACTGCCGCGGACACAGAGGGGAAAGGATGCGATTTGGGTGATAATAGATCGGTTGACTAAGTCCGCTCACTTTTTAGCTGTCCATAGTACATACTCTATTGAGAAGCTGGCTCAGCTCTATATAGATGAGATTGTGAGGCTACATGGAGTTCTCATTTCTATAGTGTCAGACCGAGATTCTCGATTCACTTCTAGACTCTGGTCGAAATTTCAAGAAGCTCTCGGAACCAAATTGAAATTTACCACTACTTTTCACCCACAAACGGATGGTCAGTTACAGAGGACTATCAATACTATGGAGGATATGTTGAGGGCTTGTGTCATGGATTTTCTTGGGAGTTGGGATAGACACTTGCCGTTAGTGGAATTTGCTTACAACAATAGCTTCCAGTGTAGCATTGGTATGGCACCATACAAAGCTTTATATGGAAGAAAATATCGTACTCCACTTTGTTGGGATGAAGTGGGCAAAAGAAAGTTAGTTAGTGTGGAATTGATCGATCTAACTAATGACAAGATCAAGGTTATACGAGAGAGACTCAAGGTAGCCCAAGATAGGCAGAAGAGCTATGCAGATAAACGGAGAAAAGACTTGGAGTTTGAGATCAATGATAGAGTTTTTCTTAAGGTTTCTCCATGGAAAGGTGTGATTCGATTTAAGAAGCGGGGAAAGCTTAACCCGAGGTATATTTGACCATTCTGAATCATTGAGAGAATTGGACCAGTGGCTTATCGGTTAGAACTACCTCTGGAGTTAGATCGAATCCACAACGTTTTCCATGTCTCCATGCTTAAGAAATATGTACCAGATCCCTCTCACATCCTCGAAGCACCTTCGATCGAGTTGCATGACAATTTGAAGTTCGAGGTGCAACTTGTGAGTATCTTGGATGGAAAGGATCGAGTATTTAGGATTAAGAGTATTTCAATAGTCAAAGTGTTGTGGAAAAGTGCTCGAATGGAGGAAATGACATGGGAAGTAGAGCATCAGATGAGGAACCAATACCCGCATCTATTTGTCGAATCAGGTAAGTGAAATTTTGAGGTCAAAATTTTATTTTAAAGGGGATAGAATTATAAAACCCGACCCTATAAACACATGTCATGACATACATGCACTGAGTAGCATATTATTACGCTAGGAAAGCTCCTAAGAATAGACGAAACACAGTATTGTACCTAACGGTACACTTGAGTTGATTTAACCTCGAACTAGTTCAAATAGGAATTGTAGAATGAAATTCAATATTTTACAGTCCAGGAATGACTAAAAATTATTGTTCGGAGTTCGAGGGTTCATTTAGGGAAAAATTGAAAATTTTGATGTTTAGGGGCAAAATCGTCATTTTCCCACCTAAGATAATAATTTCATCATGGAGTGAAATTTTTTACCAAGATTAACTATTTGGAGTATAATTTAATGATAGGAAGTGAAAATTTTCAATTCCGGCAATTTTCGAAACATAAGGGTAAAACGGTAATTTTGTTACCCTGGGTAAAACCGTAATTTTCATCACCCAAAACTTGTCAAAATCATAAGATTTATTTATTTTAGGTATGAATAACTATGGTATTTTAAGTGGTGAAAAATTGAAGTTTAAAGGACAAAATTTAAAAAACAGGCCAATGGAAAAGTGACACATGGCACTTTTTAATGATTTAATATTATTTTAAAGGAAAATCAGCCCATTTAAACTCCACATTAGGTGATGGTCGGCCATAGGGAGAAAATAAGAGAGAAAATAGAGAGGAAAGGAAGAAAAGAGAAAAACCAAAGGAAAACTAGAAAATTCAAAGGGGAATTCGCGTTTTTCGTCCGTTTACGTGTCTGACGTTAAGATTTTTTGACTTTAGCTTGATTTCTACCTTTCCTATGCCTTTGTTTCCATTTAGCATGCTTGAGGAGAGAGATCAAAAGTGATACCAAGGGCTGGCCGAATTTCAACGGGGAGGATTTTGAAATTTTTATGTTTTGATTATTAGTTAAATTGGTAGTTTTAGTTAGTTAAATGTGTATAGAAATCAAATAGGGCAAGAAAGCATAAAGTTCTCACAATACCCACCCTTGGCCGAATATTCAATGATGTACAATGATGATGAACTGATTTTTATTCTAAGAGAAATGAAGAGAAAATGATGAAAAATGGTTAAATGTGATAGAAAAAAGAAGTGGAAAATTAACTGAGTTAATGTTCCATTTTTGACCGAATTTTCCAAGGAGGAAAGTGAGCTGATTTTTGTGATTTTAGAGGGTTATTGGCTAATATTTAATGGTTAGAAATGTTGGAGAGAAAATGGGACAATTTAGAGCTAAATGGAGCGCGTTAGTAATTTATCGGGTAAAGTGCCAAAAATAGGTTAATATCGCGTTCAAGCCATTTTAGGCTATTGCATTTCATACCATGCATTAGTATAGGATTTAAGTCAATTATATAGTGATTTAGCATCAATGTGGTGAATTATGTAATTTTTGCAATGTGTCTAGGAGGAGAGCCTTCTGGTAAAGGCAAGGAAGTCGTACCCGACGAACAGTGATCGGGGCACCTAAAAAGCATTTAATTTGTACAAACAGTGAGTAAACCTATTATTATTGTAAATTATCTAGAGTTTATTTTTAAATGCTCTTCATGTATTTTATGAAACGAAATTGAGATTAAAATGAGACTTTTGATGTTTTAGAAATAAATGTGACAAATAAATATATTGTGTTGATTATTTGAAATAAGAAACTTTTGATCATGAAATTGAGTAATTGGAGGCTGGTAATTGTCTTGAAAAATATATTTTCCTATGAATGGCTTATGATATATGAGCATATGTGGCTATCTTTTATATTTTATAATTGCAGGCTGGGTAAATAAATAAAAGCCACGTTATACTGTTGAAATTTTATTAAAATTGGTGGGTTTAGTCACTGTAGTGACTGAGTTTCCGTAGACTGCCTATTAGAGGGGTACGGTAAACCCGGTTGCATAGTTACTCTGGTTGTAGAGGCGAGGAGGGTAACTCCCGGGGTAGTGTTAGAGCTCACTTCACGTTGAACCCTCACGTGAATGTGTAACTCGGCCAACGCTAAGGAACGGCTTGTTTTCAAAACTAACATGTGTTTAACATGTAAATATCTTAACAACCTTGGCGGACTCGGTTAAATGCCTCGGCCAAGGTATCCTCGAAGACTAGTTTTTGGCTTGAGCTCTGTTTCTAATAAAAGTCATAAGCCTTAACAACTGTTTTGGTAAATTATAAATATTTTATGGTTTAAGAAATAAATTGAAAACCTTATGAAATTGTTTGTGATTTGTTGTTTAAACTTGCCTCTGTTTTACTCGCCTTTAGATATTTATAATAATGTCTGTTTACTCATTGGGATTGCAAAATCTCACCCACCTCCTTTCCAAATATTTCAGGCCTGTGATAGCTTGTAGATACCTGATTTTGTCGAGGATTCCAGTTGACCCCTCTATCTCACAGACAGTAGGTTACTATCACCAACACTTGGTGTATTTATGGGCCATTTGTCATTGTAATTATTATTCTACATTATAACTTTGTAAATTATTGTATGTATGAATTTATTTTACTTCCACTTTACAAAAGATTACTTACACGTGTTTCTATAAATATTGTTTTATATAAAAATACTATATTTTAATCAATATTTTGAATAGTAATATTTGTCTATAGACCTTTTTAAAAAAAAGAATAAAATAATTTTTGGTCTTTTGATTTACTTGAGCCGGAAACGACTGGTAATTGTTTAAAACAGAATGTTTAACAACGATTGCTCACAAGAAAGGCAAGAAACTGATACATAAGCCTTGTGGGGTTTCGATTGGCATTCCGGGTAATGAGTGTCAATCGGGACATCGCGGCGGTTGTCATGGGCCAGAGGGAGGTTCCGGGTCATGACAAGAAATTTAATAGCTACATGGTCTGTGTAAATAATAACTTTAGTACCAACAAGATAGGAGCGAAATTTAGCAAAATAAGAAACAATAGCAAGCAACTCCTTTTTGGTTGTGGTGTAATTTGCTTGAGCCTCATTCAATGTTCTGCTAGCATAATAAATAGGATGCAAAATTTTCATTTTTCTTTGGCCCAAGATTGCACCAACTGCATAATCACTAGCATCACACATTAGTTCAAAAGGAAGATTCCAATCAGGAACAGTGTTAATAGGGGCAGAAATTAATCTCTTTTTCAATTCAACAAAAGCATCATGGCAAGCATCATCAAAATTAAAAGAGGTATCCTTTTCTAACAAATTACATAATGGCTTAGAAATTTTAGAAAAATCTCTAATGAATCTCCTATAAAATCCAACATGTCCTAAAAAACTATGAACGCCTTTAACAGAGGTGGGAGGTGGAAGTTTTTCAATGATTTCAATTTTTGCTTTATCTACTTGTAAACCTTTACTTGAGACTCGATGGCCTAAGACTATGCCTTCTTGCACCATAAAGTGACATTTTTTCCAATTTAAAACTAAATTAGTTTCTTCACATCGCTTAAGCATTCTAGCAAGATTAAATAGACAATCATCAAAATTGTCCCCAAAAATTGAAAAATCATCCATAAACACTTCTAAAAACTTTTCAACCATATTAGAAAAAATTGCCATCATACATTTCTGAAAAGTAGCTGGAGCATTACAAAGTGCAGAAGGCATTCTTCGAAAAGAAAAAGTTCCAAAAGGACAAGTAAATGTGGTTTTTTCTTGGTCTTCAGGAGCAATGGCAATTTGATTATAACTAGAATAACCATCCAAAAAGCAATAAAAATCCTTACTTACTAATCTATCAAGCATTTGATCAATAAAAAGTAGTGGAAAGTGATCTTTTCTAATGGCTTTGTTTAATTTTCTATAGTCCATACATGCTCTCCATCCAGTTACAGTTTTAGTGGGAATGAGCTCATTATTTTCATTAGAAACTATCGTCATACCTTCTTTTTTAGGGACACATTAGACTGGACTTACCCATGAACTATCAGAAATAGGATAGATAATACCTGCATCAAGCCACTTGATAATTTCTTTCTTGACTACCTCTTTCATGATCAGATTCAACCTTCGTTGATGCTTAATTGTTGCTTTGTGATTTTCTTCTAAAAGAATTTTATGCATGCAAATTGATTGACTAATATCCTTGATGTCTGTAATGGTCCATCCAATTGCTTTTTTTGTAGTCCCTTAAAACTCGAAGGATTTTATTTTCCTGCTTATTATAAAGAGAAGAAGAAATAATTGTTGGTAGTGTAAAAGAATTTCCTAAAAAAGCATACCTTAAATGATTAGGTAGTGGTTTAAGCTCAAGTGAAGGAGGTTTTTCAATGGAAGCTTTGATTAGTAAAGTTGTAATTGATAATTCCAAAGATTCAAATTGGGATCTCGGAAGACATGAATATGCATCAAGATGGTAAACATATTCAAGAACTTTTTCGTCAATAATATCACATGAAGAATTCAAAGAAGTTTATAGTGGATCTTGATGATTTTCAATAAACACATTATTCGTTATGTCATCCACCACATTAATTGAGAAACATTCATCATGTTTGTTGGAAAATTTTAAAGCTCGAAAAATATTAAATGTTACCTATTAGTCTTCAACCTTTAAAGTAAGCTCACATTTTTCCACATCAATTAAAGCTCGAGCAATTCTCAAGAATGGTCTTCCAAGAATGATCGGTAATTCATGATCTTCTTCCCTATGAAGAATAATAAAATCTACTGGAAAAATAAACTTATCAACTTTTACCAAAACATCTTCTACAATACCATAAGGATAGGTGATGGATTTATCAGCAAGTTGTAAAGTCACAGAAGTTGGTTTAATCTCTTCCAAACCCAATTTTTTAGAAATAGATAATGGCATCAAATTTATAGTTGCACCCAAATCACATAAAGCTTTAGCAAAACAAAAAGCACAAATAGTACATGGAATAGTAAAACTACATGAATCTTTAAGCTTGGGTGGAAGCTTTAGTAAGTGCAACCGTTTCAAACTCACCCAATTTCCTCTTTTTAGACAGGATGTCTTTAAAAAATTTGTTCCAGAGCTTCAACAAAGGGAATATTAATATGTAATTTTTTAAACACATCAATAAATTTATGGAATTGTTTGTCAAGTTTTTCTTTTTGAAATCTTTGAGGAAAAGGTGGTGGGGGTGTGTGAGCAATTTGTAATTGTGATTTTTCTTTTGAATTTTCAGTAGATTTTTCAACTATAATTTCTTTTTCAACATCTTTTTCAATTTCTTTTTCATCAGATTGAATTGAAACGTCTGAATTCAAATCCTTACTACTTACCTCTTTTCCATTGCGAAGATGGATTGCCTTACAATGTTCGTTACCTTTTCTTTTTGGATTGGGTTCAGTATCGCTTGGTAAGGTACCTTGAGGTCTAGAATTTAAAGCACTGGCAAGTTGGCCCATTTGTATCTTAAGATTTCTAATTGAAGTTGCTTGATTTTGAATGAATGCATCAGTCTTTGTCATGAATTGCATGAATATATCCTCCATTGAAGGCTTTTTCTCTAGCATAGGGGCTCTAGATGGAAATCTAGAAGGAAAGTTTGTCTTAGCCACTAATGAAGACCCTTGGTTGTTATTCCATGAAAAATTAGGATGGTTCCTCCAAGCAGGATTATAAGTGTCGGAATAGGGATTGTTTTGTTGCCTATTTCCAACAAATTGACAGGACTCAAAATAGATGGGATAATTGTCATTAGAATGTCCTTCCCCACAAAATTCACATGTCATAAAGGAGTTCTGAATAGCATTAACACTCAATTTATCTATTTTCTTTGTGAAAGAGGCCAATGGTGTAGAAATAGTATTCAACACATCTAATTCATGAATTCCAGTAATTTTTCTGTACCCAATCTTTCATATGGCCATTGATAATTACTAAAGGCTATCTCTTCAAGCAAATCATAAGCCTCATCAATGGATTTGCTCATGAGTGCACCTCTAGTGGCAGCATCAATGGTAGTTCAAAAAGGTCCCAGCAAACCATTATAAAAAGTCTGAACTTGCAGCCACTTAGGTAATCCATGGTGAGGACATCTTCTCATCAAATCCTTATACCTCTCACAAGCCTCATATAGTGACTCAAAATCAAATTGCATGAAAGAAGTTATATCATTCCCTGACAACAGTGCCAAAAACTTGTTGTTGAATTTTCTACTCACGTAAGTGTACGTATTGCAAAGTTAATATAGATATCAGTAGAGTGTCGATTTCATAGAGAATTGAATTAATCCTTATTGTTAACTACTAAAATTAACGCACTTTAATTTTATCTAAACAATTAAAATTAAAAAGAAAAATTTAAATTAATAAACTAAAAACTAAAACTAGTATATCAGCAAATTTTACTTTATTGAATGTGAATGACTACCAGACCTAAGATTATGATATCCCGTAATACTTTATTTGATTATTATCTCTCTTTCTTAACTCAGTTTAATGGATCAAGTTGCTAACCTAGAGTCCTAAATTATTTGCAAGTCTCTGCCAAGTTTCTCATAAAAATACCTATCCCAATTAATTTACTATATGTCTATGCAAATTAAATTAAAGAAAGATTCACTAAGTTTGTGCTCTAATCTTGGCTACGTATGGCTTATAAGTGTATGTCTACCCTATATGCAAATTAAACCACTTAATCAACTAAGTGTATTTGATTATACGCTATTTTATTCAAGGTCTACCTAAATCTCCTTTGTCCAGGTTTAACCTAGGTTTCCAATTCAATCTAATTGGGGGCCAGTCAACTAGAAGCATTAAGAACAGAATAAAATAAACAACTTAAATTTATCAAACATAAGTAAAAGAGCGATAAATAAATCAGACTATATATTGAGTTCAACCATAATCTTAGATTAAAAAGTTTAGTTCCTCATTAAGTCATACATCATCATTGAATAAAATTTAAACATTAAAACCAAGGGAATAAAAGAATAACAAAAGGATAGAAAAAACCAAGGATTGTATTCTTGATCTCTAAATCTCCTTGAATCCTTCAAATTCCTCCAATGACTCTGTAGCTTGACTCTCAGATATCAATCTAGTGTTTCTCGTCGTTTTCCTCAAGTCCTCTGAAAGGTTATTTTTATATGCTTTGAAGTTAAGCCAAGTTGGGTGAAGAAAGAAGTCAATTTCAGTTGAGATGTCCTCATTAGACTATGTAAGTCGCAGCCTTGCCCAATTAATTAACAAAAATTGCAATTGCTCTAGGATTGCTACAGTATGTCAATTTTGACAAAATTTTTGTCCATCCTGCATGCCGAACTAGGTAAAGTAGTAAACATGAAAGTTGTAGATCTTTCTCTTATCTTTCCAATGGTTTAGGAATAACTTCATTTGAAGCTTTGTAGAGAGAGTTATGGCTAAAATACAAAAACATGTGCATTGGAAGTCTGCACTTGGAAATTGCTCTCCTTTTTTTACTAAAATTCTTCTTTCAAACACCTACAAAAGCACAAATATAATCATTAACAACCTATTTTAACCAAATTAACACCAAATGAAGCATAAAATTAACCATGATTAGATTGACTCACCTAAAATAACTAATTTTAAAATAATTAAATAAAATCTACTAATATTTATGCATTACTTCAAAAATTAAGCCAATTATTATCAAAATGAAGCTCAAATAACTCTATATTATAGAGTTATCAGTGACTAAATAAAATATAAGGTAAAGGTGGTGCATGAAATATGATTGGAGGAATAAAGTGGTGCATGGGATAAAGAAATGAAGAAAAAAAGAATGGGAGGGTGAAGGTGGCAGACGGAGAGACAAATAAAGATGGAAGTTGGGCCAATGAGTGAGGGAGGAAATAGGTGCATGAAATGTAAGTGGGGAATGAATTGGTCCAATGGGAGTTAAAAATAAACAAAAAAAGGAAATGGAAGGTGAGGAAAAGTGAAAGAATGGAAATGAAATGGGAGCTTTCACATACCATTTCAAACAAAATTATTGTGATATCCACCCATACCAAAGAAAGAGCAAACAAGTGAGTTTGCCTTGAGAAATCCACCCCATTTGGAAGAGAAATGAGGAGAGAATGGCTTGGTAAGGCTTCCAACTGAGAGGAGAGAAAGAGTTGAGTGAAAAGGCAAGCTAAGTGAGTGCTCAGTTTGTGTGATTTTTGAGCACCGGTGAGCTCTTTCTTGTTATTTTCCTATCATCAAGCTTCATTGCACTTAGAAAAGTGCAGGAAAGAAAGGAGAAAGAAGAAAAAAAACCTTGGAAGAGGCTTAGTTTTGGAGGAGATTGGAGAAAAATTGAAAGGTTTTCTCTTGCATGCCATTATTAAAGCTTGAAGGAGAAAGTGGAAGATCGGCTTGGTGATTGTAAAGTAAGAAAGGTGAAAGTTATTATATTGTTTGAATGGATGTCTTGTAAACCGATTGTGATGTGAGATTGTGCTTGTGGTAGCAAGGATCTACAAAGATTCAAAGAACCGGATGCGTGCATGTAGGTGGATCTTGGAATGCATGGTGATTTTAAGCTAGATAAGTAATGGGTAAGTGTTTTAGTCTTGAAATCACAAGTAGACAAGGGAAATGAGATGTGTATTAATTGTTTATGCTTGTGGTCACCATTTTATGTTTGTGGCAATAATGGTGATTGAGGATGTGAGGAAATGGTGAACTATATGTGGAATTCAAGCTAAAATTGAGAGGTAAGCATGCAATGTGACTACATTATGTTGTGTTGGCTTCGGTTGGTTGAAAGAATGTGGATTGTATGTTAAATGATTGTGAATGATGTTAATGGAAGCTATTGTGAGACCTTGACCTTTATAGACTCGTAAAGGGAAGTATACGCGATATCCCTGAATTGGGGTAATTTTGTCATTTCCTTACCAAACCCATAAAAGTAAGATTTTAAACAATATTATGGCCTAAGTAGGCCTAAGGCATAAATGAATGATGAAAATATGGGTAAAATGACAAGGAAACAAAAATCTTGATGATTTTCACAATAGGGGCAAAATGGTCATTTTTCACATCAGGTTAGAATTTTAAGTTTTTATGAACCTGAGCATTTCTAGACCATTCTGGACCTTGTCCCAATGTCAAAAGAGCAAAAAGATTTCATAAAGATTGGACGAGAATAAGCTAATTTGTGGAGGGGTGTTTTGGTAATTTAATTAGAGTGGATAAGCTTGGGCTATAAATATCTTCCCCTTCGAGCAGCATCTTGAATTTCCAGCAGCTTCTTCTTCTTCTCCTCTTCCCATCTCACGCTGCTTCCATCCTCCATGGAAGCTTGATATGTAGCTTGCATAATTTTTTCTCTCTAGCTCTAGTTTTCATACCTTTGAGCCCTTTTTGACTAGAACCCTTGTATTCTTTCACTCTCTCACTTCAAAACCCTTGATAAATCTTATTTCCATACTTTCTCTCACTAGTTGGGCATTCTAAAGAGAGAAAAAGAGAATTACACCATTTGTTTGGAAGCTATTGGAAGAGAATTCAACTACAAAGAAACCCCAGGGTAAGTGATGAACTAAGCTTGATTTTTAGCTGTGAATAATGGCTAGTAATTGGGATTATGAGCTGTTTTATTGTTGAGTATATTCATTCATTTTATAGTGATTAAGATAGTGAACATAGATAGCCACTTAAAGTGACAATTGAAAGCTAGTTAAGAGATAGCTTTTAGGGTTTATAATATGTGAATTAACATAATGGTGATGTTAATGTGATGGTAGGTTCCAAGGAAGCCCTATCATCCCATTTGGACAATTAGGGAAAATTAAAGTCAGCGAAAGGCTCAACAATATACCGGTGAGTGGACTTGCATTTCAAACTTATTTTAGGGAATGTGAATGATTTTATCCAACTTGTCTTTGAAAATGTACCTTGGGAACAAGCCTTTGGTGAAGTGATTTTATATTGTGAAAATGTGCTATACAACGTTTTATGTGTTATCACAATATGATAATATGCATGATATGCATTGGGTGCTTCCTTGTATGTTGATGTGGACCCGGCTATGTGCAAGTGGGAGTGTGCATAAGCCGTTGAATGTGAGATGATGATGATGGGAGGGTGAATATGATGATTGATATATATATATATATATATATATATATATATATAATATAANGTGAACATTTGATTTGTTGAAATTTGAGAGTTTGCATGTGTTATATGTTGCTTCTATTATTTAGAAGGATGGCTTTGTTTTAATGGAAAAGAAAACCTTTTTCTTGATATTTTGATTCTTGCTGTACCAAGATTCATTCTCGCTGTAGCCAGAAACTCTCGAGTTTTGAAGGGCTTGGTTGGTCAAAAATTCACTACAGCGAAAATCGATTCTCGCTGCAGTGAAAATTGATTCTCGCTACAGCGAAAATCTATTCTCGCTGTAGCGAGAAAGGTACTGTAGCTTCTCGCTGCAACGAGAAACTTTCCATTTTATGACCAAAACCTCACTACAGCGAGATTGAATCTCGCTGCAGCAAAAAACTTTCTGTTTTTCACCTCATTTTGATCAATTGTTGCCTTATTTTCCACTTCTTTGCTACCATATTTGAGCATGGATTTCCAACATTAAGGAATAAATGAATTAAGCTTAATATGAGGAGGTTTGGCGAGAAACCCTCGGCCAGCCAAGAAATCCTCGGTTAGTTGATAATTGAAATCAAGTGTCACTACAGTGAGGACCCGTCGTTTATTTGACCTGTTTCACATGAATTGTCACGACCCGGAACTCTCATCGGGCCCATGACAACCGCCTCGACGTTCCGGTAGGCACTCATTATCCCGAATGCCGATCGGAACCCCGCAAGGCTTAGCATCAGCTTTTGCATCTCCCCGGTGAGTGACAGTTATTAAATCTCGTATTTCAAGAAATCATAAGTTGTTTCCAAATCAAAATAATAAAATATTATTTTTTGGCTCACAAGGGCATTTTCGTCATTTTTTTTTAAAAATACCAAAACCCGCCAAAAACATGGTGTAAAAGCTAAAAATGTTCATACATACTTTAAATCAGATAACTGAAGTATAAAATTACTTTTATAGTCACACGTGGGCCCCCAACTAACCAAAATGCATCGAAAGCTGAAAACCTACAGCTTTTGCCGATTCAAGTCCAAATGAAGGTCCTTGTCAAAGTCAGCTAACTATGAAATTCCCTGAGCTTGAAATGTGAGGAAAGGAGGGTGGTGAGATTATAAAATCCCAGTGAGTAAACAGACACCATCTAAACTATCTAAAGGCGAGTAAATGGAGACGAATTAAAATATTCATTTCCAATATATGTTTCATAACATGAATATTCAGTTTAGTCAATTAATCAACATGGCTTATATATCTCACAAAACTTGGCTCCTGCCAAAATCATTCTCGCGGGTACCTTCGTCAAGGTATCCCACTGAGACCGCCAAGGCTATTAAATGTCCCATACCCATAAACATGTTTTCGCATCTGACACACAGCCGTTCCTTGGCGTTGGCTGAGTCTCACTTTCACGCGGTGGTTCGCGTGAAGTGCACTCAAATCTTTACCTCAAGAGATACTTCATCCAACATCTCCCCCCGGAGGTTAATATATAACTAAGTTACCGTGCCCCTCTCATAGACAGTCCACGGAAACCCCCACCACTGCAGTGACTATGGATTATTTTATCTACCACCT
Source organism: Theobroma cacao (assembly GCF_000208745.1). Classification (NCBI taxonomy): domain Eukaryota; kingdom Viridiplantae; phylum Streptophyta; class Magnoliopsida; order Malvales; family Malvaceae; genus Theobroma; species Theobroma cacao. The sequence goes on along the minus strand of NC_030856.1, from coordinate 15,994,107 downwards.
AATTATAAAATCCTTATCTGCATGGCATGACAATTTATCGCAATCTAGCCTCTCAAGGCTGAATACATAGTATATATAATTTTGATACAAATACCGACTTTGCCATTCATGCTCACATATTGCTATAAGCCATATAATTTAAAACACAATTTATAACACAAGCAGGCAATCTCCAATTACTCTATTTTCAAAACCAGTATTCAATTTTTTAGAAAATTTATAAAATCATTTTATAAAATCGCAATTTCTCCTAAAACGTAGCAGTTTACCATTTAAACCCATTTTCTATAAAATCACACAATTGTATAAAACTACTCTAGATAATTAAGACGATAATAAGTTTACTCACAGTTCTAGGAGTCGATGTACTCCTAATCCCAATCTTCATGCACAATCTCTGTACTTTTACCAGTGTAATTTACTCACCATCTATCCACAATGTACAATACATAATTCACCACATTAATGCTTGACCATTATAAAATCAATTCAGGCTCGGTGTATATGCATGATATGATATGCAACTTATCCGACTCCCGCTTAAATGTGGTGCTGACCTAATTTGGCCTATTTCCCTATTAAATGACAATTGTGTCTGATTTGGCTCCAAATTGCTCCATTTCATTTCTAATACCTCAATTCACCAAACATTATTCAAATAACACCTATTTCCACATCAAAACCTTCCCATTTCTTCATGGAAAAATTCGGCCATTACAGTAGACTAACACCGTGATTTTTCCTACTTAATTTTCTCACCATTATTCATCATTTTCTAAGCCATTTCTCTTGGAATAATAACAATCCATCACCCACACACATCAAGGAAGATTTGGCCAATGAAGATTCATGAGGAAAATGGATTTTTTTCTTTTTCTTTTGCTTCTAAATATGCTAAACTAACTAAAAACACTAACATATCTTAAAATCAATTCAATCCAACATCTTTCTCTCTCCTTACCCATTTTGACCAGCCATGAATTCATCATGAAAACATGTAATTTAACCATGGAAATTAAGGGAAAATGCATGGGTAAGGTAAATCACTAGCAAAATCAAAGAAATTTTACCTTTGCTTGATCAAATCCTTGAATTTCAACACTTTCTCTTTGATTTTTCCCACCTAGAGTTTGTTCTTCCTTGGTTTCTTTTCTCTTCTGGTTTGGCTGATCACTATGGGAGAAATGGGCTAATTTTTTGCCTTTTTATAAAGAAATAATAAAATAATAAAAGCATGACACATGGCATTTCCTTATTAGTTTAATTTTTAAATATTTGACTTTTAATTCTTTAATTCTCCACCGCACATTTCTCATGTTTATCCATTTCCATGATGAATAAAATTCCTTGGTCTTGACAAGTGTCGAGGGTGAAAATTTATCGATTTGCCCCCAAGGTGGCAAAATTACCATTTCGTCCCTATACTCCAAATTATACCGAAATTAAAATTTTTCACTTCTAAACCCCAAATCATACTCCAATAAATCAAATGGGGCCAAAAAAATCTTTTCTAAAAATTTCCATTTTGTCCCCAAGTGGCAAATGACCATTTTACCCCTAGATAGTGAAAATTTCGGTTTGACTCCAAATTGATCCTCGAACTCCAAGTCACCATTTTAAATCATTTATGGATTGTGAAACTCTTAATTTCACCTTAAAATTTCTATTTGAACTAGTTCGAGGTATAAATCGACTTACTTGTACTTTTAAGCACAATACCGACTTTTAAATATTTTTTCGAGGTTGTTCAAATATACAATCACTCTATCAGTCTCATGTGTAACATGATAGATAATTTAGGGCTGGACTTGACATGAATGCTATTAAAGTTTTCACTCTCCAAATCCTTTGTTGAATATAGACCCTTTCATAAAGTTATTTTCTCATGTGGGGTTTACATTAGGGGTTTTAATAAGAACAAAAAAACAAATTGCATTGTTTTGAAAAAAAATACATCATGATTTCATTAAACATTCCTTATGGTATGCTTCTTCCCTTTCTTGTTCACTCACTGGGTTTATACTTACTGTTTTCAACTTCATGTTTTCAGATCACGAGGCAGCCGGTAACTAAGACAAGGTGTCCTCGTAGACTTGTATCCATCTTTTGGTAGGTGTCTAGGCATTCAGTAGTAGTACATTCGTCTGAGTCCCTCTACTGAAAGTCGAGTATTCTTTTGTTGTGTATAGACAAACCTAATGTAAATTATTAAGATACATGTTGTAGATAATGTATATACAGTTGTCTAGTATGCCAGTATGAGGTGGCAAATGTTTAATATTATCTTAACCCTAAGTTATGAAATGTGACTTAGCAGTTTCTGATGGAATGATGAACACGTAAGATTAATAGGCTTACTTGGACTTAGTGGACTACTTCCATTGGGCCCATGCGCCGGTCATGGCTCAGAATTTGGGTCGTGACAGCTATGAATTAGGTTAAGGATTTATTGATTGATGTGCTGCCCGTATTCGAGTATAATTAAGTGCATTGGGTTTAAATGGTTGCTAGGAAGTGTATAAGTAAGGAAGGTGTGCTCTGGTGGCATGCCGGAGGAGGTAACATGTGACCGACAAGTAAAATTAGCTAGATACACACCCGAATCGATAGCAACGTTGAAATGCCCCGTACTTTGATATGGTGACAAATAAAGCTTATCGGATGTGAATTGAGGTATAATAAGGTATTTTGGGAACTAAGGTGTCAAACCCTGTTCTATAAAATAATTACGACACCATTTACATGCTCAATAGAATGTTTGCATATTTAAGAAGTTCGAGGAATCGTTGAAAAGATGATATTGCCCCTAATGGTACCATTAAGTCAATTAAGACTCGAACTAGTTCAAATAGGAATTTTAAGGTGAAGTTAAGAGTTTCACAGTTTGTAGATGACTCAAAATGGTAATTCAGAGTTCGAGGATCAATTTGGAGTCAAACCAGAATTTTCACTATCTAGGGGTAATATGGTCATTTTGCAATTTGAGGATAAAATGGGAATTTTAGAAAAGACTTTCTTACTCCCATTTGACATGTTTGAGTATGATATGAGTATTGAAGTACAATTGGAAGATTTAGCAGTGAAAAATATGAGTTTTCGATATTTTTAGAGTATAAGGGCAAAACGATAATTTTACCACCTGAAATCAAAAATTTAATTTTTGAAAGGATTTTGATCAAATTTAATTATTTGGAGTGTGAAATGAGTATGAGGAGTGAAAATTATGCATTATGGCAAATTTTCAATTTTTGGGGCAAAAAAGGTAATTTTTGAAAAGTTTTGGGGGTAAAAGTGTAATTTTGAAAAATTTGCTCCACCAAAACTTTGGAAAAATCTGAAAATTTCACTTAAGACTTGGATAAGTCAAAGGGAATGCATGGTGGAAAAAGTAGGACAAGTGGATGGCTAGAAAAAAAAATGAATTAATAAAATATTTAAAATATGAATAAAATAATATTATTTCATTAAATAATAAAAAGGCATAAAAAAATCAGCCCATAACCCATTCTTCTTCTTCAACATTCGGCCAAGCAAGAAACAAGAGAGAGAAAGGAGAAAATAAAACCCTAGCCAAGAAATTTAAAGGGAAAATAGGTGGAAATTCAAAAATCAAGTGAAAAAAAAAGGTAACATTTCTTATATTTGTCTTGTGCTTTACCTTTCCCATGCATTTTTCATCATTTTCCATGGTTGAATCATGTGATTTGAGGATGATTTCAATTCTGGTCATATCGGTTTAGAGAGAGAAAGTTGTTAGATAAATTTGATTTTGAGCTATGTTAGTGTTTAGTGTTAGTTTAGCATATTTATGAGTAAAACAACAAGAAAAATGTTTATTTTCTCCCTGAATTTCTCTAGGCCGAATCTAGCCAATGGTATGTGAGGATGAGGTTGACTTTATTTTAAGAGAATTGGGTGAAAAAATGATGAATTAGGAGGTTAGAAATTAAATGGGAATTTTCGGTGCAATAAATTGAAATTTTACCCATTAGGGGTAAAAGCGTAATTTATAGTTTGGACTGATGAAATGGACCAAATTCACAGTCATTGAGGTATTGTGGATATAATTGGATAATTGAAATTGAAATAGATGGAATTGGAGTTGAATTGGGGATTTTAGGAATTTACACCGTGTATAGGCGCGTTACGTCGGACAACATAATTAAGCGATTGTCCAGACATTTCAAACCCTATCTATTGCATACGCATGGATAAGAGCCTGAAATAATTTATGATAAATTGACACAATTTATTGAATTTTGTGTCATGGATTATGGATAGGTGGTGAGTCAATTGTTTCAGGTAAGAGACTGCACCCGAGGGCGGAGGATAGGAGTATTTCTACTCCTAATACTGTGAGTAACCTTATCATCATTTTAATTATCTAAAGTATGATTTCAATCAATTTTGGTGGAATTTTATGAAAATGAGTTTAAATGGTTAATTTTTGGTTTTACAAATAAAATATGTTTAAATAAAATGATTTTATAAATTGTCTTGAAACGAAATAACGATTTTGAAAAATAAAGTAATTGGAGACCACTGGTACGTTGTAGATTTATGATTTGAATAAATGGCTTATGATAATATTTGCATGAATGGCTAAATTGGTATTTATGTTGAAATATATGAAATGTGTATTTAGCCTTGACAGGCTGTGAATTACGATAATTGCCATGTCATGCTAGAATGAATTTTATTGTATGGTGGGTTATTTAACTAGCCACTACAGTAGGGGGGTTTTTGTGGGCCAGCCTATTAGAAGGGCACGGTAAACCCCGTTATATCTTACCTCAGTATGAGAGGCGCGAGTGGATAACTCTTGAGGCTAACAGTTTTAGAGTTCACTTCATGCTGAACCACCACGTGATGATGAATTCCGCTAATGCCAAGGAACGACTATATGTTTCAAAATAAAAATATGATTTATGCGGAATGTGAATTTGTTTAACAGCCTTGGCGGACTTGATTGGGATAGCCCTCGATTAAGGTATTCCTGATAACTGAGTATGATAATGATTTCGGCAGGAGCCAAAGTTTTAAGAAGTTCATAAGCCATACTGATTACTTGATTTAAATAAATTGATTTCATTTGGTTGAAATAAGTCAATAAATGATAAATTACTGTTTAATGAAATGTTTTTATAGTCTCCTTTTACTCACCTTTAGATGTTTTAAATGATATTTGTTTATTCATTGAGATTATATAATCTCACCACCCTCCTTTCCACTCATTTTAGGCTCAAGATAGTCGGTAGATAGCTCATTTCATCAAGGGTTACAATTGGACTGCCATCCTCAAAATATGTAAGTTTATCTCTCTGGATACTTTTAGTCGTTCGTGGGCCCATGTGTCACTGTAAATTTAATTTTATACTTTGATTATCTGTATTGCAATATATATGAATTTATTTTACTTTTACGCTGTAAAAATTATTTATGCAGTGTTCTTAAAATATTATTTTATAAGAAAATTAAATATTTTATTCAATATTTTTATTTTATACTAATAGTCATAATTTCATTTTAAATGAATGTTTTAGACATCCAAAATTATTTTTGATTATGAAATATGTGTGTTCCACTTGCATACTACATTTTTAACTGATTTTGAGATTTTTGGAAAAAATGACTAAAATGCCCCTATGAGACAAAAATTTCGTTTTATCTGTTTTAAGTTGGAAATAGCTCAAAATCCTTTAGAACATAATATTTGGCAATAGTTACTCACCGGGGAAAACGAGAAACTAATATTAAGCCTTGCGGGGTTCCGGATGGCATTCCGAGAGATAAGTGCCCATCGGGACACCGCGGCGGTTATCACGGGCTCGAAGGGAGTTCCGGGTCGTGACAGACGTAGTGTCCTAATATTGTAAGCTGAGTAAGGGGTGTCCATTTTAAAATTTCCATAACTACATATCGATATACGTGCTGGTTTACTTTAAATGCCAACTTGTGGATAGCATGAGTTGGTAGGATGTTAGGCTTGTGAATGCCATGCTTTGAGAAAGGTTTTGTATATATGTATATATTAACTACATATGTAAAGGGTTTTGAAACTGGGAAACAAGCATTTCACTATGATTTATGTCAAAATGTGCCTTATAGATTGTGTGATGTGCATTCATGAATAAATCACATATTCACCATGTTGATTGATATTTTAACCTCATGCAAAGGTTGTATATTATAAAGTCTTATAAAGGGGTTTTATCATGTTACCATGTTGAATATTTTGGAAGTGGTTTTGAAATGAGCTTTTGAGAACCTAACTTGATTTTAAATGGTTTTTTCAAACTTGGAGATTCGAGAGTAGGCCAAATGTCACATTGGGATAGTGTGACCTTTGTGCACAAGTGAGCTCTAGCTAGAGAACCTTTGGGTCATCGACGGCCTATTAGATGTGGCTATGGTCTGTGATGTATATATGTGGCTAGGCCACAAGTTGTTATACGTGGTTGCGACTACTTAATTTCTCCAATGTCGACCAATATCGTTGAGACTGCCATGGCTGTGGGAACCCGGTGGAGAGGGGCTCCCGGATGTTATCACGAGGAAGCGAGTCCACGAGTTCTTTATTTCTATTACCTACTTGAGAGTGATATCTCTTTGGGTTTTCAAATACGTATTCTTTTGCATGGTCAGAACTATAAGATTTTTTGCAGCTCCTCTATTTATACTATGATATTGGATTTAACTCCTCGCGTATAAAGTGAGTTGCGAATTTGTGTATAAGCTTTGATAATGCTTGATTTCATGGGAATATGCATGTTTATGTTAGATTGATTTGGGTAAAGTTGTTAAATGATTTTGAAGGTGGGAAATCTTATACTTATACTGGTTTGGATACATTTATTGTTAAATGATTACATTGCACTAAATTTCTGGTTTTACAAATAAGGCACAAATGCTTCATTTTATTTTAAATGGTTTATACATACTCATATGTTTTAACATTCGAATATTCTGCCCTTAGCTTATTTCCCATCTACGCCCTACTCACGGAGACAATGATCACTGAGTCTGTGAGACTCACCGCCTTTATCTTCCTTTTGCAGATAAGTGATCAGCTCAAGTGTATTGCCCCGACATTATTTTGTTTTGCTGTGACGTAGGTATTTGCATCTCTTAGACTTCCACTCGAAGTCGCTCTGCTTCCTAGAGGTCATTACAACGTCATGTAAAATAATCAGACTTATAAATTTATTAGTTTATCTGTGATGTATTGCTAAAACCTTAACTTTGTGTAATGAATATCTAGTGTGTTTGAATTTGTCTTAAATTTTACTAGAATTAGACAATGGTTATTTAGTCGTTACGTCTTAAAGACAACCTTTTGTTTGATTTAAGTAATCGACAGTATTATTACAAGTCGACTCATATACACATTAAAATTATCACAGCCCAATTCTCGAGCTATGACTGGCACAAGGACCCAATAGGCACAGCCCACTAAGCCCAAGCAGGCCTTTCTATATGAACTTGTACATTCATCCATCTATCATGCATATCTCTTTAAGATCTATACTTAATAGGGTTAAAATGCCAATTTCTTCAAAGGCAATTCATAGAACCCAAGTAAATACTCACATTGGCACCATTAATCAAAATATACATAGATAGTTTGTCAAATGTATCTTAACAATTCACATTAAGCATATATGTGCATATACAAAGACCTTGACCGCCAGCGGAGTGACTCTGGGCATGGGTGCTAACATTTAGTGTCAGGGTGACTTACCGAAAAACAGATAAGAGGAAGCACCTCGGCCTAGGAATCCAACTACCTTCGAACTTGAAAACTAAAACATTAAGTTGAAAATAATGAGTATAAACTCAGTGAGTGAACATAGAAAGGGAACAAGCATCAATACGGGAAGTTTTAGAAAACACGATGCACTTATGTTGAAAACAATGCAATATAGCTTAATTTCATGTCACAACGAAAATCCATTTTTGCTGCAGTGAAAATCAATTGGAAAGCATTTCTCAAATTTTAACATTCAATAATCAATGCAAGCACAATATAATTTCCATAACCTTTTTATATATAACATATATAAATATACATACAACAACTGGCATCACACCAACTCTCCCTCAGGTCACGTGCACTCCCACACTGCACATAACTGGGTTATCATCAACTCATGTGCACTCCCACACCGAACATAGCTGGGCCATCATCAGCTCATGTGCACTACTACACTAGACATAGCTAGGTCATCATCAGCTCATGTGCACTACTACACCGCACATGGCTGGGTCATCATCAACTCATGTGCACTCCCACACTGCACATAGTTGGGTCATAATTATCACACAATAGTATCATTGAATGCAAAACATTCACATCAACATAATGTGGAAACACAGAAATTCATCACATTCATATTTCACAACATAAAAACGTTCATTAAGGGCTTGTTCCCATGCAAATTTTAAAGAAAAACCAACCAAATATCTCAAGTGGTTCAATCAAGCAAATAATTATTTATTCCAAAACATTTTGGTGCAAGTTCACTCACCTTACGATAGTGGGATGTTACATCAATATTAGTTCAGAGGCATATCTAGCTGTTTCTAATTGCTGATCGTTCGTTATTTTCTTTAGCACTCTACCACAGTACACTACCTTTACTTTTGTACTTCCTAACAACAATCCAAATTCAATAACTTTACTGTACCTTATTTCTACTTCTCTTTTTCCTTCAATCATGAATCCTTATTCAACTAACTTATATCTTGACCCATTCTTAACCAAAGTGGCCTTTATCCTTTACTTGCGTAATTCTTTAGATTATGGATACCGACAACTTATTTATGACTCTAGCACGTATATAAATCTTGTCTAAGGATATTTATCAAGTTTATCCATCATTTCCATAATAATTACCTAGCATATGGCAACAACTATAAATTTACTTCCATCAAACATTTTCTAAGTCTCATGTACCACTATCCTAATTTACATGTTGCCACCAAGCATAACATGAATATTCATTCATGCACACCAACATCCATAACCTTTTAAAATTTTCCTAACAACACATATCTACACACTAAACTTCCAATTAATATAATTGCCTTCCAACCATACCCATGACATCACAATAACACTACATATGCATACAATCATTCTCACAATATTAAACCAATCATAGGCTTCAAATTGTAGCATTAAGCTTACCATTTGGTTTTAGCTTGGATTTCACCCAACAAAATTTATAATTTCCTCACACCCATGGCCACCATAGCTGCCACAAAAGGATTCACACATTATTTCTCCAAAGATTTAACCAACCATGAGCTTAAAACACAAAAATCCTTACCTTATGCTTCTTGAATCTTGAAACCCACTTGATATTTCTTCAATTACGCTTGAATAACTCACTACCCAAGCCTCTCACTTTTCTCTCCTTTCTTTCCTTGGTCGATTCTCTCTATTTTTCTTTTCAAATGCATGATGGTAAGGTGAAAATGGCATGGGAGCATGAAAATAGCATTAGGTGGGTGAAAATGGCATTAGGAGCATGAAGGTGGAGGAGAAAATATCTTTTGGCTACAAATAAAAATCGGCCATGGGATAAGGATGAAAAGTCAAAAGCTTTCTTAAGAAGCTTTGACCAACTAATGGTAAAATTACCATTTTACCCTCCAAGGTTTTCACCCTTTTTAATTGTATCCTCCTACAATATTTTAATTCCAATTTCTTTTCATTTTTCTTTCTTAGCACTTTTATCAATAAAATATCAAGTTTATGTTTCAACGCGGTATCACTGCAATATTTAAATATTTACTTACCCAAACTAACTTTATTTAACAAAGACACGCGGGTCCCGTTAACATCATTTGTCTTTGAAATTTTCTCGTTCTTCTTCTTCTCTACTTATATTGACCATATACTCCTTCTTCATGAAAAATTTTGACACTGAATGAAATATTAATATTTTAATATTATTTTATTTCAAAATTTCCACTTGTCTTGTTGGTACCCAAAATGTCTTATTATTCCTTGATTCACTCTCGAATCACTTTTTAGCTTGCTAATTCATCCTCAATAAAAATATTATAATTTAATTTTTATTTCCTTGGGTGTGAAATATTTTATTCCAAATTATGCCTTTCACCCTTCATCACTTTTAAACACTCTAATTAATGTCAATTGGCATCCGATAAGCTTTATTAGCCAACATATTAAAGTATGGGGTGTTACAAAAATATCCGAACTAAGTAACAAGAATCTCAACTAAAGCTTGTTCGAAATTTGGTGGGTTCACTCGCAAGTCTCGGACGTTGAAAACAATCGGGGAAAAGGTCATTACAGTCAAGGTCTCTCATTTTGAAGGCACCGGCATCCTTTTCAAACCCATTACATCACCCAAATATTAGGATCATACTAGGTAATACGTGCTAGGATTCGACCTTATGCTCAAAATGAAAGTAACCATGAAATTAAAAATATAACACAACAGAAAAATGAACTAGCATTTAATTAGAGAAACAGTCGAATCCTCTATCACATATTGTTATACGATTAAGTATGCATTAAATGACAATATATCCCTTAATCAATATAATTGACTCCAAGGCATATACCAACAATCTCCCACCTGCACATGTGTCAATTGATAACATATCCAATATCAAACTTTTTCGCTTAGCAACTGTGTCTCTACTAGGACAACTCAAATTGCAATATTTGGGAATATGTTAATATATATGTTTGACAATCTCCATTGTCATAATCGAAACACTAATTTAGATCACAACGAGACCTTGATTCCATTATTATGGCTCTTGTTATTATTTTAACAACTCGAAATCATATATTGGTTCATTAAACCAATGATCCAAATATCTTTTCTTTTGTAGCCTAAACAAAAGATTTGTATCCGATTATAGATATAATTATACAGTTATCACTTGTTTTAAAACCATTCTAATACAACTGCTCAATCATGACTTTATGTCACTTTTAACATTTAGGATTCTCTTTATGTTAAACTCCTTTAACATGTCATCCTATAGTTTTTTGTTGAGTCATCTTTTAGGCTCTAACTCTTTAGTCCCATTTTGTTTTTCTTATACTAGCAAATGTATCTTATACATTTTTAATGAGTAACTTATCTTACTCCCACTAACCTTATGATTTGCACAAAATATGTTTATCTTATTCAATGTATTCAACTATTTTGAATTTATTACATTGAATAGACATTTTTATCCAATTATTCATGTTGGATCATTTAATAGACTCGACTTATATAAGTAGTGCATAAATATGCATCCTACTATTGGTTTGTATTTAACGGATGAATTATGCATCTTTAAGCATCCCATTAAATCAATCTTTGTGCATCTATCTTATTTATTGGATTTCATAATTTTATGACCCTTGACCTTTAAAGTGTCATTGGCTCCCACTATTTCTATCATGTATAGAAATCTTACCAAGTAAACTTATTTATTTTCCTTTGGGGTGTTATATCCATAACTTTTATGTATAATTTCATATAATGAGTCATTCATTATTGGTTATGGGATGAAATCCTCTCAAAGGTTAGTTCGTTGGATTAACTAGGTTCGGAATGCTTTGTGATTCATCTTTTATGAATTCAATATGATAATCAATTGTTAGTTAGTTCTAAGCAGTCTTAATTTAGATATTTTATCTCAGCAAGAATGCTCCTCAACTAAATCTGTTCATGATCCTGTTATGAATTCATTGAGTTATGACTCAATTTTAACTAAGTCATCTCATTAACTTCCTTTTTGATTCATAAATAAATGAAAAATAATCTTATGATGATCTTATGACTTAATAATGATTATCATGTATGCAAAGTTATACTTAAGAATAAATAATTTAGAGCACTTCTAAAATAAAATGAGATATAATGTAAATATATAAATATATATAAGCTAAGCATTTCATCCTAGCAAAATATAAATATATGTTTCCTAAATATTAAATAAAATATTTGGCTAGAGGCCTAAAAACAAAACATCTCATCTTGGCAATCATGCCATGAAAACATTCAATGTTTTAAAATTATTTATTATTCCACAATTTAATCTAGGTCGACAAGCTTGATCACCATCAGCTAAGGTTGTTGCCTTCATGGTCCTATTCTTCATTGCTCCTTATCATTAGTTCATTCAATATGTCATACATATTAAAACCATTAATAGAGAGTAAGGTATCATATACCGAGTAGTGAAAAATAAATAATCATATAATTCATACCTGATGTGGAAGCTTTCTTTTGTTTCTTCCCTTTGATGGATTCAAGATAATCCTTTCAATTGCACATCCAACGCCCAAGTTTGTCGCATAAATGGCATTTGTCATTGTCTTTTTCCTTTTTCCTTTTTCGCTCTTCTAGTAGGATTTATACCGTTCGAAGTTGATGCCTTTTCACCCTTGTCTTTCTTAGAAATTTTCTTTTCTTATTTTTATTTTGCTTAGAAAATACAAGATGAACCGAAGGTTTCTCCTTCACAGTGGTGTTCTCAACCTATGTGAGCATATTCAATAAGCCCAAAAGGGTCACCTCAATGTTGCTAATGTTAAAATTCAACAAAAATTATGAATAGATCTTTGGCAATGAAGAAAGTACAAGGTCTATGCTAAAATCATGATTCATGGTCCAACCGTATGACTAGAGTTAAGTGATATATCTTATCATCTTCAGCACATGAGGCTTTATTCGGCTTCCTTTACACATCTTACATCGAAACAATAGAGAAAGACTTTCCTTATCGAACATTTCATTAAGGTTTAGGATAATATCCAAGGCATTTATAACTTCATGTTGTTTTTGAAGATCTAGACCTATACTAGCCATCATCACACATGTGGCTTGATCGAGATTATCCATATAAATGCTATAGGCCTTATTTTCCTTATTTGTAGCATCATGACTTGGTTCCTCAGAAACAAGACCGTCTAGGACATAAGCCTTTTTCTTTTGTTTCAAGACAATCTTTGTGAGACCCCAACCTCTATAGGCTTGTAACTAAGCATAGATGTAACAATACGAGCCAAGGGTAGTTTCGTCATTTTCTCTAATAAGCTCCCAAAGTAAGTTTTAAACAATATTATGGCCTAAGTAGGCTTAAGGCATAAATAGATGGTGAAATTAGGGGTAAAATGGAAAGGAAACAAAAATTTCGATGATTTTCACGATAGAGGCAAAATGGTCATTTTTCACCTCGGGCTACAATTTTATGTTTTCATGAACTCGAGTATGTTTAGACCATTATGGACCTTGTCCCAATGTCAAAAGAACAAAAAGATTGCATAAAAGATTGGAGGAGAATAAGTTAATTGGTGGAAGGGCATTTTCATAATTTTATGGGAATGGATAAGTTTGGCCTACAAATATCTTGAAATTTCCAGCACCTTCTTGAATTTCCAGTAGTTGGTCTTCTTCTTCTCTTCTCCTTTCTCACATTTCTTCAATTCCTCCATGGGTGTTTTCTTCAAGCTTCCATAACTTTCTCTCTTTAGCTTCAATTTTTATGCTTTTGGTGCACCCTTCCATAAACCCTTGTGCTATTTCATCTTCTCACTTTAAAACCCTTGATAAATCTCATTTCTGCATTTTCTCTCACTAGTTAGACATTTTAGAGAGAGAAAGAGAGAATTACCCTATTGATTTGGAAGCAATTGGAAGAGAATTTGACTACAAAGGAGCCCTAGGGTAAATGATGAATTAAGCTTGGTTTTTAGCTACAGAAAATGGCTAGTAATTGGGATTTATGAGCTATTTTGTTGTTGACTATGTTCATTACTTTTTAATGATTAAGATAGTGAACATAGATAGCCATTTAATGTGGCAATTGAAAGCTAGTTAAGAGATAGCTTTTAGGGTTCATAGTGTGTAAATTGACCTATTGCTTATGCTAATGTGATCTTAGATTCTAAGGAAGCCCCATCATCTCATTTGGACAATTAGGGGAATTGGAGTCATCTAAAGGCTCTACAATCAATTGGTGAGTGGACTGCCTTTAGAACTTGTTTTGGGAAATATAATGTATTTGCCACCCATTTGAATGAATTATCAAGTTTTTCAAAAGACAAGTGCCTTGGGAACAAGCTTTTGCAAAATGGTTTTATGTTGTGATATGTGATTGCTTTGGATTCATGCACTATTGTAGTATGATGATATATAAATAAGTGTGTTGTGCATGATGAATGATATTGTGTATAATGATTATAACCGTGTATGTGCATGATGTGGGGGGATGCACATGTCGGTGATGATGGTGACATGAGAGATGGATGATGATAGTGCCCGTGTGCACGATGTGGGGGGATGTACACGATGGCACTGATTGTGCGCGATGTGGGGGGATGCACACGATGGTGTCGACTATGTGCACGATGTGGGGGGATGTACATGATCCGAGTGTGATTATGATGATGTTGATGTTTATCTATGTAATTATGCATATTTAGACTAATGAAATGAAAACTTATGAATGTGATATATGATTGACATATATGAGAAATTTGATACATTGCACTTTGGGAATTTTCATGTGCTGTATGTTGATCTTGTTGGTTAAGCAGGATGGCTTTTTTTATGAGTGAGGGGAAACTTTTCTCTTGTTGCTCTGTTTTTGCTGTTGCAAAATTCATTCTCGCTGTAGCGAGAAACTCTCGGGTTTGAGAACCTTCACCAAAACTGGTTCTCGTTGCAGCGAGATAGTCACTGTAGCTTCTCGCTGCAGCGAAAAAGGAATCTCGCTGAAGCGAAAAACTCTCTGTTTCATCAACAAAATTTCGCTGCAGCAAGAAACCTTCTGTTTCTGGGTTACAATTTCGTTGCAGTGAGATTCTTTCTCGCTGCAGCGAAAAACCTTCTATTTTGTTCTCCTATCTTGGCCAATTATTGCCTTATCTTTGACTTCTTTGCTACCATATCGGAGCATGGACTTCCAACATAAAGGATTAAATGAGTTAAGTTTAAAATGGGGAGGTTTAGTGAGAAACCCTTGGCCAGTTGAGAAACCCTCGTTCAGCTAATAACTAAATCCCAACGTCGCTGCAGCGAGAATGCCTTTCCGCTGCAGCGAAGATTCGTTGTCGTATTTGACTTGCTTGCGTAATATTGAAGCTTTCATTTTTCAAATTTTTTGATATGTATGGATTCATTATTACAATTGATTAGTTATTTAAGGGCTAGATGAGGGGTTTTTAATAAGAATAGAAACAAATTGCATTGTTTTGAAAAAGAATGCATCATGATTTCGTTAAAGATTCCTTATGGTATGCTTGTTCCCTTCCTTGTTCACTCATTGGGTTTATACTCACCATTTTCAACTTCATGTTTTCAGATCACGAGGCAGCCGATAACTAGGACGAGGTGTCCTTGTAGACTTGTATCCATATTTTAGGTAGGTGTCTCGGCATTCAGTAGCTGTATATTCATCCGAGTCCTTTCGCTGGAGTTGAGTATTCTTTTGTTGTGTATAGACGAACCTAATGTAAATTATTAGAATACATGATGTAGACAATGTATGTATATTTTAAATGAGTAATGCCAATATGAGTTGGCAAAATCTATCAACATTTTGAATTAAAGTTATAAATTGTGACTTAGCAATATTTGATGGAATGATGAGTGGGATAGATAGATAGGCTTGCTTGGGCTTAATGGACTACGTCTATTGGGCCCTTGCGCCGGTCATGGCCCGGAATTTGGGTCGTGACAATCTTGATATTGCGAAACTAGTCAATGAAATTTGGGCTTGTCAACTTGTTTGCATCAAGTATGCTTCTAAGTGACAAACTGTTTGCCATGATCAATTTAGATCCCATATAAATCAACATATATAAAGCTTAGTCCTTAACACAAATTATGTAATCATAAAGACTAGGTTTTAAAATCTTATATGATTATTCTCAATATTTTATGAAAATAATAGCCTTCCTCTAATATTTTGAAAAATTTAACCTTTAAACTTTTTATTGAGCTAGAACCCCTTTCATCCCACCATGTCCTTGAGTGACTCGACACGCCATAATGAACCAATTACATAGGTAACTTAGCTTACCAATTGTATCTTTTACAACTCCTAGATCAGTTAAGTGAAAACTCCTTGTCTAAATGTATCATATCCATTTTGCCTAACTATGCCTCTAATACTATGCAATCATGTGTGACACATCTGAACAACATGGTACTAGTTGAGTAAGACCCACCAATAACTCAAACATACTTGCGCAAACGTTTGGCCTTGAGTTACTCAACAAGCCTCCGATTAAAAGAACAACCTATTTATCTTGTTATATGGTGAAAGGCATCTTTTTGACTCAATATACTAATGAGGGATTTTATTTGTTAATTCATTAATTAAGGTCTCATTGATTTAATGTTGTTGTTATGCATAGCATTTATCACCTTTCACATATATCATATATAGATATATCAAAAAATAAATCTATCACATGCCAACTATTAGGATGATTATGGACTTTACTAATTCTAATTTCCTCGAGCCATTAAGGAAATTAGTTGGTCAAATTTCTAAAAGATTTTACAAAATCATCTTCAAGCTTTGCTTGTAATCTCCTTAAATCTTCATGATGCTTTTGGATCTCCATCTTCAAGTTACAAAAATTTTTCTAACCCTAGTTTTACACTTTGATGTATCTAATTACATTCTATAAGTAAGAAACCTCGAGTTACATTGGAGAGGATTTAGGTGAGAAAAGAATTTTACAACCTACAGAAAATAAAGACAAGGCAGGGTGCGCAGACTCTATTTTAAAATAAATACCATGAGAAATAAATTTAACCATCTAGGACTTAATCTTTTAAGGTCTAAGTCCATAATCATCCTCATGCTTTATAATCACAATCAAAAGCATAGAAATAAATACAAGCTCAATATCACTTGGTGGTCTTGTGTGTTATTTGAGAAAAGCATCAATTAACTCACTTAAAGTGCTAGCCTCAAATTATTTGGTATTGTTTTATTTGAATTTAGTGTTTAAAAAATTCTCATTTTCAAAACACTTAAAGAAAAATTTTCCTCCTATTACTTAAATAGAAATTCATTGAAATAAAACTTGCCATTTTAAGATTTTTCATTTTAATTCTTTCCATAATTAAAACTCCTTTTAATTTTGGTAACCTCTTTATTTTAGGTAAGCTTCCTAAAATGTATCTAAGACAACATTTTAATTTTTAACATTTAGAACATCAAATAGTTTCCTAAATTGTATCGTGTTCGAGTTACCTAAATGGTGACTTAACAAATTTTGGAAACTTCTAGTAAAACCAAAATTTTAAGAAAAGTTCAATGCTATCACATAACTTTAGGGATTTCTTTTAAAGTAGGAAACTATTTCCTATAAAACAAAAAGACCAAAAGTTCTTGCCAAATCTTTTTTGTTAGAGAGAAAAAACTATTTTTCTTTTCATATTTTTATGAAGCGGCTAAGAAGTAGCTAGAAGCTTAGAGTTTTAGTTGACTAACATAACATATTTATATAGCCAAACTAAGTTGTATTTTAATTCAATTGAGGCTTTGTGAGCTTAATTAATTTTCCACTTTATTTTGGTCTATTCCAAAGTCCAACTTAATTTATTATCCTTATTTAATCTCAATCATGTGACTTAATGTGCGTGACCTATTAGGCTTCTAATATGTCGATAATAAATATAAACTCTAGTCAAATATCAACTTGATAATTGATTTATATTTGTAAATCATAAACGACATTTAGCAAAACATCATGACCACCCAAATGTTAGAGAGTCAATTAAAGAATTTGACAAAGGCCTTCATTGATAAGCCTCTCAATGTAATAAGTCTTTTCATCAAATATCTCGGATATGTCATAAAGCATGGCTCAGTGTCTACTTATGGCATTCCATATTAGTTCTCATAATTAATGACTAACCATATGAATTAATGAAACTAACTTTCTTCAAATTCATCATGTTTTGGCCAAAGACTTTGTACAAGTTAATCAAGACTTGAAAACAAGTAAGATACATCCTCTCATATCACTTGGGGTCATGAATCTTCTCTTGACCACTCATTCACTTTTGCATGCTTCATGGCATACCCAAAAACACTTTGTTTAGGCATCTGGTTGCCTCCAAACTCGAAGGTGTGAAATCAAAGTATGTCATTCCTTATACAAGACAACTTGGTGTCTCAAGTCTAAGGACTAGTTGCACAACTATCACATGAGAACATATTCCATAGACACTTGGGTGAAACACCAAATAGAGTTCTCATAACAAGTCATGTTCAGTGAACTTGTTCTTTAGCAAGCACCCTCATGTTATCCTCAAGTTTCATATATACTTCAATTTATGAGATCGATTACTTACTTCCCAAGTAAGGAGGCTTAACATGTACTGGTCTTTGAGCATTGTCAATGCCCTGTTTTGATAATACAATGACCAAGAAAAATTTTAGGAACATGGCTTTGATGCATAGTGATCTCATAATTGTAACAACACAATTCTCTTGCAAGGCCTCTATGTTACATGGGCTTCATTCAATTAGAACTTAATAACTCCTTATTATTGCACTGACATGAAGGAAAACCTCTATCACATATTGTTATGCAACTAAGTTTGCATTAAATGACAATATATCCCTTGATCTATCTAATTGACTCTAGGGCATATACCAATAATGTGGAACTTGAATGGTGGTTTCTATGATGTGTACAATGTTACACCTTATCCCATCTAGCACAATAAATTATTTTAAACCAAATTCAAATCTGAAAACCAATACAACAAATCTAAATTCTTTAAGAGAATAAACTATATGAAATGAAAAATAATTAATATCATTTACACTCCATATAATGTCTTAAAACAATCATCTGTCACGATACTAATTAGACAATGTTCAATAACTAAATATGCTCTAATTGGATAAAAGGAGAACTCCCAAAGTTTGATTTCCTCCTTCCCCCAAATTTAGAACTCTTACCACTTAATCATCTATAAAATGTAAAGAAATGAGTGAGCTACTACGGAGTGAGTAAAGCCATACATACCTTATTAGATCAAGCACCATTTTTACTATCTCATATAAATCAATTTAAAAATATTAACTTCATGAATTTTACAATATATAAGTTAAACTATGAAGCATGCTACCAAAACACAATTAAAGAATCATTATATACATGTCAAAATAAGATAACACCGCAAGTCATAAAACATTTAGAGTAGGTACACATTCTGCAAATATGATAACTCTATTATATAGAGTTATTTTGATAAATTTGGGGGGCTTAAGTAGCAATCTTTAAGATTTTAGGTTTGGATTTTAGTAGTTTACGTGTTTTTCTAGTTTAAATTAAATTACATGTTGAGTAGTTAATTTAAGATCTTTTACTTAAATTTTACTCTATTCTTCTTTAATTTTCTTCAAGAAGAGTTATTGTTCATTTCTCTCATGGGTTTGTGCAGGATATTTGATGAGAAATGTGCATTTAAGTTAAAATAGCATAAGTATGGTGAAGGTTTCATTCATACATGCTGTAGTAATTGAAAGATAACTTGAGTTGTAAAAATCCAATTAATATGATTCTTGATCCATAGGAACGGTGAAAAAACAAGCTACAACTTTCATGTTTATCATATTACCCAGTTCGGAGCAGATCAAGGTGAAAGTCACATTTGTAGATGATTGAAAGATGTAATTCTACACAAAGCAGTTGTCACAGCCCAAATTTTCTGGCCATGACTGGCGCATGGGCCCAATGGGCACAGCCCACTAAGCCTAAGCGAGCCTCTTTATGTAAACCTATCCATTATTTCACCCATCAATCCTAAAGTCACATTTCGTAATTCTCAACTATAAGTACTTTAATAACGTGCTATAATAATCAAATACTTGCATTTGTATAAACCCAAAATAATGGCACCTATTGCCAACTCATAGTGGCATCATCAATCAAAATGTATACATATTGTTTATAACATGAATCTTAGTAATTTACATCACGTATATATATACACAAGCAAAAGACTCTTGACTATCAATAGAGTGACTTTGGGTGAAAGTATAGTTACTAAATGCCATGGTACCTACCAAAAAGGTAAGCGTAAATGGACGCCTCAATCTAGGTCCCAACTACCTCTAAATCTGAAAAACATTGAGTTGAAATAGTGAGTATAAGCCTAGTGAGTGAACATAAGAAGGGAAAAAGTGAACGATAAGGAAAGTTTTAGAAAGCATGATGCTCTTATGTTAAAAACAATATACTTTAGCTTAATTTGTTGTTAAAATCCCTTAATTCAACCCTTGATTATCTAATCCATTAGTGTTGAAAAGTCCATAATCAATATTGGAGTTAAAGAGTGAAACTATAGCAAATATCCAAGCAAGGCAGAGAGTTTCTCACTACAGCGAGAGTACAATTTCGCTGCAACGAAATTCTAGGTAGGAACCACTCGAGAGTTTCTCGCTACAACGAAAACCAGGGCTGGGTTAAGCCCCCAAGCACTTGAGAGTTTCTCGTTGCAGTGAGAAACCAAGGATATTAAGTTAGAAGAATTCTTGTTACAACGAAAATCCATTCTTGCTGCAATGAAAATCAATTTGGAAGCATTTAACAATTTCAACATTCAACATTGAATGCAATCACGTAATATTTTCCCTAACCTCTCTATGGTATGTTTAAACATGTATACAACTACCGGCTCACCAACTCATGTGCACTCCCACACCATACATAGCTGAAATCATCATGTGCACTCCCACACCGCACATAGCTAATATCGTCATGTGCACTCCCACACCGAACATGGCAAATATCATTATGTACACTCCCACACCACATCATCACCAGCATGTGCACTCCCACACCGCACACACTCGGTTGTAATTAACACACAACATTATCATTCAAGGCATAACATACATATCATCATAATATAGGAACACATGAATTCATCACAGCTCACATTTCACAACATAAAAAGTTTCATCAAGGGCTTGTTCCCATGCATATTTTAAAGAAAAGACCAATAAAATATTTCAAGTGATTCAATCAAACACTTATACATTTATCCCAAAACATTTTAATACAAGTTCACTCACTTGTCTTTGTTGATTCTTTAACAACTCTAACTTCTACTAATGCTCCAAGTGGAGATGTGGGGTCTCGTTTGAACCTATCACACACAATAGCACCACAACTAACTCAATTTACATGAATATTATTCCAAAAGCTATTTCCTAAATCAAACTTTACTAGTTATACATAACAAGTTTCCAATTACCATTTGACTAGTCCTTTATTTGCACAAATCTAGTCACACTAGGAATAAATAAACAACCGTTAACAATAAAACAACCCACAACTTTAATTATTGGTCATCATCAACAACTTAAAAATCAACCCTAACTCACTACTCACCTTGGTGGATTTGTAGTTGAATTCCTTTTCCAAGAGTTTTTTCATGCTATTATGGAAAGCCTCCCTCTCTCTCTAAAACATTCAGCTAGTGAGAGAAAGTGATGTGGAAAGATTTTTGAGAGTTTTGAAGTTGAAAAAGTGAAAGAGCATGAAAAATCCTATAGAAAGGTGAATAAAAACATGAGAATTTGAGTTACCATGAAAAAGTTATGGAGGTTTAAAAGGATGGCTTCCATGGAAGATGGAAAGCTTGAAATGGGAAGGAGAAATGGGAAAAAGAATAAGCTGTTGGAAGTGAGGAGAAAGTGGTGGAAAAGTGAGATATTTATACTTAGGTTGACTAAAGTCCCAACTATTTACAAAAATGCCATTCAATAGTTAACTTTGCCTTCTTCTTCCATTTGGTTCAAACTTTTACTCTTTTGACACTAAGAAAAGGTCCGCAATAGATTAGAGGTACTTGAGTTCATGAAAACTTAGAAATATAAACTCGAGACCCAAAATGACTATTTTACCCCTACCATGGAAATTATCATTATTTTTATTTTCTTCATTTATTTCATCATTATATACATCATTCATTTATTCCTTAGGCTTACTTAGTCCTTAATAATATTAGGAAAACCCACTTCTAGGAGCTCACCAAGAAAATGACAAAACTACCCCTAATCCACGTCATCATGTTTACCTCAACTACACGTCTATAAAGGTCGAGGTTTCACATTCTTCCCCACTAAGAAATTCGATCCTCGAATTTAAATCTAACTATAAGGTAGTGTACCTTTACGTATTAAAGAGGTGCAGATACTTTGTTCACATTTCTTCTTCGGCTTCCCACGTTACCTCTTCACTTGTGTGGCTTCGCCATAACACTTTCACTGAGGCTAAATCCTTTGAACGGAGCTTTTTGGCTTGCCTATCAAGAATAGCCACCACTTGTTCCTCATAGGTTAAGTCATTTCTCAACTAAATAGTTTCATACCGTATTACATGAGATGGATCCGAGTTATACTTCCTAAGCATTGACACATGAAACACCGAATAAATATTCGAGAGGTTTGGCGATAATGCCAAACGATATGCTACTGCTCTAACCTTGTCTAAGATCTCAAAGGGTCTTATATACCGACTACTTAATTTTTCCATTTTACCGAACCTTATTACCCTTTTTGTTGGTGAGACCTTCAAAACTACATGATCCCCCACTTAAAACTCTAAGTCTCTCCATCTATTATCAGCATATGACTTTTGTCTACTTTGTGCCGATAACATCCTCTGTCGAATCATGCGTATCTTCTCGATGGCATCCTATACTAACTCTGGCCCCAAAAGTTTCCTTTCTCCCACCTCTAGCCACTCAATGGGTGACTTGTACCTCCGTCCATATAATGCCTCAAATGGTGCCATTTGGATACTAGATTGGAAACTTGTGTTGTAAGCAAACTCCACTAAGGGTAGATAATGATCCCACCTAACCCCAAGGTCTATTACACATGACCTCAGCATATCTTCCAATGTCTGTATTATTCGTTCAAATTGCCCATCAGTCTGAGGGTGGAAAGTCGTGCTAAAATCTAACTTAGTGCCAACGCTTCTTACAACTTTCCCCAGAACCTACTGGTGAACTGTGTCCTTTTGTCAGGTACTATAGAAATAGGGATTCCATGCAGTCATACTATCTCATCCATATAAACTCGAGCATATTGGGTAGCCTCGTATGTAGTTTTAATTAGAAGAAAATGAGCTGACTTCGTTAACCGATCTTCTATGATCAAATCAAGTCGTAACCCCCACTAGTGTGTGGCAAGCCCATTACAAAGTCCATTACAACATGCTCCCGCTTCCATTCAAGCACTAGCAATGGTTATAGTAGCCCTGCGAGCCTTTGGTGCTCGGCCTTAACTTGTTGACAAACCAGGCAATTAGAATCAAACTCAGCTACATCTTTCTTAAGTCCTTCCCACCAATATACCTCCTTCAAATCTTGATTCATCTTTGTAGCTCTTGGATGTACCACATATGTTGCCATATACGCCTCCTCTAATATTTCTCTCCTCACTCCATCACTATCAAGCACTTAAAGTCTGGTTCCATACCTCAATACTCTATATGTACCTTTAGTAAACATTTTTCCTTTCCCTCCCTGAGGGTCCTCTAAGGCCTTAGCTATGAACTCATCTTTACTTTGTGTTTCTCTAATCTTGTCTATTAACATAGGTCTAACTCTAAAATGTGATAACAATGCATTTGTATCTGAAACTTTAAAATGCACACCCATATCTCCTAAACTCTGTATCTCTTGAATGTCTAGACCTAGGTGGCTTGCTCTGAAAGAAAGTAACAACACCTCTACCTCTCGATCCACTGGCCTCTCAATCAGATAAGATGGCTACTGAAGGAGCAGACGAAGCTGGTTGGGTGGACCCGCAAGTACATCCTTGTAGTTAATGAGCCATCGGGTAACTCTTCTTCATGTGTCCAGGTTGACCACACAAGAAACAAACTCCTGTAGTGTGGAGGCATTTTCCTCTATGTCGTCTCCCATAAATATTGCAATGATTGATAACTTGACTACCATGCCTTGAATCTTGCTACCTCCCAGCACTGAAGGTTTTCTGTTCTAATCCAAGCTGGCACTATTCAAGTCACTCCTCTGTTGAGGTAACCATGAGTCCTTCTATGGGCCCTTGACAACCAAAAAATGAAATATCACTGCTGAAGTCTCTGCAACCTTAATGGCCCTCTATCTTGGCCTTTTTTACTCTATCCCTTGCAGCCTTACTCTCACTACTCCTCTTCTTAATCCATTAAGCACAGTCTATAGCTATGGAGTAGGTATCAAAATCCTTAGATGCTACAACCCTAAACAATGGCTCTACTAGCCCATCCACAAACCTTCGAATCTTCATCTCCTCTGTAAAAACTAGATAGGGCGCATACCGAGCCAACTAGGTGAATTCAATGTCGTATTTCGACATTCTCATACTTTGGGTCTGTACTAGTGCCTCAAACTCCCTAGCTCTTGCATGTCATACACTAACTGATGAGAATCGATTCAAGAATGTGGTACTAAACTCATTCCAAGTCAACAGTGTAGCATTCGTCGACCTACCTCGACGTAGGGAGCCATACCACTCTTGTGCCACATCCTCTAATTGGAAAGCAGCTAGCTCAACTAATCTAGTACTAGAACATCCCAAGGCATCACAAATTTTCTCTATCTTATCTAAGAAAACCTAAGGTCCTTCCGATGCATCAGACCTTGTGAACGATAGAGGCTTAAGCTTCAGGAAGTCAGGAAGTGAAACCTCTATATGACCCCTCTCTACATCTAAATGTTGGCAATAAGTCTGTCCTTGTGAACTAGGGTACAGTTGTGCTGCATGCCTCCCCTATACTATTCTCTGTATGTCGTCCATACAAGTTACCATCATCTTCACAACCCTATTAACTCCCTGTAGACTTGCAGCCAAGTCCTCGATGGCAATGCCCCTAGTTTGGTGTCTATCTGTATCACCTAAAGACTGTTCCTCCTCATGTCTACTCATAGATGTACCTGCCCTCACTGGCTTAGTTGCCTTACCACGTCTACCTCGCCCCCTAAGGACGGGAGTCTATGACTTACCCATCATCTCATTAAGAGCATCTTGCTCCCCCGTTTTTCTCGAGGCGGCTCGTGTCTTAGGAGGTATTCTTACCTAGACAAGAGCAAACAGTTGTCATTAAACACATTTTACAATCATAGCTAAGGGAAAAGGTGGTTTCTAGAATAGGGAATCTTTACGGTTTCTTGGTTGTAGAATGTGTCGCAGTTCACAATTCACAACCGAAGTTTCCACATAAAGACCCGATACTTCGTTGGACCAATAATAAATATCCTAGGACTTAGACAACCTAAGGCTCTAATACCAACTTTGTCACAACCCAAATTTTTAGGCCATGACAGGCGCATGGGCTCAATAGGCACAGCCCACTAAGCCCAAGCAAGCCTCTTTGTGTAAACCCGTCCATTATTTCATCCATCAATCCTAAAGTCACATTTTGTAATTCTCAACTATAAGTACTTTAATAATGTGGTATAATAATCAAATACTAGCATTTGTATAAACCCAAAATAATGTCACCCATTGCCAACTCATAGTGGCATCATCAATCAAAATGTATACATATTGTTTATAACATGAATCTTAGTAATTAAATCATGTATACGTATACACAAGCAAAAGACTCTTGACTAACAGCGGAGTGACCTTCATCACATATGCATATATATTTCAACTCTTGGAATTTATGAATTTATGGGTTATATTTTCAGATTTTATTTCCTAATTTCTTCAAATTTTTTTCTTGAAAATATTAGGTTTTTGTTGATCTTTATGCCTCCAAGCTCAACAAGGTAAAGAACCTTTAAATTGGAATAGTTGATATGATGGGTTTGAGAATTAGACTAGAATTCTAGGTTAAAAATTAGGGTAAAATGTAGTTTATCAAGTGTATGACTATTAGAATTATTAAGTTTAAATTATGATATATTTGAAGCTATTATTGTTTATTGGCAATTATAGGTTTTAATGGTATTTTGGAACTACCTGGATTAAGATCTTGTGGGTGCTAGTCTTGTTAGGTGGCATTGTTAAGGTGAGTGAACTTACATTTAAAAATATTTTGGGATAAATGCACATGTGTTCAAATGAATCATTTGAAAACTTTATTTGCCTTTGCTTTAAATTGTGCCTGGGAACAAGCCCTTGATGAAATGTCTTTATGTTGTGAAATTGTACAATGTGATTAACTCATGTGTTCCTATATTATGTGATGTGTAGGTTATGCTTTGAATGATAATATTGTGTGGTAATTGTAACCGCGCGTGTGTGGTGTGGGAGTGCACATGAGCTGATGACTAGTGGATGATGATTCCAACTATGTGTAGTGTGCAAAAACTTCTCAGTTAAAATCCTACTACGCAAGTATACGTATCGAATAGATAGTATATTAGCAAGCAGAGTATTGATCCCACCGAGAACTAATCTAAAACTTTACTAAGTACTAAAATTAGAACAATTTAATCTTATATAAATAATCAAAATTAAATAATTAATTAAAACTAAAATTAAAACGAACAAGAAAAAATCAAAATAATAACTTGAGAAACTATCAAATCAAACAAGCCTAGGATTAAAATATCCCTCACACTTCATCTAATTTTAAAATTAAAACGAACAAGAAAAATCAAAATAATAACTTGAGAAAATATCAAATCAAATAAGCCTAGGATTACAATATCCCTCACACTTCATCTAATTCTTACCTCTCTTACTTAACTTATTTCAATGGGTTGAATTGCTAACCTAGAGTCCTAAATTATTTATAAGGGCCTCCCGACTCAACCTATAAAAATATCTATTTTAACCAAAACACTATATCTCTATGTGATTTGAAATTAAAACAGACTCATTAAGTTCAGGCTCTAATCTGGCTACATACGGCCTATAGGTATATCCCTATCCTATACGCAAATCTATTAATTTGATCATATGCTAACCCAATTTTAGTCTACTCTAAACTCCCTTTCCCAAGTTTGTTTAGGTTCCTAGATCAATTTAATTTGTGGCAAGGCAATTAAAAGAATTAAGAACAAATTGGAATAAACAATTCAAATCCCATTAAAAATAAGTAAGAAAGAGATTAAAAACTTAGACTACATGTGAGTTCAATTGCAATCCTAGAAAAAGAAAATTAACTACTCATACTTGCAAAAAAAAAAACATTGTATAAAATTCAACCATTGAAAGTATCAAGAAAGATAAAAGCTAAGAAAACAAAACAATATTTTTCTGCCTTGATCTCCATGTTTCAGCCTCAACTTGTAACTTCTTGAATCTCTCCAAAGTTCTCTTCCTAATGTTGTTAAACATATCCTATTTATACTAATAAACTTAACCTAAAGTTCCTTAAGCTAAGCTAGGGTTTAATTGGGCTTAAAAGTATACTAAAAATCCCAAAAATCAATTATCAATCTTTACAAATTTCCATTCCCGGCACAGTACGTCTAGCCATTTTCAGACGCGATTTTTTCTATCTTAAAGGCAGAAATGGGCAAAGTAATCTTCATAAGAGTTGTATCTCTGTCTCTTATCTTTCCACTGGTTTAAGAATCACATCATTTGGAGTCCTGTACCTCGAGATATGGCCAAAATACTGAAGCATATGCAAGCAGATTATGGGTCTGTCTACACCTTACTTTCCAAAATTAAGCCCAATCACTTTTAATCCTACAAAAGAAATATAAAAACTGATAAATAATAACCAAATTAATATGAATAACATAAAATTAAAATAACTAACTTAAAAGTAACCTAATTATAAAAACAACTAAAAATAAGTAAATTATAATTAAAAATTGAGGACTTAGCTGATATTTAATAATAAAATTGAAATAAAATAATTCTATAAAATAGAATTATCAGGAGTGCACATGAGTTGATGAGCCGATGGTTGTATACATGTTTACACATACCATAGAAATGTTAGAGAAAATATTATGTGATTGCAATGAATGTTGAATGTTGAAATTGTTAATTGTTTCCAAATTGACTTTCAATGCAACGAAAAACTCTCTGCCTTGCTTGTCTTGCTCGGATATTTACTATGGTTTTCGCTTTTTGATTTCATTATGGATTATGGATCCTTCAACACTAAGGGGTTAAATAATCAAAGGTCGAATTGAAGGGTTTTATGAGGAATTAAGCTAAATTGCATTGTTTTTAACATAAGTGCATCATGATTTCTAAACTTTCCTTATCGTTTGCTTGTTCCCTTCGTATGTTCACTCACTGGGTTTATATTCATTCTTTTAAACTTCATGTTTTAGTTTTCAGGTCTGAAGATAGTTGGATCCTAGGTAGAGGTGCTTCCTCCTGTTCATCGTACAGTAGGTTTACTAGGACACCCCATGATAGTACCCATGCTAGAGTCACCCCGTTGATAGTCAAGGTCTTTGATATATGTATGTTGTTATTTCAAATGTAATTCATGAGATTTGTTGTAAACACTGTATGTTTGGTTTGCCTGATAGTGTCACCACAGGTTGGCAAACGGTAATATTATTTTATGAATGGTATATGTTTGGTTGCCAAGATTTATGCTTGAGAAGAAATTATTTTTGAAAATAATGAATTAAGAACCTTAGAGGCGAATGAGGGACAGATGGTCTAAAGAATAAGTTTCCATAGAAAGGCTTGCTTGGGCCTAGTAGGCTATGCCTATTGGGCCCATGTGCAGATCATGGCCTGAAAATTGGGCTGTGATAGTTATCTCTCATGATTTCCTCTTTGAGTTGTAGACCGAACAAAAGACCTACTCTTAATCACTTATGTGTTTGGGGACATCTTTCAAAAGTGGGTCTATTTGATAAACTGAAACTAAAATATAATATTGTTCCATTCATTGCTATTTTATTGGGTACCCTTATCATTCCATGAGTTATAAATTTTAATGCCTAAACAGATGTGGTAAAAGTATTGATGCAAAAACAACAAAGTTTTTAGAGTTACATATGATTGATAATAATTACCTTCAAGATAGAAATGGTGAGAGCATAGTGAGATTTAAGTATTCTTATACTTATATAGAGGGATACTATGGCACACACACAAGTTGGGAAATAGGAACAAGTAACTAGTTTTTGATGAAGTCCCACCAAAATGTTGTAGAACAAGTGCACAAAAAAAAATCCACAAGATAAGGGAGATTGCACTTTCCACAAGCATCAATCTTTGAAAGGGTGATTATAATACTAGCCATGTAGTTGATCCAAGACCTCTTAAGAAGCTGTTTCTAGTCCTTAGTTAGATTTGTGGTGGGATGCAATGAGGCGTAAGATGTAACCTATGTCACATAATGGTGTGTAAGAGTTTATGGAGCTATCTGGCTGTCACAGCTCGAATCCTAGGCCATAACCGGAGCATGGACCCAATAGGCATGGCCCACTGGGCCCAAGCAAGCCTTTCTATGCAAACTTGTTCATTAAGCCATCTATCCCTCATTTATCTCTAAGGTTCTTAAATCATAGTTTTCAAAAATAATCTATTCTTAATAATAAATCATGGCAACTGAATATATATCATTTATAAAATAATATTACCATCTGCCAACCTATGGCGACATTATCATGTGAACCAAACATACAGTGTTTACAACAAATCTCACGAATTACATTTAAATAACCATATACACATTCAAAAGACCTTGACTATCAATGGAGTGACTCTGGCATGGATACTATCATGGGATGTGCTAGCAAACCTACTGTACGATGAACAGAAGGAAGCACCTCTACCTAGGATCCAACTACCACTAAGCTTAAAAACTAAAACATGAAGTTGAAAAGAATGAGTATAAACCCAATGAGTGAACATAAGAAGGGAACAACCAAACGATAAGGAAAGTTTAGAAATCATGATGCACTTATGTTAAAAATAATGCAATTTAGTTTAATTCCTCATAAAACCCTTC
Source organism: Theobroma cacao (assembly GCF_000208745.1). Lineage (NCBI taxonomy): Eukaryota > Viridiplantae > Streptophyta > Magnoliopsida > Malvales > Malvaceae > Theobroma > Theobroma cacao. The sequence continues at coordinate 15,964,175 of NC_030856.1, read as the reverse complement.
AATTCGACCTTTGATTATTTAACCCCTTAGTGTTGAAGGATCCATGATCCATAATTAAATCGAAAAGTGAAAACCACAGTAAATACCCCAACAAGACAAGCAAGACAATGAGTTTTTTTTTCTTTGCATTGAAAATCAAATTGAAAACAATTAACAATTTCAGCATTAAACATTCATTGCAATCACATAATATTTTCTCCAACATTTCTATGGTATGTGTAAACATATATACAACCTCTAGCTCATCAGTTCATGTGCAATCCCACACCGCACATAGTTGGAATCATCATCCACCGGTTATCAGCTCATGTGCACTCCCACACCGCACATAGCTGGAATCATCACCCACCGGTCATCAGCTCATGTGCACTCCCACATCGCACATAGCTGGAATCATCACCCACCGGTCATCAGCTCAAGTGCACTCCCACATCGCACATAGGTGGAATCATTAGTCATCATCAGCATGTGCACTCCCACACCACACACGTGCGGTTACAATTATCACACAATATTATCATTTAAAGCATAACCTACATATCGCATAATATAGGAACACATGAGTTAATCACATTGTATAATTTCACAAAGTAAAGACATTTCATCAAGGGCTTGTTCCTCGGCACATTTTAAAGCAAAGGCAAATAAAGTTTTCAAATGATTCATTCAAACACATGTGCATTTATCCCAAAACATTTTTTAAATGCAAGTTCACTCACCTTAACAATGCCACCTAACAAGACTAGCACCCACAAGATCTTAATCCAGGTAGTCCCGAAATACCATTAAAACCTATAATTGCTAATAAATAATAATAGCTTCAAATATATCATAATTTAAACTTAATAATTCTAATAAGCATACACTTGATAAACTACATTCTAGCATAATTTTTAACCTAGAATTCTAGTCTAATTCTCAAACCCATCATATCAACTATTCCAATTTAAAGGTTGTTTACCTTGGTGAGCTTGGTGGCATAAAGATTAACAAAGCCTAATATTTCCAAGAAAAAGAATTTGAAGAAATTTGAAAATAAAATCTGAAAATATAACCCATAAGTTCATAAATTCCAAGAGTTGAAAATATATACCTTTTATCCTTATAATGGAGATTTAAGGTTGAAAATTCAAGTGTTGGTGATGGTAGAGTAGAAATAGAAAAGAAAGGAAAGAAAGAGAGATTTTTTCTTCTCTCTCCTAGGGTCTGGTTGTGCTGAAAAATGGTGTTAGAAGCTACAGGTTTGGTGCCCAAGAAGTTAGGAGAAGAAAGAAGAAAGAAAATAAAGGAAAGGAAAAGAAAACAAAGAAAAGAAAATGAAAGAAAATTGATTTTTCATGGTGGAGGGAGAAAATGGCATTGGGTGGGTGAGGAAGAAGAAGAAAATATCTTTTGGTGAAGATAAGAATCGGTTATGGCTAGAAAAGAAAAGAGTCAAAGCTTCCTTTGGAAGCTTTGACCAAGTTAATGGCAAAATTACCATTTTGCCCTCCAAGGTTTTTACTCTTTTTAATTGTATCCTCCCACAATCTTTTAATTCTAATTTCTTTCTATTTTTCTTCCTTAACACTTGTACCAATAAAATGTCAAGTTTATGCTTCAACGCGGTATCACCGCAATGTTTAAATATTTGCTTACCCGCGCTAACTTTATTTAACAAAGACACGTAGGCCCCATTAACGTCATTTTTCTCCAAAATTTCTCTGCTTTTCTTCTGTAAAGCCCGACCTTATAAAATACTAGTCATTAAATACATGTGATGATAGCATGATTGCATGCTAGGAGAGTCCCGAAAAATTTACAAAAGTCGGTATTGTACCTAAAGGTATAACAAAGTTGATTTAATCCTCGAACTAGATCAAATAGGAATTTTAAGGTGATATTAAGAGCGTCACAGTCCAAAGATGACTCAAAATGGTAATTCGGAGTTTGAGGATCAATTTGGAGTCAAATCAGAATTTTCACTATCTAGGGGCAAAATGGTGATTTGCCACTTGGGGACAAAATGAGAATTTTAGAAAAGCTTTTTTGGCCCCATTTGACTTGTTGGAGTATAATTTGACTTATTGGAGTATGATTTGAGGTTTAGAAGTGAAAAATTTTAATTTTGGTATAATTCGGAGTATAGGGGTAAAATGGTAATTTTACCACCCTAGGGGCAAAATTGTAATTTTCCACCACCAGGATATTTTTTCCAGCACATGGTCTTCCTTTATTCTGATTTTTGACCTTTGACTAATCATGTGGTGGAGATAAAATGTTTAAATTTTTAAAGTTTTAAAAATGGACCAATTAGAAAATGCCATGTGTCAAGCTTAGGATATTTTATTATTTAACTTAAAAATCAGCACAAATCAGCCCATTATTCCCCAAATATTCGGCCAAGCAAGGAAGAGAGGGAAAGAAAGGAAAAACAAAACCTAGGTGAGGAATTTCAAGAGAAAAAGTGTGGAAAATCAAGGAAAACAAGTGAAAAAGGTAGGATTTTTCAACTTAAGCTTGAAATCTATTTTCCTTAAGCATTTCTCTTCATTTTCCATGCTTAAATTGCATGTTTTTATGATGAATTGTTGGCTGATCAAAATGGGTTAGAAGAGAGAAAGTTGTTGGATTTATTTGATTTTAATTTATGTTAGTGTTTTTTAGTTAGTTTAGCATATTTAGAAACAAAACAACAAGAAAAGAATTTATTGTCTCCCACAACCATTAATGGCCTAATTTACCATGTAGTGACTGAGGATGAGTTTGATTTTTATTCTAGGAGAATTGGTTAAGCAATGATGAATTATGAGCCTACAAAAATAATGGAAATTTTCGGAGCAAAAATATGAATTTTTACCCACTAGGGGTATTTTTGTAATTTCCTATCGAAACTGATAATTTGCACCATACTGAGGGACATTGAGTCAATTTGGGTGCAATTGAGGTATAGAACTTGAAAAAAAATTAATTTGGAGTTTAAACGGACGCGTTAAGAATTTAATCGGGTGATAAGACGAATTAGGCCAATACCGGGTTTAGATAGTTACTAGTGCATTTTTGCATTCCATATCATGCATTGGTAGTCTAAATTAGTTTGATTTCGATTTAGCACCAATTTGGTAAATTTCTCGATTTTGTACTGTGTCAAGGTGGTGAGTCCTCTGATAAAGGCAAGGAAATTGCATCCGAGGACTAGTAGACAGAATGCTTCGAAAGTCTGCATTCTAGACATTGTGAGTAAACTTACTGTCATTTTAATTATCTAGGGTGGTTTTTAGATGATTCATGAATTCTATGGAAAAATGGATTTAAAGAGGTGAATTTTCATGTTTTATGAATAAATGTGTTTCAATGAAATTAATTTATAAATTGTTTTGAAATTAATAATGATTTTGAAAAGTAGAGTGCATGGAGACTGTTAATTGGGGCAATTTGATTGTTTAAATTGATTGGCTTATGATAAATCAGGCATGATTGGCTAGTTGGCAATTGTATTGAAGCACGAATTGTTTAGTTGCCTTGAATGACTGGGAATTACAAAAAAAATTACCATATCATGTTATTGAGTTTTATTGTATGGTGGAGTATATATTAATTAATCACTGCAGTAGGGGGTTTCTGTTGACCAGCCTTTTAGAGGGGCATGGTAAACCCCATTATATTCTTACCTCGAACAGAGAGGCACGTAGGGTATGTCCTAGGGTAAAGTTTAGGGTTCATTTCACGCTAAACCACCACATGAGGGGGAGCTCAGCCAACACCAAGGAACGGCTATGTTTTCAAAACAAAAACATGATTTATGTAAAATGTGAATTTTAATAGCCTTGGCGGTCTCGGTAGGATGCCTCAGCCAAGGTGTCCCCGAGAATGGATTTATGGCACAAGCTTAGTTTTTATGAGATACATAAGCCTCTTTACGTGTTTTGAACAAAATGTGTTCTAATGCTATAACCTAGTTTATGATGATTTACTTTATTATCTCTATGTACTCAACTCTAGATGTTTATGATGATGTCTGTTTACTCATTGGGATTTTATAATCTCACCACCCTCCTTTCCACCCATTTCAGGTTCAGTATAGACTGTAGATAGCTGATCTCATCGAGGACTAACGTGGGATCTGCATTTTCCAAACCGTAGGTTCACAGTCCTCTTTACTTTTGTTTATTCGGGGGGCCCTCTTGTTATTGTAAATTAAATTAAATATTTTGGCTTACTGTATTGCAGTATGTATAAATTTATTTAGCTTTTACGCTACAAAATTTATTTACGTATAACTCTATAAATATTATTTTATAAGAAAATAGAATATTTTACTTAATATTTCTTTTATTTTCTTATTAGATTCAAATAACCATAATTTCGTTTTACATGAAGATTTTAGACTTTTAAACTCATTTTGATTATGAATTATGTCTTTTGTACTTGTATATTACATTTTAGCCAGTTTCAAAATTTTTGAGAAAAATGATCGAAATATCCCTATGAGACGAAAATTTATATTTTATTTGTTTTAAGTTGGAAACGGCTTAAAATATTTTAGAACACGATATTTGACAATGGTTGCTCACAAGGGAACAGAAAAACTGATAGTAAAGCCTTGCAAGGTTTCGGGTTGACATTCTAGGCAAATGAGTGTCTACCGGGACACCGCGACTGTTGTCACGGGCTCGAGGGGTGTACCGGGTTGTGACAATTCGATTGGTATCAGAGCTTTTGGTTTTAAAAATCAAAGTTTTTAGTTTTAAAGTTGTTTTAAAAATTTACAATATCAATGTAGCCCCGGATTAAGTTAGGTTAGGTTGAATAGAATGCATGCATCTGCATATAGAGCCTAAGGGTACCTAAACTTGCTCGTATTTTTTTTATAGATTATAATGCCTCCTCGACGCGGACGCCCACCTCTCACTAGATCGGTTGGGAGGGGAAGAGGTCATTCCCAACGTCATCAGCCAGATGCAGTAGAGGAGGAATCAGCTGCATCTACCATTCGGGCAGCACCTGCAGTTGAGCAAGCTGATAATCCTCCACATCCTCCATCTCCTCAGCCACCTACTGGTATTCCCGCCATGCCTACTGAGGTAGCACAGGCATTGGTAGCCTTTTTTACCGCAATGGCTGGTCAAGCTCAGACTGGTCAAGTTTCACCTATAGTGCCTCTAGCTACTCCTTTAGTTCCACCACCAGTATAGGATGTATCCATTTCCAAGAAGCTGAAGGAGGCTAGGCAATTGGGTTGTGTGTCTTTCACGGGTGAATTGAATGCCACTGTGGCAAAGGACTAGATTAATCATGTCACGACCCGGTACTCCCCTCGAGCCCGTGACAACCGTCGCGGTATCCCGATAGACACTTATTGCTCAGAATGTCAACTCGAAACCCCGCAAGGCTTTACTATCAGTTTCTTTATTCCCTTGTGAGCAACCATTGTCAAATATCGTGTTCTAAAAGATTTTAAGCTGTTTCCCACTTAAAACAAATAAAATATTAATTTTCGTCTCACAGGGATATTTTGGTCATTTTTCTCAAAAACTTTGAAACTGGCTAAAATGTAATATACAAGTACAAAAGACATAATTCATAATCAAAATGAGTTTAAAAGTCTAAATCTTCATTTAAAACGAAATTATGGTTATTTGAATGTAATAAGAAAATAAAAGAAATATTAAGTAAAATATTCTATTTTCTTATAAAACAATATTTATAGAGTTATATGTAAATAATTTTTGTAGCGTAAAAGCAAAATAAATTTATACATGCTGAAATACAGTAAGCCAAAATATTTAATTTAATTTACAATAACAAGAGGGCCCCCGAATATACAAAAGTAAAGAGGATTGTGAACTTACGGTTTGGAAAATGCAGATCCCACGGTAGTCCTCGATGAGATCAGCTATCTACAGTCTATACTGAACCTGAAATGGGTGGAAAGGAGGGTGGTGAGATTATAAAATCCCAATGAGTAAACAAACATCATCATAAACATCTAGAGTTGAGTACATGGAGACAATAAAGTAAATCATCATAAACTAGGTTACAGCATTAGTACACATTTTGTTCAAAATACGTAAAGAGGCTTATGAATCTCATAAAAATCTAGGCTTGTGCCATAAATCCATTCTCGGGGACACCTTGGCCGAGGCATCCTACCGAGACCGCCAAGGCTATTAAAGTTCACATTTCACATAAATCATTTTTTTGTTTTGAAAACATAGCCGTTCCTTGGCGTTGGCTGAGCTCTCCCTCACGTGGTGGTTTAGCGTGAAGTGAACCCTAAGCTTTACCTCAGGAGATACCCTATGCGCCTCTCTGTTCGAGGTAAGAATATAATGGGGTTTACCGTACCCCTCTAAAAGGCTGGTCCACAGAAACCCCCTACTGCAGTGATTAATTAATATATAATCCACCATACAATAAAACTCAATAACATGATATGGCAACTTTTGTAATTCACATTTCAAAACAATTGCCAACTAGCCAATCATGCCTAATTTACCATAAGCCAATCAATTTAAACAATCGAATTGCAACAATTCACAGTCTCCGTGTACTCTATTTTTCAAAATCATTATTAATTCCAAAACCATTTATAAATTAATTTCATTGAAACACATTTATTCATAAAACATGAAAATTTACCTTTTTAAATTCCTTTTTCCATATAATTCATGAAATCATCTAAAAACCACCTTAGATAATTAAAATGACAGTAAGTTTACTCACAATGTCTAGCGTGCAGACTTTCGAAATACTTTGTCTACTGGTCCTCGGATGCAATTTCCTTGCCTTTATCGGAGGACTCACCACCTTGACACAGTACAAAATTGAGAAATTTACCAAATTGGTACTAAATCAAAATTAAACTAATTTAGACTACTAATGCATGATATGGAATGCAAAAATGCACTGGTAACTATCTAAACCCGGTATTGGCCTAATTCGTCCTATCACCCGATTAAATTCCTAATGCGTCCGTTTAAACTCCAAATTAATTTTTTTCAGTTTCTATACCACAATTGCACCCAAATTGACTTAATGTCCCTTAGTATGGTGCAAATTATCAATCCCAATAGCAAATTACGAAAATATCCCTAGTGGGTAAAAATTTGTATTTTTACTCCAAAAATTCCCATTAATTTTCTAGGCTCATAATTCATCATTTCTTAACCAATTCTCCTAGAACAAAAATCAAACTCATCCTCACTCATACATGGTAAATTCGGCCATTAATGGTTTGGGGAGAAAATAAATTCTTTCTTGTTGTTTTGTTTCTAAATATGCTAAACTAACTAAAAACACTAACATAAATTAAAATCAAATAAATCCAACAACTTTCTCTCTCCTAACCCATTTTGATCAGCCAACAATTCATCATAAAAGCATGTAATTTAAGCATGGAAAATGAAGAGAAATGCTTAAGGAAAATAGATTTCAAGCTTAAGTTGAAACATCTTACCTTTTTCACTTGTTTTCCTTGATTTTCCACACTTTTTCTCTTGAAATTCCTCACCTAGGGTTTGTTCTTCCTCTCTTTCTCTCTCTTCCTTGCTTGGCTGAATATTTGAAGAATAATGGGCTGATTTATACTAATTTTTAAGTTAAATAATAAAATATCCTAAGCTTGACACATGGCATTTTCTAATTGGTCCATTTTTAAATTTAAAAATTTAAACATTTTATCTCCACCACATGATTAGTCAAAGGTCAAAACTCAGAATAAAGGAAGACCATGTGCTGGAAAAAATATCCTGGTGGTGGAAAACTACAATTTTGCCCCTAGGGTGGCAAAATTACCTTTTTACCCCTATACTCCAAATTATACCGAAATTAAAATTTTTCACTTCTAAACCTTAAATCATACTCCAATAAGTCAAATGGGGCCAAAAAAAAATCTTTTCTAAAATTCCCATTTTGTCCCCAAGTGGCAAATGATCATTTTGCCCCTGGATAGTGAAAATTCCGATTTGACTCCAAATTGATCCTCAAACTCTGAATTACCATTTTGAGTCATCTATGGACTGTGACGCTCTTAATCTCACCTTAAAATTCCTATTTGATTTAGTTCGAGGATTAAATCAACTTTATTGTACCTCTAAGTACAATACCGACTTTTGTAAATTTTTCGGGACTCTCTTAGCATGCAATCCTGCTATCATAACATGTATGTAATGACTAGTATTTTATAAGGTCGGGCTTTACAAATCAGGTTTTAGAGACTCTCTCTAATATGGGATTAGAAGACGACATGAAGCTGATGGTGGCTACGAGATTATTAGAGAAGAGGGCTCGTACTTGGTGGAATTCAATGAAGTCCCATTCCGCTACTCCTCAGACATGGTCCGATTTTCTCAAGGAATTCGATGGTCAATATTTCACTTATTTTCATCAAAAAGTAAAAAAAAAGAGAATTTCTGAGTTTGAAACAAGGGAATCTAACTGTAGAGGAGTACGAGACTCGTTTTAACGAGTTGATGTTATATGTGCCAGATCTGGTGAAATCTGAGCAGGATTAGGCTAGTTATTTCGAGGAAGGGCTCCGTAATGAGATTAGAGAGCTGATGACAGTGACTGGTAGTGAGCCACATAAGGAGGTCGTACAGATGGCTTTACGAGCTGAGAAGCTTGTGACTGAGAATAAGAGGATTCAGACTGGGTTTGCAAAAAAAAAGAATCCTGGTATGTCTTCTAGTCAGCCAGTAAAAAGAGGCAAGGACTCAACGACTTCAGGGAGCACTACTTCTGTTTCCGTGACATCTCCTCGACCTCCATTTTCACCATCACAGCAAAGACCTTCGAAGTTTGGTAGATCCGTTATGACTGGTTCTGGGAAGAGTTCCGAAGGTTTTGACAGATGTAAAAATTGTAGGAATTATCATGTTGGGCTGTGTAGGGGGCCTGCACGATGTTTTTATTGTGGTCAGCCCGGTCATATTAGGAGTAATTGCCCACGGTTAGGATGAACCAATGTAACTACATCATTTCCACCAACTCGCACTGATATGTAGAGGAGAGATTCTTCTGGGCTACCACCGACACAGGGAGTAGCCATACGATCTGGCGTGGAGAGTAATACCCCGACACATCCACCTTCGAGACCACAGACTTGTACCGCGACAAGAGTTTTCGCTGTAACAGAAGATGAGGCACGAGTTTGACCTGGAGCAGTGACAGGTACTATGTCTTTATTTGATAAAGATGCTTATGTTTTGATAGATTCTGGCTCAGATAGATCTTATGTGAGTACGACATTTGCATCAATTGCTGATAGAAACCTGTCACCATTAAAGGGAGAAATTGTAGTGCATACCCTTCTAAGAGAACAGTTGATTATAAATACTTGCTATAGAGACTGTGGGGTAAGGGTAGGTAAGGAAGAATTTAGGGGTGACTTAATTCCTCTAGAGATATTGGATTTTGTTTTAATTTTGGGTATGGACTGGTTAATTGCACATCGGGCGAACGTGGATTATTTTCGAAAAAAAGTTGTTCTTCAAAATTCGGAGGGAGCAGAGATTGTGTTTGTAGGGGAACGTCGAGTATTACCATCTTGTGTAATCTCGACCATCAAAGCTTCGAAATTAGTGCAAAAAGGGTATCCGGCTTATTTGGCACACGTGATTAACACTTCAAAGGGGGAACCTAAGTTAGAAGATGTCCCAATAGTAAGTGAGTTTCCTGATGATTTACCGGGACTACCTCCTGATCGAGAGCTTGAGTTCCCTATTGATTTACTTCCAAGTACCGCACCTATTTCTATCCCTCCATATAGAATGGCTCCAACAGAGTTGAAGGAACTGAAAGTCGAGTTGCAAGATTTGGTGGATAAAGGTTTCATTCGCCCTAACATTTTCTCCTTGGGGAGCACCAGTCCTATTTGTCAGGAAAAAGGATGGCACTCTTCGATTGTGTATTGATTATCGTCAGCTGAACCGAGTGACCATCAAGAATAAATACCCTTTACCCCGAATTGATGATCTTTTTGATCAATTACGAGGTGTTATGGTGTTCTCTAAGATTGATTTGAGATATGGGTACTATCAGTTGAGGATTAAGGAGCAGGATGTACCCAAGACTGCCTTCAGGACGCGTTATGGGCATTATGAGTTTTTGGTGATGCCGTTTGGTTTGACTAATGCCCCGACAGTTTTTATGATCTTATGAACAGGGTGTTCCATCCATACTTGGATAAGTTTGTGATATTATTCATCGATGACATCTTGGTTTATTCAAAGAATGATGATGAACATGCTGCCCATTTGCGCATTGTGTTGTAAACTTTGCGCGAGAGACAACTCTATGCCAAGTTCTCTAAATGTGAATTCTGGTGAAGAAAGTGGTTTTCTTGGGACATGTGGTGTCCGGAGCTGGAATTTATGTCGATCCCAAGAAGATAGAGGCAATCTTACAATGGGAGTAACCAAGAACGGTTACGGAGATTCATAATTTCCTTGGCTTAGCTGATTATTATCGGAGATTTGTTTAGGGATTTTCTTTGATAGTAGCTTCTTTGACTCGTTTGACTCGTACAGGAGTTAAGTTTGAGTGGGATGATGTTTGTGAGAATCGATTTCAGGAGCTAAAGAACCGGTTAATCTCCACTCCCGTTTTAACACTTCCTGTTAATGAAAAAGAATTTATGGTATATAGTGATGCATCTAAGTTGGGATTAGGGTGCGTATTGATGCAGGATGAAAAAGTAATAGCTTATGCTTCCCGACAGTTGAAGAAGCATGAGACGAATTACCCTACTCACGACTTGGAGTTAGCAGTAGTAGTCTTCACATTGAAGATTTGGAGACATTATTTATATGGTGAGCCTTGCCGAATTTTTACTGATCATAAGAGTTTGAAGTATTTGCTTACCTAGAAAGAGCTTAACTTGAGACAAAGACGATGGTTGGAGTTGATTAAGGATTATGGCTTAGTGATTGATTATCATCCGAGAAAAACAGATGTGGTAGCGGATGCCTTAAGTCGTAAATCCTCATCGTCGTTAGCAACACTTCGGAGTTCTTATTTTTCAATGTTACTTGAGATGAAATCTCTAGGGATCTAGTTGAATAATGGTGAGGATGGAACCTTACTTGCTAGTTTTGTCATAAGACCTTCATTGTTGAATCAGATTAGAGAATTGCAGAAATCTGATGATTGGTTGAAACAAGAAGTTCAAAAGCTGCAAGATGGAGAAACTAGTGAGTTTAGACTCAGCGATGATGGTACTTTGATGCTTAGAGACCGAATTTGTGTCCCTAAGGATGATCAGTTGAGACAAGCTATTTTGGAGGAAGCTCATTCTTTCGCCTATGCTTTATATCTCGGAAGCACCAAGATGTATCAGACCATTACAGAAAGTTATTGGTGGCCGGGTATGAAACGAGACATAGCAGAGTTTGTAGCGAAATGTCTCACCTGTCAACAGATCAAGGCGAAGCATCAAAAATCGTCAGGTACTCTTCAACCGTTATCGATTCCTGAATAGAAGTGGGAACACGTGACTATGGACTTTGTATTGGGTTTGCCGCGGACACAAAGTGGGAAGGATGCTATTTGGGTGATTGTGGATAGACTGACTAAGTCCGCTCATTTCTTGGCTATCCATAGCACGTATTCTATTGAGAAACTGCCAAAACTTTATATAGATGAGATTGTGAGATTACACGGAGTTCCAGTTTCTATTGTGTCAGATCGAGACCCTCGATTTACTTCTCGATTTTGGCCGAAATTTCAGGAAGCTCATAGAACTAAATTGAAATTTAGTACTGCCTTTCATCCACAGACAAATGGTCAATCTGAGAGAACTATTCAGATATTAGAGGTTATGTTACGGGCTTGTGTCATTGACTTTATCGGGAGTTAGGACAGACACTTGCCATTAGTGGAGTTTGCTTATAATAATAGTTTTCAGTCTAGTATTGGGATGGCACCATACGAGGCTTTGTATGGAAGGAAGTGCCGAACTCCGCTCTGTTGGGATGAAGTAGGTGAGAGGAAATTGGTGAATGTGGAATTGATTGATTTGACAAACGATAAGGTCAAAGTTATCCGAGAGCGATTAAAGACAGCTCAAGATAGGCAGAAGAATTATTTTGATAGACGAAGGAAAGATTTGGAGTTTGAAGTCGACGATAAAGTTTTTCTTACGGTTTCTCCTTGGAAAGGTAATAATTTGAAATTTCCAAGTATTAAATCTTATTTGATTATACTATTGTGATAATTTGTGGTATTTATTGGATGATGAAAGGTGTGATTCGATTCGCGAAGAGGGGAAAGCTCAATCCAAGATACATTGGACCTTTTCGTATCATTGAAAGGATTGGGCCAGTGGCTTACAGACTTGAATTACCCCCAGAGTTAGATCGAATTCATAATGTCTTCCATGTCTCGATGTTGAAAAAGTATGTTCCCGATCCCTCTCACATTTTAGAGACACCTCCCATTGAGTTGCATGAGGATTTGAAGTTCGAGGTGCAGCCTGTACGTATTCTAGATCGAAAGGATCGAGTGCTAAGGAACAAGAGCATTCCAATGGTGAAAGTATTGTGGAAGAATGCTCGAATGGAGGAGATGACGTGGGAAGTCGAGAGCCAGATGAGAAACCAATATCCACATCTTTTCTTCGAATCAGGTAAGTGAAATTTTGAGGTCAAAATTTTATTTTAAGGGGGGTAGTGCTGTAAAGCCCGACCTTATAAAATACTATTCATGACATACATGTGATGATAGCATGATTGCATGCTAGGAGAGTCCCGAAAAATTTACAAAAGTCGGTATTGTACCTAGAGGTACAACAAAGTTTATTTAATCCTCGAACTAGATCAAATAGGAATTTTAAGGTGAGATTAAGAGTTTCACAGTTCATGGATGACTTAAAATGGTAATTTGGAGTTTGAGGATCAATTTGGAGTCAAATCGGAATTTTCACTAACTAGGGGCAAAATGGTCATTTGCCACCTGGGGACAAAATGGGAATTTTAGAAAAGATTTTTTTGACCCCATTTGACTTATTAGAGTATAATTTGACTTATTGAAGTATGATTTGAGGTTTAGAAGTGAAAAATTTTAATTTCGGTATAATTTGGAGTATAGGGGTAAAATGGTAATTTTGCCACCTCAGGGGCAAAATTGTAATTTTCCACCACCAGGATATTTTTTCCAGCACATGGTCTTCCTTTTTTTCATCTTTGACCCTTGACTAAACATGTGGTGGAGATAAAATGTTTAAATTTTTAAAATTTTAAAAACGGGCCAATGACATGATGCCATGTGTCATGCCTTTATTAATTTATTATTTTCCTTTTTAAAAGGCACAAAATCAGCCCATCTTCCACCCCATGGCCGGCCAAACCAGCAAGAAGAGAGAGAAAACAAAAACAAAACCCTAGAGAGAGAAAATCAAAGAAAAAGTGTGAATTTTCAAGGAAATTAAGTGAAAAAGGTGAGTTTTTTCTATTAAGCTTGAGTTTTCTTATTCCCAAGCATTTCTCTTTATTTTCCATGATTAAATTACATGTTTTCATGATGAATTCAATTCTGGAAAAATGGGTTAGGAGAGAGAAAGTTGTTGGATTTATTTGATTTTAATTTATGTTAGTGTTTTTAGTTAGTTTAGCATATTTAGAAACAAAACAACAAGAAAAGAATTTATTTTCTCCCCCAACCATTAATGGCTGAATTTACCATGTAGTGAGTGAGGATGAGTTTGATTTTATTCTAGGAGAATTGGTTAAGGAATAATGAATTATGAGCCTAGAAAAATAATGGGAATTTTCGGAGCAAAAATACGAATTTTTACCCACTAGGGGTATTTTCGTAATTTGCTGTTGGGACTGATAATTTGCACCACACTGAGGGACATTAAGTTAATTTGGGTGCAATTGAGGTATAGAAACTGAAAAGAATTAAATTGGAGTTTAAACGGACCCGTTAGGAATTTAATCGGGTGATAAGACGAATTAGGCCAATACCGGGTTTAGATAGTTACCAGTGCATTTTTGCATTCCATATCATGCATTGGTAGTCTAAATTAGTTTAATTTTGATTTAGTACCAACTTGGTGAAACTCTCGATTTTGTACTGTGTCAAGGTGGTGAGTCCTCCGATAAAGGCAAGGAAATTGCATCCGAGGACCAGTAGACAGAGTGCTTCGAAAGTCTGCATTCTAGACATTGTGAGTAAACTTACTGTCATTTTAATTATCTAGGGTGGTTTTTAGATGCTTTCATGAATTCTATGGAAAAAGGAATTTAAAAAGATAAATTTTCATGTTTTATGAATAAATGAGTTTCAATGAAATTAAATTATAAATTGTTTTGAAATTAATAGTGATTTTGAAAAATAGAGTACACGGAGACTGTTAATTGTGGCAATTTGATTGTTTAAATTAACTGGCTTATGATAAATCGAGCATGATTGGCTAGTTGGCAATTGTATTGAAATGCGAATTGTTTGGTTACCTTGAAAAACTACGAATTACAAAATTGCCATATCATGTTATTGAGTTTTATTATATGGTGGATTATATATTAATTAATCACTGCAGTAGGGGGTTTCTGTGGACCAGCCTTTTAGAGGGGCACGGTAAACCCCATTATATTCTTACCTCGAACGGAGAGGCGCGTAGGGTATCTCCTGGGGTAAAGTTTAGGGTTCACTTCACGCTAAACCACCACGTGAGGGGGAACTCAGCCAACGCCAAGGAACGGCTATGTTTTCAAAACAAAAACATGATTTATGTGAAATGTGAATTTTAATAGCCTTGGCGGTCTCGGTAGGATGCCTCGGCCAAGGTGTCCCCGAGAATGGATTTATGGCACAAGCCTAGATTTTTATGAGATTCATAAGCCTCTTTACGTGTTTTGAACAAAATGTGTTCTAATGCTATAACCCAGTTTATGATGATTTACTTTATTGTCTCCATGTACTCAACTCTAGATGTTTATGATGATGTTTGTTTACTCATTGGGATTTTATAATCTCACCACCCTCCTTTCCACCCATTTCAGGTTCAGTATAGACTGTAGATAGCTGATCTCATCGAGGACTACAGTGGGATCTGCATTTTCCAAACCGTAGGTTCACAGTCCTCTTTACTTTTGTTTATTCGGGGGCCCTCTTATTATTGTAAATTAAATTAAATATTTCGGCTTACTGTATTGCAGTATGTATAAATTTATTTAGCTTTTACGCTACAAAAATTATTTACGTATAACTCTATAAATATTATTTTATAAGAAAATAGAATATTTTACTTAATATTTCTTTTATTTTCTTATTATATTCAAATAACCATAATTTCGTTTTAAATGAAGATTTTAGACTTTTAAACTCATTTTGATTATGAATTATGTTTTTTGTACTTGTATATTACATTTTAGCCAGTTTCAAAATTTTTGAGAAAAATGACCAAAATATCCCTGTGAGACGAAAATTTATATTTTATTGGTTTTAAGTTGGAAACGGCTTAAAATATTTTAGAACACGATATTTGACAATGGTTGCTTACAAGGGAACAGAAAACTAAGAGTAAAGCCTTACGAGGTTTCGGGTTGACATTCCGGGCAAATGAGTGTCTAACGGGACAACGCGACGGTTGTCACGGGCTCGAGGGGTGTACCGGGTTGTGACATATTCTCCCCCACTTAGATTGACCCTTTACTCCTTCTTCATGGAAAATTTCAACACTGAACAAAATATTAATATTTTAATATTATTTTATTAATAAAATATTATTTTATTCTAAAATTTTTCCACTTGTCTCCTTGGCACCCAAAATGTTTTATTATGCCCCAATTCATTTCCGACTCACTTTTTATATCGTTAATTCATCCTCAATAAAAATATTATTATTTAATTGTTATTTCTTCATGTGCAAAATATTTTACTCTAGAATATTCATTTCACCTTTCATCATTTTTAAACATTCTAATTAATCTCAATTGGCATCCGATAAGCTTTATTAGCCTTCATATCAAAGTACGGGTATTACTGTCATAGCCCAATTTTCGGACCATGACCGGAGCAAAGGCTCAATGGGCTCAACTCACTAAGCCCAAGCAAGCCTATTTATATAATCTTATATATTAATCCATATTTCTTTAAAATCCAAAATTCGTAAGGTTTAAATATGGTTCCTTTGAAAACATGTCATAAAACCCAATTATGCATTCATAATGGCATCATCAACCTTAATAAACATGTATAGCTTGACAAATAAATCTTTACATTTCACAACAAGTATTCATATACACATAATAGGACTTTGACCATCAGCGGAGTGACTCTGAGCACTGTTTCACAACAAGCAATGGATAGGGAGGAGCACCTCATCCTAGGATCCAGTCACCTTTAACTCAGAAAAGCCTAAAACATGAAGTTTAAAAACATGAGTATAAACTCAGTGAGTGAACATAGGAAGGGAACAAGCAACGTTAAGGAAAGTTTAGAAATCATAATGCACTTAAGTTCAAAAACAATGTAATTTAGTTTAATTTTTCTTAAACCCCTCATTTCAAACTTGCTTAATTAATCGCTTAATGTTGAAAATCCATGATCAACCATGAGGTTAAAGAAGTAGAAAATATGGCAGAAACCAAGCAAGGTAGTAACCATAATAGAAGGTTTTCACTGCAGCAAAACCACGTGTAGACATCTCGCTGCAGTGAGTTACAAGACTGCAACCAACCTCCTAACCCGAGAGTTTCTCGCTACAACGATAATCAGTGAGAAACAGAACACCAAGAACAAAGTTCTCATTATATCAAGAAAAGGCCATTCTGTTGCAATGACAAAATCAACTTGAAAATACTTAGCAATTTCCAAAGTTGAACATGCAAGATTTAACATACATTACAACCATATACCATATTCATGAACTTTCTATTGCATAAATATATATATATATATATATATATATATATATATATATACATATANACTTTCTATTGCATAATAATATATATATATATATATATATATATATATATATATACACATATATAACCGCCAATACCACCACTGCCTCACCCAGCTCATGTGCAAACCCCACATCGCTCACATAGCTAGAGTCATCGTGTGCATCCCCCACATCGTGCACAGCTAATATCGTAGTGTGCATCCCCCACATCGCGCACAGACAATATGATCATCCACACTCCCGCACCCGTCATTATGGGCATGTGCATCCCCTACATCACGCACACGCACGGTTATCTTTATTACACAATATTAACTAACGATACACAACATATATATATATATATCAGCATCCTATAGGAACACAAGGATTCATCATATTGCACACTCACCACATAAAACGTTTTAATAAAGCCTTGTTCCCATGCATAATCTTTAAGGAAAAATCAAATAAAAATCATTCACATGCTTCATCCAAAAACCAATACATTTCCCAAAATATTTTAAATGCAAGTTCACTCGCTTGACAAAACTAGCACCAACAAGGTTCTAATCCAGGTATTCCCAAAATACCATTAAAACGTATATTTATCAATAAACCATAACAACCTCAATTAAGTCATCAATTAAATTGAATAATTCTAATGAATTT
The DNA here is from genome assembly GCF_000208745.1 of Theobroma cacao. Taxonomy (NCBI): domain Eukaryota; kingdom Viridiplantae; phylum Streptophyta; class Magnoliopsida; order Malvales; family Malvaceae; genus Theobroma; species Theobroma cacao. The sequence continues at coordinate 15,946,630 of NC_030856.1, read as the reverse complement.
ACATTAGGCAATCTACCCTCTAACTTGACATTTAACCTAAGTTTCTAGTCTAATTCACAAACCTATTTGCCCAACTACTCTAATTTAAAATTTTGTTACCTAAATGAGCTTGGAGGCATGAAGATCAATAAAAAACCTAATCTTTCCAAGAAAAATAATTTGAAGAAATTAGAAAATAAATCTGAAAATATAACCATAAATTCAAAAATTCCAAAAGCTGGATATATATACCTTTCAACCTTGAAAATGAAGATTTGAAACCAAAAATCCAAGTGTTGTTGAAAGTGAAGTAGAAATAGAAAATAAAGGAAAGAAAGAGATTTTTCTTTCTCTCTCCTTGGGTTTGGAAGTGTTGAAAATTGGGGTTAGAAGTTGTAACTTTGGTGCACAAGGAGTTAGGAGAAGGAAGAAACAAGAAGAGAAAGGAAATGAAAAGAAAACAAGGAAATAAAATGAAAGAAAATTAACTTTTCATGGTCGAGAATGAGAAAATTGCGTGGGATGGAGGAGGAAGAAGAAGAAAATCTGATGGGAGAGGATAAGGACCGTCATGGCTTAGAAAGAAAAGAGTCAAAGCTTCCTTGGGAAGCTTTGACCAATCAAATGGTAAAATTACCATTTTGCCCTTTAAGGTTTTTACCCTTTTTAATTGTATCCTGCCACCACTCTTTTAACTCCAATTTCCTTCTATTCCCTTCTTTTACACATGTACAAACGAAGTATAAAGTTTGTACTCCAACGCGGTGTCCCCATAATAGTTAAAATATTTATTTACCCGCGCTATCTCTATTTAATAATGACACACGAGCCCCATTAACATCATTTTTCTCCACAATTTTCTCGTTCTTCCTCTCCCCCAGTTAGATTGACCACATACTCCTCCATCGTGGAAAATTTTGACACTGAACAAAATATTAATATTTTAATATTATTTTATTCCAAAAATTTCCTCTTGTCTCCTTAGTACCTAAAATACCTTATTATGCCTCAATTCACTTCCAAATCACCTTTTATCTTTCAAAATTTTCTCTGATAAAAATATTATTATTTTATTATTATTTCCTCGCATGCAAATATTTTATCCCAAACTATTCCTTTCATCTTTCATCACTTTTAAACATTATAATTAACCTCAATTGGTATCCAATAAGCTTTATTAGTCACCATATCAAAGTACGGGGTATTACAGTCTTCCCTACTCAAATAAAAGTCGTCCTCGAATTTTCCTCAACGTCGGGTTGTTCAACTCCTTAATGATCTTATTCCATTTCCTTCTTCATAGGGAATTTTGATTTATGCACTTCATTACCTTCAATTTGACTGGAACATTTTACAAGATCAGGGTATGTATCTTATATCTATTATCATCTTTGAGTCCAAACCACGGTACCCTTCTCAATTATTCTTTCTTATCATTAAGATCCCAAGTATGCCTTTAATTCCATTACTAACCTTAAACATACCTTTATCTCGATTCTTGCCAAACCTCTCATAATTCATTCACCTTATCCCCATACACCATTATATAACTTATGGCATCAAAAACACACCTTATTCAATTCCTACGCATATTTCTAACATTTTGAGGTGTTAAATCTTTCAACCATTTCCTCACTCTTCGTGTTTAATTCGTATTTGTGCAACTTAAATCTTCTTAATCAGACTAATCCATCTTATATGGCTTAACCACGCCATAGATTACATTTCCTTGATATCATTTTCTTGGATATTTCTCCAAAATTTCGTATATCAGTATAGTTCCACTTTTGATTAGATTTATTATCATTGTATTATCCATACAACTCATCAAATATATCGCGTTCAAATCTCGAATCTCTAAAAACATTTCTTCATTTTAGTTGGCCACGTCATCAATTCCAAACATATGTATGTACACATGCTTCTAAATGTCAATATTCTTCATTATGTGTAGGGATCTTTGTGTTCAAGTGCCTTCGGACTAAGTTTCCCTTTATTTGTTCTCCTCCACAACCAAGATTCGTTATAATAATTCTCATAGTTAATCTATAAATATTAGGGTATAATCAATTTCAAATTACCCTTTTTATATGTTTAAATCACTATTCCACTTTCGTCTACCACAAGTTATCTCTTACGTAATTCATACGAATTCTCATTATGCCTACACATAACTTCACATCAGTTACATGCTTATACTCCCTTCTTATCATTTCCAATTATATACTTAAGTTTCATTGTACTATATATCCTTGCACCATAATGTCATTAGTCACATTTCACTTACTAAATATCATTTTCATTATCTTGGAATCTAGTATGAGTATATGCTTTATAACCTCATTGATCCTTCAAATATTCATCTTTATTTGATCACTGCATCTTATGCAATAGCACAATCCCTCCAAGTCATCCCTATTTCTCAATTATCTTTCATGCCTCCCACATGTATATTATATCTTTATTGCATTTCGATATTAATTAGTCACTTAAGACTTGGACTTATTCAAATCATGCATGTCTCATGCGTTTCCAAATTCCAATTTCTATAATACATTAGGAGGTTTTCAGTATCCAACTTCATTATCAAGGTTACCTTCAACCATCCTTTGTACTATTCTCTTATACTGATATAACGTCATTCTCCCTTAGTCAACTCACAATTTGTACTTGAAACTGCAAGATTGGAAACAAGGTTCTCCTCAAGTACTTCTTAATATCAATGTGAGTATCACTGTCAGCTTACGCTTCCTTTTTGTAACCACATAACTTAATGCTTGCTTCCACAAGATTCATAACAGAATTACTTTTGAGTTTTTCCTTACAGATGCCTACCTTTAACTTATGTCTCACCGCATATGAGCACATAACCCATGGTTTAGCCATTAGGCTCCTTAGCAAGTTTCAAATCACACATAGTATATTGGTCGCTTATGATTGGTAACTCCTTCTCAAGGATGTTCATGCATCCCTGAAACACTTAATCACTTATTTGCTCTTTAACATTCCGAGCATATCATTCCAGAAAAAGGCATGCACTTATTCACCAAAATATTTAAATGCATGCTCAACTATTCATGCTTCAATTTATCCCCAAGAGTTTCTAGCATGCCACATAATTGGCCTTGTGTTGTTACTAATCCCTTTTTTTTTTCTCTTTCAACTAAGTCAAAACAGGATTTGTAAATCCTTGTAGCAATACTTTATATTAATTCATTTGCTATTCCACCCTTGTAATTCTTTATTCATAATTTCATAACTTGGTATTGACATCCCTTATCAATGTCTCATACATTCATCTAACTTTTCATTCACCTTTTTCTCTTAGCCTTTAACAAGGCTTAATCTCTTGTCTCCTTGATTTCTTAGAATTTGACTTTGATCAACATATTATTCATCCTAATACTTCACATGGTATCTTATCTCAATGTAGCCATCTCAAGAATCTTTCAACCTCTCTTTTAATTACATGCCCATATACAAGGCTCAATGACCAATGACCATAATTCAGCTTGTAAGCTCATTATCGTGCCACTCCCATCTTGCTCATGCATCATAGACATAAGGTATTCCTAGCGCTACAGCGTTGAACAGTCAGCGCTGCAACGTCATGGCTGCTGGAAATGGGATGGTTTCAATGCTGCAGCGCTAAAGAGTTAGTGCTGTAGCACTGTGGCTGCTAGAAATTTCTTCCACAAATAAGTTCTTCCACCTTTAAAGTTACTACAAGGATCATGCTCAACCATTTGGATTTCCTCCAAGCCTATCCCACAATTTTCAGGACCATGTGTATCTTCTCTTTTGTTTATCATATGCACTAAGCTGAGTCAGTATTTTTTAAACTCATTTTATCCTTTAACACTTATCTTCAACCAATAAGTCCCACCTTAGGACAATCTTGCCATATTGTGCACCAAGTTCTCCATATATAATACCACACACAAAATTATCCACCATTTATGACATTCCACAATTCCTTAACATTCACAATTAATTGTCTTTCTTGTCGTGTAACTCAAATAGTTTTGTTGACTTTCAATACAAATGACCATGAAAATAGTTCATCTTTTTCCACGCTCTACATTCACAATATTTATTAAATCAAGGATTCACCTTCTCCTAAGTTCCGTAATTTGCCTCCCTTAGTCTATATTTGTGCCAAATTATCATCTTATAATGTCATGGCATCATTTTGTAGTTCCCTCCATACCTAGATTTTTATAATCCTTGACTAAATCACATCATCCATTCTAAGTGTCACCTATAGCCTTATTGATTTCTCCCATATCCTTTCGAATTGTAACTGCAACTGGGATTTCAAATTTCACCTTTCCATAATTAATTAGTAATAAATTGTTAGGTCTCGTAGTTGTTTGTACCATTAATAACTTTCTACATTGATCCTTAATAATTATCTAAGGCAACCAACCATGCCACTAAGGTGAATATCCTTCCTCAATAATTATATTACTAGTCTACCTCTGTCATACCAAAAGATTTCCATACACCTCTAGTCATTTAAACAGCTACTTTATAATCCGTTCGAGTCATACAAAATAAAAGCCAACTCTTAACTCTTTTGTACAGATAACTACTACTATTTCTCTTACACCACATCTGCCTACAATTAAAGTGATACGAAGTTCAACGAAGGTATTAAATGTCTCTAGGATCCTCGTCGCCTTGATCCGAGCACATCAACGGATCCTATTTCGGGCCCTCTTCCATCTCCTGGCATTTTTCCATTTTATCCTTAATTCGAGCTTTTTGCTGCCTCTCGAATTCCTCTTTACTAACAAGTGTAGCACCTCTCCCACAACCAGGAGGGAAGTGTCAGACAACGGATACAGATACCTTCCTAGGATGATAATTATTGATAGTCTTTTTCTCTATCTTGTTTGTGTTCTTTTTTCTCAGATCGATTTCATTATGCACCAGTCTTGCGAGACTCTTCAAGCTCTTAAACAGTAGTTTACCTCTCGAGGGAACCGATCCACTCTGAAGTTGGGTCAGGTTACTTGTTACGCTTTCACCCTCGGGCATATATCTACTTCGAGCAGTGGAATCTAGCTATCCCTTGCTAGTACTATGAGGGGTGTCGGGACTACCGTCTCTTCTAGACATGGAGTGTGCAATAGGCGCACCTTCCAACCTATACGTAACCAAGCATTGATTACTTATCCATTTATACATCATAAGAACAAGTAGGTTTCTACTAAAGTAAAGGCCCAAGTAGCCTTCTGTCCTTGACTTGCGCTGCGCACCCACAATACCAGGACAAGACTCTACACGGACTCCAACAACTCCACTGACAGACACAGGAATCCCTATGACTCAATTAAACCAAGAGCTCTGATACCACCTTTGTCAGAGCCCAATTTCTGGGCCATGACCCACACAAGGGCCTAATGTGCTCAGCCCACTACGCCCAAGCAAGCCGATTTATATAATCTTATACATTAATCCATATTTCTTTAAAATCTAAAATTTATAAGGTTCAAATATGGTTCCTTTGAAAACAATTCATAAAACCCAATTATGCATTCAGAATGGCATCATCAACCATAATATACATATATAGCTTGACAAATAAATCTTAGCATTTCACAACAAGTATTCATATACACATAATTGGACCTTGACCGTTAGCGAAGTGACTCTGGGCACGGTTGCTAACGTTTAGTGTCATGTTAAACCTACCGAGCAATGGATAGGGAGGAGCACCTCATCCTAGGATTCAATCACCTTTAACTCAAAAAAACCTAAAACATGAAGTTTAAAAACGTGAGTATAAACTTACTGAGTGAACATAGGAAAGGAACAAGCAACGTTAAGGAAAGTTTAGAAATCATAATGCACTTCAGTTCAAAAACAATGTAATTTAGTTTAATTTTGATTAAACCCCTCATTTCAAACTTCATTAATTAATCCCTTAATGTTTAAAATCCATGATCAACTGTGAGGTTAAGAAGTAAAAATATGGAAGAAACCAAGCAAGGTAGTAACAATAACAGAAGGATTCTCGCTGCAACAAAACCACGTGTAGACATCTTGCTGCAGCAAGAATGTATTCTCACTACAGCAAGTTACAGGACTACAGTCAACCTCCTAACCCAAGAGTTTCTCACTACAGCGAGAAATAGAACACCAAGAAGAAAGTTCTCATTATATCAAGAAAAGGCCATTCTGCTGCAATGACAAATCAACTTGAAAATACTTAGCAATTTCCAAGGTTCAACGTGCAAGATTTCACATACATTACAACCATATACCATATTCATGAACTTTCTATTGCATAAAATAATATATTATTATATTATATTATATATATATATATATATATATATATTATATATATATATAC
>NC_030856.1:15927315-15940274 GCF_000208745.1 Theobroma cacao | reverse complement strand
ATATATATATATATATATATATATATATATATATATATACACATATATAACCACCAATACCACCATCCCCTCATCCAACTCATGTGCAACCCCCACATCGCGTACATAGCTGGAGTCATAGTGTGTATCCCCCACATCGCGCACAAGCAATATCATCATCCACAGTCCCGCACCAGTCATCACCGGCATGTGCATCCTCCACATCGTGCACACGCATGGTTATATTTATTACACAATATTAACTATCGATACATAACATATATATATATATATATATATATCGGCATCCTATAGGAACACAAGGATTCATCATATTGCACACTCACCACATAAAACGTTTTAATAAAGGCTTGTTGCCATGCATAATATTTATGGAAAAATCAAATAAAAATCATTCACATGCTTCATCCAAAAACCAATACATTTCCCAAAATATTTTAAATGCAAGTTCACTCACCTGACAAAACTAGCACCAACAAGGTTCTAATCCAAGTAGTCCCGAAATACCATTAAAACCTATATTTATCAATAAACCATAACAACCTCAATTAAGTCATCAATTAAATCTAATAATTCTAATGAATTTACATTAGGCAATCTACCGTCTAACCTGACATTTAACCTAAGTTTCTAGTCTAATTCACAAACCCATTTGGCCAACTACTCTAATTTAAAATTTCATTACTTGGATGAGCTTGGAGGCATGAAGATCAACAAAAAACCCAATCTTTCCAAGAAAAATCATTTGAAGAAATTAGGAAATAAATATGAAAATATAACCATAAATTCAAAAATTCCAAAAGTTGAAAATATATACCTTTGAACCTTGAAAATGAAGATATGAAGCCAAAAATCCAAGTGTTGTTGAAAGTGAAGTAGAAATAGAAAATAAAGGAAAGAAAGAGAGATTTTTCTTTCTCTCTCCTTGCGTTTGGAAGTGCTGGAAATTACGATTAGAAATTGTAACTTTGGTGCACAAGGAGTTGGGAGAAGGAAGAAGTAAGAAGAGAAAGGAAATGAAAAGAAAACAAGGAAAGAATATAAAAAGAAAATTAACTTTTCATGGTGGAGAATGAGAAAATGGCATGGGATGGAGGAAGAAGAAGAAGAAAATCTGGTGGGAGAGGATAAGGACGGTCATGGCTTAGAAAGAAAGGAATCAGTGCTTCCTTGGGAAGCTTTGACCAAGCAAAGGCAAAAATTACCATTTTACCCTCCAAGGTTTTTACCCTTTTTAATTGTTTCCTCCCACCACTCATTTAACTCCAATTTCCTTCTATTACCTTCTTTTACACATGTAAAAATGAAGTATAAAGTTTGTGCTCCAACTTTTGTCCCCATAATATTTAAAATATTTATTTACCCACGCTATCTTTATTTAATAAAGACACGCGAGCCCCATTAACATCATTTTTCTTTGAAATTTTCTCGTTCTTTCTCTCCCCCACTTAGATTGACCATATACTCCTCCTTCGTGGAAAATTTTGACACTGAATAAAATATTAATATTTTAGTATTATTTTTATTAATAAAATATTATTTATTCCAAAAATTTCCTCTTGTCTCTTGGGTACCCAAAATATCTTATTATGCCTCAATTTACTTCCAAATCACCTTTTATCTCATAGATTCTTCCCTGATAAAAATATTATTATTTTATTATATTTTCTCGCATGCGGAATATTTTATCCCAAACTATTTCTTTCATCTTTCATCACTTTTAAACATTATAATTAACCTCAATTGGCATCCGATAAGCTTTATTAGTCACCATATCAAAGTACGGGGTATTACAATTACACTGACAATTGCAAACCCGTTGGTTTTAAATAGGTGTACAAGACCAATAAATATCTTCAAGAGAAGATTGAGAGGTTTAAAGCCAAACTAGTTTGTATATGTTTTATTCAAAGATAAGGTTTAGATTACAATGAAACCTTTCCATTGTATCTTACAAAGATGTTTTTTAGAGCCATTATGGCTAGTGCCACTCATTATGATTTAGGGCTGTTCTAGATGGATGTTAAGGCTGATTTTCTAAATGAAAATCATGTTGAAAAGGTCTATATGTCGCAAAGTGAAGGATTTAAAGAGGATGGTAAAGATCATCTTATGTGTATATTCAAAAAGTTTATTTATGGACTCAAAAAAGCTTTCTGTTGGTGACATCTTAAATATAGTGAAGTAATCACCTTTTTTGGCTTTGTTGAAGATAAAGTAGACCAAATACATATATCTTAAGTGTTGATGATATCTTATTTGCTAACAGTTTGTAATGAAAGAGTTGGAATAAATATTCAACAGAGAAACAAAAAATAAAATGTTGGAAATTTTCAGCCACTCCATGACAAGTTCTCTTCAAGTTTAATTTATAAAAGCTCTGTTGAGCTTCATTGTCTCAACATTTAATGCTATAAAGTCCGACTAGTGAAGGCATCTTGTAAGTTGCTTATGATTCTATTGTTCAAGTGATCAAATTTGAGAAAATTTAATACAACTAAATTCATTTTGGCCAAGTTATATAATGAGTTGTTTACCTTTACTCTGTTCAAGCATTCAAGCTCAAGTAAGTTCACTTTAGTCAATTAAAATTTATTTTAATTTCAATTCAAACTGGTGACAGGTGCCCTCCAATCAAATCATTTCTAACCAATCTTCATACTTTGAATTGTGGAGGTCACCGAATACCACACCCTTATTAGTTTTTGTGGAATGCACATACTTATAACTTATAACTTTTGAGAATTTGTGGAATGCACATATATTTTCAGCAAGTTAATGTTTTCTGACCTAGTCGCTACTTTTGCTTTATCATCTATTAGAAATTGTGACTCAAATCTCAACTAGTTGGGATAATTTTTTTTTTCTGTTATGTTTAGAAGATATTACTTGGTAATCAACTTTATTTGACAAAGCAATTTACTTGATGGATAAGAAGACTTCTTAGACAAAAGATCTAAAAGGAAAGGGATTCTTGATGTACAAATTTGTTGGTTTATAAATAGATAATCTTAACAAGGTGAAGTATGAGAGAAAGATATAAGAAATGTCACAACCCAATTTCTAGGCCATGACCGGCACATGGGCCCAATGGGCATAGCCCACTAAGCCCAAGCAAGCCTTCCCGTTTCAACCTATACGTCAGCCCCTTTATCATCCATATTCCCTTTTAAGTTCCATAAATCATAATGTTCAAATAATAACTTCATTGAAATCGATTCATAAAATCCAAGTATATACTCATAATGGTATTCATCAATCATAATATACATAAAAAGTTTGCCAAACGATTCTTAGTAAATCACATCCAGTTTACATGTACACATTCAAAGACTCTGAACGTTAGTGGAGTGACTCTAGGCGTGGGGGCTAACACTTAGTATCATGGCAAACCTACCGAACAATAGATAAGAATGAGCACGTCGACCTAGGATCCATTCACCTCTCAATTTAGAAAACCTAAAACATGAAGTTAAAAAGAGTGAGTATAAACCCAGTGAGTGAACACAGGAAGGGAACAAGCAAGCAGTACGAAAAGTTTAGAAAGCATGATGCACTTATTTTAAAAACAATGAAATTTAGTTTAATTTCTTGTTTAATCCCCTTATTTCAACCCTTGATTATATAATCCCTTAAGGTGAAGGATTTATAATCCATGATGGAATTGAAAAGAGTGAAAACTACATCAAATATCTAAACAAGACAAGCAAAACAGAGGGTTTTTCGCTGTAGCGGAAAGGAATTCTATAGCATATAGTGCAATCACATTTTCTATTTTCATAACTTGTCTATAGCATATATATACATATACATGTACACCCCTACTGCTTCACTCAGCTCTTGTACACTCCCTACACACACATTTCAATATCATCATGTGCACTCCCTACTTGCACATTTCAATATCATCATGTGCACTCCTTACTCGCACATTTTAATATCATCATGTGCACTATCTACTCGCACGTTTTAGTATCATCATACGCATTCCCGCCCACATCATTTTCAGCAAGTGCACTCCCACAGCGTACACCACCAGCACCGTCACATGCACTCCCACACCGCACATGCATGGTTATAGTTATTATATAACATTATCACTCAAAGCATAACATACATATCCACATAATATAGGAACATATTGTTTCATTATATCACATATTTTGCACATAAAAACATTTCATCAAGTGCTTGTTCCCAAGCATTTTTTAAACAAAAGTCCTATAAAACATTTCAGCTGATTCAATTAAACACATATACATTTATCCCAAAACATTTTAATGCAAGTTCACTCACCTGACATAACTAGCACCAACAAGGTCCTAATCCAGGTAGTCTCGAAATACCATTAAAACCTATATTTATCAATAAACCATAACAACCTCAATTAAGTCATAAATTAAATCTAATAATTCTATTGAATTTACATTAGGCAATCTACCATTTAACCTAACATTTAACCTAAGTTTCTAGTTTAATTCACAAACCCATTTGACCAACTACTCCAATTTAAAATTTTGTTACCTGGATGAGCTTGGAGGCATGAAGATCAACAAAAACACCTAATCTTTCCAAGAAAAATAATTTCAAGAAATTAGGAAATAAATCTGAAAATATAAACCATAAATTCCAAAAGTTGGAAATACATACCTTTCAACTTTGAAAATGAAGATTTGAAGCCAAAAATCCAAGTTGTTGAAAGTGAAGTAGAAATAGAAAATAAAAGAAACAAAGAGAGATTTTTCTTTCTCTCTCCTAGGGTTTAGATGTGCTGAAAATTAAGGATAGAAGTTACAGGTTCAGTGCCCAAGAAGTTAGGAGAAGGAAGGATTAGGAAAAGAAAAGAAATGAAAAGAAAACAAGGAAAACTCCATGAAAAATTTGATTTTCATGGAGGTGGAATGAAAATGGCATTGGATGGATGAGGAAGAAAAAGAAGTTGTTGGAAGCTAGAAGAAGCTACTGAAAATTAGATATTTATACTTAAAGTTTATCCAAGTTTCATGTAATTTACCAAAATGCCCTCAACAAGGTGACTTTGTCTTCTTCCTATCCTTTGTGCAATCTTTTTACTCTTTGACATTGAGACAAAGTCCATAATAGTCTAAAATTACTCAAGTTCATGAAAACGTAAAAAAAAATTTAGACCTGAGATGTAAAATGACCATTTTGCCTCTACCGTGGAAATTATCATTATTTCTATTTCTTTCATTTTTGTCACCATCATTAACTCATTCATTTATTCCTTAGGCCTACTCAAGCCTTAATAATACTAGAAAAACCTACTTCTAGGAGCCCACCATGAGAAATGATGAAATTACCCCTAGTTCGTGTTATCGTGTGTACTCTTAGTTACGTGTCTTTGGAGGTTGAGGTTTCACAGGTTCACTTCCAAATCACTTTTTTAACTCGGTAATTAACCTCAATTGGCATTCGTAAGCTTTATTAGCCACCATATCAAAGTACGGGGTACTACAGTCTCTCCCACTTAAAATGAATTCATCCTCGGGTTTAAATCAGCGTAGGGTGAATAGTCAAAGTTCTAAAATTCTGCCACATCACTTTTGTCGAGCATTCTTAACATAAGATCTTGGTTTATGCATTATATCGACTTCCAATCTTTATAGAAAACTCGACAATGTCATAATACATTTAATCATGGGTTCTACTCTTGTTGGATCAGAATAATATCATTCTTCATCTTATGAAAAGAATTCAAATATGCTATTAATTCTGGTCACACCTCAATCAATCATCCTTAAATCATCAATTATGCATGTTTACTTAACCATGCATAACTCCTCTACCTTGATCTTTTATCAAACCTTCCCACATTCAAGCATTTCATAGTACGTAAGGGTCAAAACACGCTTTATTTATTTCAGATATATTTAACATAATGGATGATTCAAATCGAATAACCGTTAGTAACCATATTCCCAAAAAGAAACTCCAATACTTTCATGATAGAGTGCTCACTAGATAAATCTCAACTTATACCACCTGGCATTTCAATAAACCATGACATCCCACATACCTCTTTATGATCTTAACCAATCTCTTTAATCAATAACTCAACCTCTTAAGGTTAAAGTTGTTCAAAAGTTTTCCTTTAAAGTTTCTTTCTTAGTCTCGTCTTGATTGCTAATCATCTCTATATTTCCAATCTCATAGCTAATTTGTTTATCATCAACCACATACAACATATCTAACTTGAAATTCCTCAAATTTACTCCAAATGTCAGATCTCATGGCCTCATTAGTTTATGAATTTGAGGATGAAATTAGACATTGATCTTTTGTCATGACCCGGTACTCTCTTTGAGCCCGTGACAACTGCCGCGATGTCCCCGATAGACATTCATCGCCCGGAATGCCGATCGGAACCTCGCAAGGCTTTAATATCAATTTTCTCACCTCCCTGGTGATCAACAGTTGTAAAATAATATGTTTTGAGAGGTTATAAACCATTTCCAAATCAAAACAATAGAAAAAAATATTTTGTCTCATAGGGGCATTTTGGTCATTTTTTCACACTTATCTCGAAACCAGTTAAAAATGTAGTATACGAGTGGAAAGACATATTTCATAATCAAAAATAAATTTAGATGTATAAAACATTCATTTTAAATGAAACTATATCTATTTGAATATAACAAAAATATTCAATAAAATATTCTATTTTCTTATAAAACAATATTTATAGAGTTACCGGTAAATAATTTTTACAGCGTAAAAGCTAAATAAATTCATATATACTGTAATACAGATAACCAAAGTATAAAATTTAATTTACAATGACACATGGGCCCACGAATGACCAAAAATATCATAAGAAATGAACCTACAGTTTTTGGATGATGCAAGTCCAATTGTAGTCCTCGATGATACCAGCTATCTACAGTCTATTCTGAGCCTGAAATGGGTGGAAAGGAGGGTGGTGAGATTATAAAATCCCAGTGAGTAAACAAACACCATTCAAAATATCTAAAGTCGAGTAAATGGAGACGATTAAAATATCCCATAACAATATGTATTTCATAACTTGAAAATTTCATCCCAACCAATGCAAACAGTTGTATTTCATTTAATTTCTCCATAAGGCTTATGACTTTCATAAACATTTGGCTCATGCCATCAAATAGTACTCGATGACACCTTGATTAGAGGCATACACTCGAGCCCGCCAAGGTTGTTAAAATTTTCATATACACGTAAAACATACTTTTATTTCATTTTGAAAACACAGCCGTTCCTTGGCGTTAGCGGAGTTCATCATAACGAGGTGGTTTGACAATATGTGAACTCTAACCATACCTCAGGAGATACCCTACGCGCCTCTCCGATCGAGGTATGAATATAACTGGATTCCGTGCCCCTCTAATAGGCTGGTCCACAAAACCCGCCCACTGCATCAAGCTAAACCCACCATACAATGAAATTTACAATAGCATGACATGGCAATTATTTTATTTTACAACCTCTCAAGGAAAATCAATAATTCATGCATTTTCAGCACATTTAGCAATTGAACCATTCATGCCAATATTGCCATAAGCTAAGCAATTAAAACCATAAATTTACAATATATCAAGTGGTCTCCAATTACTCTATTTTCAAAGTCATCATTCAATTTCAAGACAATTTACAAATTCATTTTATTTAAACACATTTTCCATAAAATTCACAAAATCGAATAAAAATACCACTTTAAATAATCAAAATGATGATAAGGTTACTCACTTCACAATAGCGGGATTTTTACGTCGCTATTGATTCGTTCTCATATAATTATTCTTAGTTGTCAGTCACCTACGTCGTTCGGCATGCTCCCACAACAAACTTTCCTAGCAATAATTTAAATCCAATATACTTAGTGCATCAATTCCACTTCTCTCTCTCATTCTATCATAAATCTACATTATTTCTCCTCATTTCTTCTAATATTTTACCATTTAACTTAACACTCTTAACCAAATTATGCATCTAAATTCCTCCGACATCAATAATTCTTCACAATGAATCATTTAAAATTTCTTAACTTCATTCGAGCACTATTCGTAAATTTCACGTTTTTTTCTTTACTTTAGTCCTATGACGCCTCCTACTAAAATATTTAAATGTTGTATTAAAGTAATTTAAATTTAATTCATATCACCAAATAACCAATGTATACTTAAATAAAATGGGCTAGCCTCCATATAGTCTAATTTCACAATAAGCCATGGAGTAGTGTAAAGAAATTTTACCCAATTAGGCTAGGTTGGCCCAAGTCTCCACCTTCCTTTTCTTTTGGACTTTTCTTCCTTTGTTGTTTTTGGGTCCTTTTTCATGGACTTCTCCCATTTCTTTTTAATTGGGTCATGCCTATTCTTTCCTTATTGGGCCATGTCCATTTATATGCATATATATATTTTTCTTTTCTTTTCTCTTCTTTTCTTTTCTTTTCTTTTCTCTACAGCCAACCAGTAGCTTCTTGATTGTCTTTCTTTTTCCTTTCTCACGTACAAAAGTTGTCCATAATTTCCTCTCTCTTTCTCCCTCTCACAGCTGACCACACTTTCTAGCTTTTTCAACCATAATTTTTTTCAGCAGCTAAGGCTGCTCATATTGACTTCAAAATCAGCAGCTAAGTTGTTCTATTTCTTCTCAAAAATCAGCAGCTAAGCTGCTCTATTTTCCCTCCAAAAATCAATAGCCAAAATAACAAAGATTAACAACCAAAATCGTACCTTACAACCTTCAAAATCAGTTGCAAAAATCTGCACTTCTTAGCCTCCAAAACTAGCAGCAAAACTGTACTTTTCAGCCTTCAAAATCAGCAACTAAAGCTGCTCCTCTCATCCTTTAAATGGACAGAAAAATTGCTCTCTTTTCCTCCTTAAATGGTAGCAAAACCTCCCCCCTCAACTCAGCTCTTTCACCTTTCTTTTCTTCCGCACCACTCGACCTTCTCTTGTTTCTTTTTATTCTCTTTGCTCACGCCTTGTTCTTGTTTCTTTTTCTTATCTTAACTAATCGACTTCTCTCTTTCATCTTGTCTTCTTCACTTTACTTATTCACCCATATATATATATATATAGATATATTTTATTCTTTCCATTTTATTCCAACTTGGCCGGCCCATCACATTTTTCTTCCTTTCTTCATTTTGTTCCACATGGCCGGCCCTCCCTTCCATCAATTAAATTAAAAAGTCTTTTGACTCTTTTTATTGACCACATGGGCGGCTGCCTATGTTGGTCTATCTTTATCTATATATATATACATATATATTTGTATACTATTATTATTTTACTATATGTTCTTTTTATTTCTCTCATTAATTCCACTGCATATCCTTCAATCTTTATATTTCAAATTCGATCCTTTTAATACATCTAAAAATTTCATTTTTCATCTATCTCTTTCCTTTACATGCGTACAATTAAAACATCAAAATTTTACTTAAACGCGGTGTCATGATAATATTTTAAATATTTACTTACCTGCGCTAACTCGATTTAATAAAATCACACGGTTTAACTTACGTCATTTACCTCCAAAAATTTATTTGTATTTCTTCTCCCCCACTTGGATCAACCATATGATCCTTCTTCATAACTGATTTTGATTTCGACATCCGGTTAAATATTAATATTTTAGTATTATTTTATTAATAAAATATTATTTAATTCTAAAACTTTTCTTTTGTCTCCTTGGTACTTAAAATACCTTATTATGCTTCAATTGACTTCTGAATCACCCTTTTATCTCACAAATTCTCTTTCGATAAAAATATTATTAATTTATTATTATTTCCTTGCGTGCGGAATATTTTATCTTAAACTATTCCTTTCATCTTTCATCACTTTTAAACATTATAATTGGCTTCAATTTGCATCCGATCAACTTTATTAATCACTAATTTAAAAAATGGGGTATCACACAAGGTATATAAAAACATAAGTTTTGGGGTTACCATGAGAAAATTTATGGAGGTTTCAAAGCAAGCGTCCATGGAAGATGAGAAAATGTGAGAAGGGGAGAAGAGATGGAAGGAAGGAGAAGAAGAAGCCACTGGAAGTTAGGAAAAGCTGCTGGAAATTAGATATTTATATCTAAAGTTTATCCAATTTCTCACACAAATTACCAAAATGCCCTTAACAAGGTCACTTAGTCTTCCCCTTACCTTTATACAATCTTTTTAATTCTTTGACACTGAGACAAAATCCATAATAGTTTGAAAATACTCGATTCATGAAAATGTAAAAATTTAGACTGAAGATGCCAAATGACCATTTTGCCCCTACTATGGAAATTATCAATGTTTCTATCTTCTTCATTTATTTTACCATCATTAATTTATTTCTTAGGCTTACTTAGACCTTAATAACATTAGAAAGCTACTTCCAGGAGCTCACCATTAGAAATGATGAAATTACCCATGGTCTGTATTATCGCATTTACTTCTAGTTACATGTCTACAAAGGTCGAGGTTTCTCAATGCAAGGTACTGGGTGTCATAGTATGACATGAATTTAACATCCTAAGGAGCAATGGAAAATGATGTATCAGTTTTGGTATAGCTCCAATATATAGTTTTGACATATAAAAATTTGGGGAAAAGTTTATAGCTTATGTGTGAAGGTGTGCATTTGAATTTATGTAAGTAAAAGTGTAAAATCTACCTTGATTGGCATAAAGGCCATGATTCAGAATGAATGATTATGGATTTAATTTTCTAAGGTAAAAAGGGCTAAAAGAAGTTAATTTCAGAAAGGTCTTAGTAAATGATTCCTTGATTTTAAACTGCACTTAAGGAAAGATGTGATACACCATATTTTGAAACAGTGATTAATAAAGTTGATCAGATGCAAATTGAGGTCAATTATAATGTTTAAAAGTGATGAAAGATGGAAGGAATAGTGTCACGACCCGGAACTCCCTTCGAGCCCGTGACAACCGCCACGGTGTCCCGATGGGCACTTATCTCTCGGAATGCCATCCAGAACCCGACAAGGCTTAATTTTAGTTTCTCATTTTCCCCGGTGAGTAACTATTGCCAAATATTATGTTCTAAAGGATTTTGAGCTATTTCCAACTCAAAACAGATAAAACGAAAATTTTGTCTCACAAGGGCATTTTAGTCATTTTTTCCAAAAATCTCAAAATCAGTTAAAAATATAGTATGCAAGTGGAAAATACATATTTCATAATCAAAAATAATTTTGGATGTCTAAAACATTCGTTTAAAATGAAATTATGACTATTAGTATAAAATAAAAATATTCAATAAAATATTCAATTTTCTCATAAAACAATATTTTAAAACACTGCATAAATAATTTTTACAGCGTAAAAGTAAAATAAATTCATATATATTGTAATACAGATAATCAAAGTATAAAATTAAATTTGCAGTGACACATGGGCTCACGAACGACTAAAAGTATCCAAAGAGATAAACCTACATATTTTGAGGATGCCAGTCCAATTGTAACCCTCGATGAAATGAGCTATCTACCGACTATCCTGCGCCTGAAATGGGTGGAAAAGAGGGTGGTGAAATTATATAATCTCAGTGAGTAAACAAATATCATTTAAAACATCTAAAGGCGAGTAAAAGGAGACTATAAAAACATTTCATTAAACAGTAATTTATCACTTATCGACTTATTTCAACCAAATGAAATCAATTTATTTAAATCAAGTAATCAGTATAGCTTATGAACTTTTTAAAACTTTAGCTCGTGCCGAAATCATTATCATACTCAGTTATCAGGGATACCTTGATCGAGGGCTATCCCAACCGAGTCCGCCAAAGCTGTTAAAAAAATTCACATTTCGCATAAATCATATTTTTATTTTGAAACATATAGTCGTTCCTTGGAGTTAGCGGAGTTCATCATCACGAGGTGGTTCGGCGTGAAGTGAACTCTAAAACTGTTAGCCTCAGGAGTTATCCACCCGCGCCTCTCATACTGAGGTAAGATATAACGGGGTTTACCATGCCCCTCTAATAGGCTGGCCCACGAAAACTCGCCTACTGCAGTGGCTAGTTAAATAACCCACCATACAATAAAATTCATTCTAGCATGACATGGCAATTATTGTAATTCACAGCCTGTCAAGGCTAAATACACATTTCATATATTTCAACATAAATACCAATTCAGCCATTCATGCAAATATTATCATAAGCCATTTATTCAAATCATAAATCTACAACATACCAGTGGTCTCCAATTACTCTATTTTTCAAAATCGTTATTTCGTTTCAAGACAATTTATAAAATCATTTTATTTAAACATATTTTATTTGTAAAACCAAAAATTAACCATTTAAACTCATTTTCATAAAATTCCACCAAAATCGATTAAAATCATACTTTAGATAATTAAAATGATGATAAGGTTAGTCACAGTATTAGGAGTAGAAATACTCCTATCCTCCGCCCTCGGGTGCAATCTCTTACCCGAAACAATTGACTCACCACCTATCCATAATCCATGACACAAAATTCAATAAATTGTGTCAATTTATCATAAATTATTTCAGGCTCTTATCCATGCCTGGATAGTCGCTTAATTACGGTGTCCGGCCTAACTAGCCTATACACGGTGTAAATTCCTAAAATCTCCAATTCAACTCCAATTCCATCTATTTCAATTTCAATTATCCAATTATATCCACAATATCTCAATGACTGTGAATTTGGTCCAATTTATCAATCCGGACTATAAATTACGCTTTTACCCGTAGTGGGTAAAAATTTCAATTTATTGCATCGAAAATTCTCATTTAATTTCCAACCTCATAATTCATCATTTTTCCACCCAATTCTCTTAAAATAAAGTCAACCTCATCCTCACATACCATTGGCTAGATTCGGCCTAGAGAAATTCATGGAGAAGATAAATATTTTTCTTGTTGTTTTACTCATAAACATGCTAAACTAACACTAAACACTAACATA
>NC_030856.1:15749563-15925782 GCF_000208745.1 Theobroma cacao | reverse complement strand
ATATATATATATATATATATATATATATATATGGGTGACTAAGTAAAGTGAAGAAGACAAGATGAAAGAGAGAAGTCGGTTAGTTAAGAGAAGAAAAAGAAACAAGAGACGGTCGAGTGGTGAGGAAGAAAAGAAAGGTGAAAGAGCTGAGTTGAGGGGGGCGGTTTTGCTACCATTTAAAGAGGAAAAGAGAGCAATTTTTTTGTCCATTTAAGGGATGAGAGGAGCAGCTTTAGCTACTGATTTTGAAGGTTGAAAAGTGCAGTTTTGCTGCTGGTTTTAGAGGCTGAGAAGTGCAGATTTTTGCAGCTGATTTTGAAGGTTGTAAGGTGCGGTTTTGGTTGTTAATCTTTGTTGTTTTGGCTGCTGATTTTTGGAGGGAAAATAGAGCAGCTTAGCTGCTGATTTTTGAGAAGAAATATAGTAGCTTAGCTGCTGATTTTTGAGAAGAAATATAGTAGCTTAGCTGCTGATTTTGAAGTCAGTATGAGCAGCCTTAGTTGCTGAAAAAAATTATGGTTAAAAAAGCTAGAAAGTGTGGCCGATGGTGAGAGGGAGAGAGAGAGGAAATTGTGGATAGCTCTTGTACGCGAGAAAGGAAAAAGAAAGACAAGCAAGAAGCTACTGGTCGGCTGGAGAGAAAAGAAAAGAAAAGAAAAGAAAAATATATATATATATATATATGCAAATAAATGGACATGGCCCAATAAGGAAAGAATGGGCATGACCCAATTAAAAAGAAATGGGAGAAGTCCATGAAAAAGGACCCAAAAACAACAAAGGAAGAAAAGTCCAAAAGAAAAGGAAGGTGGAGACTTGGGCCAATCTAGCCTAATTGGGTAAAATTTCTTTACTCTACTCCATGGCTTATTGTGAAATTAGACTATATGGAGGCTAGCCCAATTTATTTAATTATACATTGGTTATTTGGTGATATGAATTAAATTTAAATTACTTGAATACAACATTTAAATATTTTATTAGGAGGCGTCATAGGACTAAGGTAAAGAAGAAAATGTGAAATTTAGGAATAGTGCTCGAATGAAGTTAAGAAATTTTAAATGATTCGTTGTGAAGAATTATTGATGTCGGAGGAATTTAGATGCATAATTTGGTTGAGAGTGTTAAGTTGAATGGTAAAATATTGGAAGAAAAAAAAAGAAATAATGTAGATTTATGATAGAATGAGAGAGAGAAGTGAAATTGATGCACTAAGTATATTGGATTTAAATTGTTGCTAGGAAAGTTTGTTGTGGGAGCGTGCTGAACAACGTAGGTGACTGACAACTAAGAATAATTATATGAGTACGAATCAATAGCGACGTAAAAATCCTGCTATTGTGAAGTGAGTAACCTCATCATCATTTGATTATCTAAAGTGGTCTTTTTATTCGATTTTGTGAATTTTATGGAAAATGTGTTTAAATGCGATGAATTTGTAAATTGTCTTGAAATTTAATGATGACTTTGAAAATAGAGTAATTGGTGACCACTTGATATATTGTAAATTTATGGTTTTAATTGCTTAGCATATGGCAATATTGGCATGAATGGTTAAATTGCTAAATGTGCTGAAAATGCATGAATTATTGATATGCCTTGAGAGGCTGTAAAATAAAATAATTATCATGTCATGCTATTGTAAATTTTATTGTATGGTGGGTTTAACTTGCTGCAGTGGGCTGGTTCTGTGGACCAGCCTATTAGAGGGGCACGAAATCCGATTATATTCATACCTCGGTCGGAGAGGCACGTAGAGTATCTCCTGAGGTATGGTTAGAGTTCACGTCATGCCGAATCACCTCGTGATGATGAACTCCGCTAACGCCAAGGAACGACTGTGTTTTCAAACGAAATAAAAATATATTTTACGTGCATACAAAAATTTTAATAACCTTGGCGGGCTCGAGTGTATGCCTCTGATCAAGGTGTCATCGAATACTATTTGATGGCATGAGCCAAATGTTTATGAAAGTCATAAGCCTTATTGAGAAATTAAATGAAATACAACCATTTGCATGGGTTGGGATGAAATTTTCAAGTTACGAAATACGTATTGTGATGGGATATTTTGATCGTCTCAATTTACTCGACTTTAGATATTTTGAATGGTGTTTGTTTACTCATTGGGATTTTATAATCTCACCACACTCTTTTTCACCCATTTCAGGCTCAAAATAGACTGTAGATAGCTGGTGTCTTCGAGGACTACAGTTGGACTTGCATCATCCAAAAACTGTAGGTTCATTTCTTATGATATTTTTTGTCATTCGTGGCTTTACGTGTCATTGTAAGTTAAATTTTATGCTTTGGTTATTTGTATTACAGTACGTATGAATTTATTTAACTTTTATGCTACAAAAATTATTTACCGGTAACTCTATAAATATTGTTTTATAAGAAAATATAATATTTTATTTAAAATGAATGTTTTAGACATCTAAATTTATTCTGATTATGAAATATGTGTTTTCCACTTGTATACTACAATTTTAACTAGTTTCGAGATTAGTGTGGAAAAATGACCAAAATGCCCTTGAGACAAAAATATTTCTTTTTCTATTGTTTTGATTTGGAAATAGTTTATAACCTCTCAAAACATGTTATTTTACAATTGTTGATCATAGGGGAGGTGAGAAAATTGATATTACAGCCTTGCGAGATTTCGATCGGCATTCCGAGCAATGAATGTCTATCAGGACATCACCGCGATTTTCACGGGCTCTAGGAGAGTACCGGGTTGTGACAATTTAGGTGGTATTAGAGCTTTTGGTTTTAAAGATCAGAGTTTTGGTTTTAAAGTTGTTTTAAAATTTACAGTGTCAGTGTGGCCCAAGTTAAGTTAAGTTAGGTTAGATTGAATAGAATGCATGCATCTACATATAGAAACCTACCTACTCTTGTGATGCATGAATAATTAAGTAATTACTACTTGGTTGCGTATAGGTTTTGAGGTGCACTGGTGACATACACACCATGTCTAGAAGAGGCGGTAGTCCCAATACCCCTCATAGTGCTAGTGAGGGATCATTAGATTCCACTACTAGAAGCCAATGGCGCTCTGATTCAGGTAATTTGGAAAGTGGTCCATCCCGAATTCCTATTAATAGAATTCCTCTGAACTTAGCAGAATGGTTTCGTAATAAAAAAAGCTTTGAGAGTAGCAAGAATTTTGAAAGTGAGAGTAGCTCTGATACTCCAAAAACTGAAAAAGATTTCCTTTTGAAACAACCTGAAGAGTACCATAGAAAATGGACGAAGGAGGAAATTGCAAGGGGATATATTCGTTCTAGGAAGGACGTGTCAGTTGTACGACATTTTCCTCCCGATTTTGAAAGAAATGCTGCACCGGTGAGTGATGAGGAACGTAGGAGAATACAACAAGCCTGGATTAAGGAACAAAGGAGAAAATCTCAAGAGGAGGAGAACCCAGAAGAGGATCTTAAGAAGGACTTGGAGTAGAATCTTCTGATAAGATCAGATTAAGATGATGATCCCAATGATATGTAATATTTTCGTAGGATTTTGTATTACTTTAACTCTAGGTAGATGTCGTGTAAAGGAGATAATAGTAATCTGTACAAAGAAGTTAATAGTTTGACTTTTAAAGTGTATGACTCGAACGGAATGTAAAGTAGTTATTTAAATAACTGGATATGTATGGGAATCTTTTAGTATGACAGGGATAAATTGGTAATATAATTATTGAGAAAGGTTATAGAATGAAGCAATAAGGTTATAAATGACATTCGAAATGGATAACGTGATTAAGTTGATGATTGTAATTTAAGCATGAAGGGGATTACTCAGTGATGCCATGACACTATGAGGTAATAATTGGGCATAAATATAGCCAATAAAGTTAAATTATGGAATATATGGAATATGAAATTTTGATTTAGTAAGGATTGCGAGAATAAAGTGAGGAAGAAGCTGAGCTATTTTCGTAGTTAATTATTCCGATAGTAAATAAAATTATTGGAGTACAAGACAAGGAAGATAATTAAATAGGGATCACAATAAATTTGAGCAAAGTTGTTGTCACGACCTGGAACCTCCCTCGAGCCCATGACAACCGCCGCGACGTCCCAATTGACACTCATTACCCGAAATGGCAATCAGAACCCTGTAAGGCTTACATATCAATTTCTTGCCTTTTCTGTGAGCAATCATTTTTAAACATTCCATTTTAAACAATTTCCAGTAGTTTTCTGCTCAAGTAAATCAAAAGACAAAAATATTTTAAAAGGATTTATATATAAATATCACTATTCAAAATATTGATTAAAATATAGCATTTTTTTATATAAAACAATATTTATAGAAACACGTATAAGAAATCTTTTGTAACGTGTAAGTAAAATAAATTCACACATGCAAAAATTTACAAAGTTATAATGTACAATAATGGTTACAATGACAAGTGGCCCAAAATACACCCAGTGTTGGTGCTAGAAACCTATTGTATGTGTGGTACAGATGTCAATTGGAATCCTCGACAAAATAGGGTATTTACAAGCTACCACAGACCTGAAATATTTGGAAATGAGGTGGGTGAGATTTTGCAATCCCAATGAGTAAACAGACATTATCATAAATATCTAAAGGCGAGTAACATGGAGGCAAGTTTAAACAACAAATTACAAACCATTTCATAAGGTTTTCAATTTATTCCTTAAACCATAAAATATTTGTAATTTACCAAAATAGTTGTTAAGGCTTATGACTTTTATTAAAACAAGGCTCAAGCCAAAACTAATCCTTGGGGATACCTTGGCCGAGGCATCTAACCGAGTCCGCCAAGGTAGTTATGATATTTACATATGAAACACATTTTTATTTTTAAAACAAGTCGTTCCTTGACGTTGGCCGAGTTACACATTCACGTGGGGGTTCGACATGAAGTGAGCTCTAATACTACCCCGGGAGTTACCCTCATCGCCTCTACAACCGGAGTAATTATGTAACCGGATTTACCGTGCCCCTCTAATAGGCAGTCAACGGAAACCCGTCACTGCAGTGACTAAACCCACCAATTTTAATAAAATTTCGATAGTATAACGTGGCTTTTATTTATTTACCCAGCCTGCATAGTAAAAGCAACTTACATAAATTCCAAATGCAATTTATCAAATATAGCCACATATACTCATATTTCATAAGCCATTCATAGGAAAATATATATTTATTTCAAAATAATTGGCAGCCTCCAATTACTCAATTTCATAATCAACACAATATATTTTTATTTGTCAAATTTATTTCTAAAACATTAAAAATCCCGTTTTAATCTCATTTTCGTTTCATAAAATACATAAAGAGCATTTTTTAAAATAAACTCTAGATAGTTCACAATAATAATAGGTTTACTCACCGTTTGTACAAACTAAAAGCTTTTTAGGTGCCCCGATAACTACTCGTCGGGTACGATTTCCTTGCCTTTATCGGGAGGCTCTCCTCCTAGACACATTGCAAAAATTTACTCAATTCATTACATTAATGCTAAATTACTATATATTTGACTTAAATCCTAAACTAATGCATGGTATGAAATGCAATAGTCAAAAATGGCTTAAATGCGGTATTAACCGATTTTTGGCACTTTACCTGATAAATTACTAACGCGCTCCATTTTAGCTCTAAATTGTCTCATTCTCTCTCCAACCTTTCTAACCATTAATTATCAGCCGATATTCCTTTAAAATTACCAAAATCAGCTCACTCTCTTCCTTGGAAAATTCGGCCAAAAATGGGACATTAACTCGGTAAATTTTCTACTTTGTTTTTCTATCGCATTTAACCATTTTTCATCATTTTCTCTTCATTTCTCTTAGAATAAAAATCAGATCATCATCATTGTACCTCATTGCAGATTCGGCCAAGGGTGGGTATTGTGAAAATTTAATGCTTTCTTGCCCAATTTAATTTCTAAACACATTTAACTAACTAAAACTACCGATTGAACTAAAAATCAAAACCTAAAAATTCCAAAATCTCTCCCCTAGAATTTCGTCCAGCCCTTGATGTCATTTTTAGATCTCTCTCCTCAAGCATGCTAAATGGAAACAAAGGCATAGGAAAGGTAGAAATCAAGCTAAAGTCGAAAAATCTTATCGTTAGACGTGTAAACGGGCGAAAAATGCGAATTCTCCTTTGAATTTTCTTGTTTCCCTTTGGTTTTTCTTTTTTTCTTCCTTTCCTCTCTATTTTCTCTTTTGTTCTCCCTTATGGCAGGCCATCACTTAAAATGGGGTTTAAATGGGCTGACTTTTCATTAAAATAATATTAAATCATTAAAAAGTGCCATGTGTCACTTTCGCATTGGCCCATTTTTAAAATTTCATCCATTTGTTTCCAAATTTTCACCATACACTTGTCCCACATATCCATAGCTTAGATAAAATTCTCAGACTTATCCAAAGTCTCAGTGGAGTAATTTTTGAAATTTACACTTTTACCCCAGTAAAAGTGAAAAATTACATTTTTGTCCAAAAAATTGAAAAATTGCCCATAGACATATTTTTCATCCCTTATACTCATACCATTCTCCAATTTGCCAAATTTGATCTAAATTCTCTCAAAATCTCAAATTTTGTCCGCGAGTGGCAAAATTACGATTTTGCCCCTACACTTCAGAAATCACCAGAATTAAACTTTTTGACTTCCTATCATTAAAATATACTCCAAATAGTTAATCTTGGTCAAACATTTGACTCCATGATCAAATTATTATCTTAGGTGGCAAAATGACGATTTTGCCTCTAAACATCAAAATTTTTAATTTTACCCCTAATGAACCCTCAAACTCCGAACAATCATTTTTAGGCATTCCTTGACTATAAAATATTAAATTTCATCCTACGATTCCTATTTGACCTAGTTCGAGGTTAAATCAACTCAAGTGTACCGTTAGGTACGATATTGATTTTCGTTTATTCTTAGTTGCTTTCCTAGCATAATAACATGCTACTCAGTGCATGTATGTCATGACATGTGTTTATAGGGTTGGGTTTTACAATTCTACCCCCCTTAAAATAAAATTTTGACCTCAAAATTTTACTTACCAGATTCGACAAATAAATGCGGGTATTGGTTCCTCATTTGATGCTCTACTTCCCATGTCATTTCCTTCATTCGAGCACTTTTCCACAACACTTTGACCATTGAAATACTCTTATTCCTCAGTACTCGATCCTTTCGATCCAAGATACTCACAAGTTACACCTCAAACTTCAAATCATCATGCAACTCGATTTGAGGTGCTTCGATGATGTGAGAGGGATCTAATACATATTTCTTAAGCATGGAGACATGAAAAACATTGTGGATCTGATCTAACTCTGGCGGTAGCTCTAGTCTATACGCCATTGGCCCAATTCTTTCAATAATATGAAAAGGTCCATGTATCTCGGATTGAGCTTTCCTCGCTTTGCAAACCGGATCACACCTTTCATTATGCAACAAGATGTCATAGTTTACCACAATAATATAATCAAATAAAACTTAATACCATAAAGCATTCAGATTATTACCTTTCCAAGGAGAAACCTTAAGAAAAACTCTATCATCGATCTCAAACTCCAAGTCTTTTCTCCGTTTATCTGCATAGCTCTTTTGCCTATCCTGGGCTACCTTTAGCCTCTCTCGTATAACCTTGATCTTATCATTAGTTAGCTCGATCAATTCCACACTAAATAACTTCTTTTAACCCACTTCATCCCAACAAAGTGGAGTACGACATTTCCTTCCGTATAAAGCTTCGTACGGTGCCATACTGATGCTAGATTGGAAGGTGTTGTTGTAAGCAAATTCCACTAACGGCAAGTGTCTATCCCAACTCCCAAGCAAATCCATGACACAAGCCCTCAACATATCCTCCATAGTCTGGATGGTCCTCTCTGACTGACCATCCGTCTGTGGGTGAAAAGCAGTACTAAATTTCAATTTGGTTCCGAGAGCTTCTTGAAATTTTGGCCAAAATCGAGAAGTGAATCAAGGATCTCGGTCTAACACTATAGAAACGGGAACTCCATGTAGCCTCACAATCTCATCTATATAGAGCCGAGCCAGCTTCTCAATAGAGTATGTACTATGGACAGCTAAAAAGTGAGCAAACTTAGTCAACCTATCTACGATCACCCAAATTGCATCTTTTTCCCTCTGTGTCCGCGGCAGTCCCAAAACAAAATCCATAGTTACATGCTCCCATTTCCACTAGGGAACAGGTAAAGACTGAAGTGCACCTGCTGGCCTCTGATGCTCCGCCTTAACTTGTTGACATACGAGACACTTTGCTACAAATTCTGCTACGTCTCGCTTCATACCTGGCAACCAATAATTCTCCCTGATAGTCCTATACATCTTGGTGCTTCCAGGATGTAATGCATAGGCAGATGAATGGGCTTCTTCCATGATCACCTATCTTAGCTGGTTTCCCTCAGGAACACAAACTCGGTCTCTAAACATCAAGACGTTATCCTCTCTGAGTCTGAACTCACTAACTCCCCCATTGATCAATTTTTGAATTTTTTTTCTTAACTCATCATCAGACCTCTAAATGTCCTTGATCTGATTAAGTAACGAAGGTCGCACAATGAAGCTTGCCAATAAGGATCCATCCTCACCATTTCTCAACTGGACCCCAAGAGATTTCATCTCTAATAATGCTGGAAAATAACAACTCTGAAGTGCTGCTAAAGACGATGAAGACTTACGACTTAAGGCATCAGCTACAACGTTCGTCTTTCCTAGATGATAGTCTATCACCAAGTCATAATCTTTTATCAACTCCAACCATCGCTTTTACCTCAAATTAAGCTCCTTCTGAGTGAGCAAATATTTTAAACTCTTGTGATCTGTAAATATCCGACAATGCTCACCATACAAGTAATGCCTCAAGATTTTTAAAGCAAACACCACTGGTGCTAACTCTAAATCATGGGTAGGGTAATTTGCTTCATGCTTCTTCAACTGCCAGGAAGCATAAGCTATTACTTTCTCATCCTGCATCAACACACACCCTAACCCCAACTTAGATGCATCACTGTACACCACAAATCCCTTAACACTCACAGGAAGTGTTAAAACTGGAGCGGAGGTTAACCGGTTCTTTAGCTTCTGAAATCGATTCTCACAAACATCATCCCACTCAAACTTAACTCTTTTACGAGTTAGATGGGTCAAAGGAACTGCTATTAAGGAAAACCCTTGAACAAACCTCCGATAATAACCGGCTAATCCGAGGAAACTATGAATCTTCGTCATTGTCTTAGGTTGCTCCCATTGTAAAATTGCCTCTATCTTCTTGGGATCAACATATATTCCAGATCTCAATACTACGTGTCCCAAGAATACCACTTCTTGTAACCAAAACTCACACTTTGAAAACTTTGCATACAACTGTCTTTCCCGCAAAGTCTGTAATACTATACGCAAGTGGTTAGCATGCTCATCATTATCTCCCGAGTAAACTAGGATATCATCAATGAACACAATAACAAACTTGTCCAAGTAAGGGTGGAACACCCTGTTCATGAGATCCATAAAAGCTGCCAATGCATTAGTTAACCCGAAAGGCATGACCAAGAACTCATAATGACCGTATCGAGTCCTGAACGCTGTCTTGGGTACATCCTGTTCTTTAATCCTTAACTGATGATACCCAGACCTTAGATCAACCTTAGAAAACACTGTAGCTCCCTGTAATTGATCGAAAAGATCATTAATCCTCGGCAACGGATACTTGTTCTTAATAGTCATTCTGTTAAGTTGTCGGTAATCTATACATAACCGAAGTGTACCATTTTTCTTTTCCACAAATAAAACCGGTGTTCCCCACGGAGACATACTAGGGCATATAAAACCCTTGTCCACTAACTCTTACAATTGTACTTTCAACTCCTTCAACTCTGTCGAAAGCCATTCTATATGGAGGAATACAGATAGGTGCGGTACCTGGAAGTTAATCAATAGTGAATTCAAACTCACGATCGGGAGGAAGTCTTGGTAATTCATCAGGAAATACATCAAGAAACTCACTTACTACATGGACATTCTCTAACTTAGGTTCCTCCCTTGATTTATCAATCACGTGAGCCAAGTATGTCGGATATCCCTTTCGCACCAATTTCAAAGCTTTGAGGGTCGAGATTACACAAAACGGTAATTCTCGACGTTACCCTGTAAATACAACTTCTGCTCCCTTTGAACTCTGGAGAATCACTTCTTTCTTAAAACAATCCACCTTTGCTCGATGAGTGGACAACCAATCCATACCCAAGATTAAATCAAAGTCCCGAATCTCCAAAGGGATTAAATCACCTATAAATTCTTCTTCCCCAACTTTAATACCACAGTCTCTATAATACGTATTTCTTACTAACCGCTCGCATAGAGGAGTATGCACTACAATCTCTTCCTCTAATGATGACAGGTTCTTATCTGAGAATGATGCAAACGATATGCTCACGTATGATCTATCGAAGCCTGAATCTATTAAAACATGTGCATCTCTATCAAACACAATCATAGTATCTATCACTGTGCTAGGTCGAGCTCGGGCTTCATCCTCAGTCACTGCAAAGACCCTAGTTGAAATCTGGGGCTCGGTCTGAAAGATGGCTGCTCTGGGGTATTACTCCCCATGCCTGACAGTATCACTAGACTCTGTTTGGACTGTGATCTCGAAGTGTCTCTTCACAGTATACTAGGACAAGTTGGAGGAGTAAAAGTAGCTACTGTACCCCGTCTCAACTGAGGACAATCTCTCCTGATATGCCCCTATTGGCCGCATTGAAAACACTTTATAGGCTGTCTACATGACCCAACATGAAATCCTCCGTAATTACGGCATCTGTCCAATCCTCCTGAAGTCCTCCCCTGACTACTCATCACTGGCCGATCAAATCTAGAAGATCTCGGCTGTGACTGCTAAGAAGGAGGTCTAGTGGATGCCACAGACGCTAAGGTAGTACTTCCTACAGTAGATGTCCAATCTCTGCCTCTCTTTGAAGACTGACCCAGGAATGTAGGTGGATTCCTTCTCTTTGCGAACTCAGCTCGGATCCGTCTATTCTCAGTGGCGAGCTTCTCAGCCCATAAGGCCATCTGCACAACTTCCTTATGTGGCTCCCTACCAGTCACTGTCATCCGTTCCCTGATCTCATTATAGAGCCCTTCCTCAAAATAATTTGCCTGATCCTGCTCAGATTTCACCAGATCTGGTACATATAACATCAACTCGTTAAAACGAGTCTCGTACTCCTCTACAGTTAGATTTCCTTGTTTCAAGCTCAGAAATTCTCTTTTCTTTTCTTTCTGATGAAAGTAAGTAAAATATTGACCATCAAATTCTTTGAGGAAGTCAGACCATGTTTGAGGAGTAGTGGAATGGGACTTCATTGAATTCCACCAAGTACGAGCCTTCTTCTCTAGTAATCTAGTAGCCACCATTAGCTTCATATCGTCATCTAATCTCATATCAGAAATAGTCTCCGAAACTTGATTAACACAATCCTTAGCTGCGGTCGCATCCAACTCACCAGTAAACGAGATGCAACCCAACTGTCTAGCTTCCTTCAACTTCTTAGAAATGGAGACGTCCGGTGTCTGGGGTGGAATAGGAGGTGGTGGTACTGAGGCTATTACAGGGGAAATAGGGGGTGGAATTGGACCAGCCTGAGCTTGGCCCGTAAGAGCAGTGAGAAAAGCCGCTAATGCTTGAGCTACCTCGGGTGTCGTGGTAGGTACGCTAGGAGTAGCAACAGGAAATAGAGGAGGTACAAGAATGTTAGTAGACTCAGCATAGGAACTGCTCTAAAAGAAGATGCAGTCGACTCCTTTTCTATGGAATTCGGCAGACTCTGTCTAAGGCGACCTCTTCCCCTACCAGTAGATCTAGTGATAGGTGGTAGCTCACGTCGAGGAGGCATAATGGTCTACAAAAAGAACGAAAATGGTTTAGACTACTAAAGACTCTATATGCAACTACATGCAACTAACTAATCTTAATTGGGCCACACTAACATTGTAAATTATTTTAAAATAACTTTAAATCCAAGAACTTTAAAAATCAAAAACTTCTTTCAAAACCATAAGTTTTTAAACCAAAGGCTCTTATACCAACTAAATTGTCATGACCCGGAACCTCCCTCGAGCCCATGACAACCGTCGCGACGTCCCAATTGACACTCATTACTCGAAATGCCAATCAGAACCCCGCAAGGCTTACATATCAGTTTCTTGCCTTTTCTGTGAGCAATCGTTTTTAAACATTCCATTTTAAATAATTTGCAATAGTTTCCTGCTCAAGTAAATCAAAAGACAAAAATATTTTAAAAGGATTTATATATAAATATCACTATTCAAAATATTGATTAAAATATAGCATTTTTTTTATATAAAACAATATTTATAGAAACACGTGTAAGAAATCTTTTGTAACGTGTAAGTAAAATAAATTCACACATGCAAAAATTTAAAAAGTTATAATGTACAATAATGGTTACAATGACAAGTAGCCCAAAATACACCTAGTGTTGGTGCTAAAAACCTACTGTCTGTGTGGTAGAGATGTCAATTGGAATCCTCAACAAAATAGGGTATTTACAAGCTACCACAGACCTGAAATGTTTGGAAAGGAGGTGGGTGAGATTTTGCAATCCCAATGAGTAAACAGACATTATCATAAATATCTAAAGGCGAGTAACATGGAGGCAAGTTTAAACAACAAATTACAAACCATTTCATAAGGTTTTCAATTTATTCCTTAAACCATAAAATATTTGTAATTTACCAAAATAGTTGTTAAGGCTTATGACTTTTATTAAAACAAGGCTCAAGCCAAAACTAATCCTCGGGGATACCTTGGCCGAGGCATCTAACCGAGTCCGCCAAGGTTGTTAAAATATTCACACGTGAAACACATTTTTATTTTTAAAACCAGCCGTTCCTTGGCGTTGGCCGAGTTACACATTCACGTGGGGGTTCGACGTGAAGTGAGCTCTAATACTACCCCGGGAGTTACCCTCCTCGCCTCTACAACCGGAGTAACTATATAACTGGGTTTACCGTGCCCCTCTAATAGGCAGTCCACGGAAACCCGTCACTGCAGTGACTAACCCACCAATTTTAATAAAATTTCGACAGTATAACGTGGCTTTTATTTATTTATCCAGCCTGCATAGTAAAACCAACTTACATAAATTTCCCAAATGCACTCACAAAATATAGCCACATATACTCATTTCTCATAAGCCATTCCTAGGAAAATATATATTTTTCAAGTCAATTTGCAGCCTCCAATTACTCAATTTCATAATCAATACAATATATTTTTATTTATCACATTTATTCCTAAAACATCAAAAATCCCGTTTTAATCTCGTTCTCATTTCATAAAATACATAAAGGGCATTTAAAATAAACTCTAGATAATTTACAATAATAATAAGTTTACTCACCGTTTGTACAAACTAAAAGCTTTCTAAGCGCCCCGATCACTACTCGTCGGGTACGACTTCTTTGCCTTTTCCGGAAGGCTCTCCTCCTAGACACATTACAAAAATTTACACAATTCATCACATTGATGCTAAATCACTATATAATTAACTTAAATCCTATACTAATGCATGGTATGAAATGCAATAGCCTAAAACGGCTTAAACGCGGTATTAACCTATTTTTGGCACTTTGCCCGATAAATTGCTAACGCGCTCCATTTTAGCTCTAAATCATCCCATTCTCTCTCCAACATTTCTAACCATTAAATATCAGCCAATAACCTTCTAAAAACAACAAAATCAGCTCACTCCCTTCCTTGGAAAATTCGGCCAAAAATGGGACATTAACTCGGTTAATTTTCTACTTTGTTTTTCTATCACGTTTAATCGTTTTTCATCATTTTCTCTTCATTTCCCTTAGAATAAAATCAATTCATCATCATTGTACAGCATTGAGCATCCAGCCAAGAGTGGGTATTGTGAAAATTTAATGATTTCTTGCCCAATTTAATTTCTAAACACATTTAACTAACTAAAACTATCAATTTAACTAAAAATCAAAACCTAAAAATTTCAATTTCTCTCCCCTAGAATTTCGTCCAGCCCTTGATATCACTTTTTGATCTCTCTCCTCAAGCATGCTAAATGGAAATAAAGGCATAGGAAAGGTAGAAATCAAGCTAAAATCGAAAAATCTTACCGTTAGACGCGTAAACGGTCGAAAACCGCGAATTTCCCTTTGAATTTTCTTGTTTCTCTTTGGTTTTTCTTTTTTTCTTCCTTTCCTCTCTATTTCCTCTCTTGTTCTTCCTTATGGCCGGCCAGCACTTAAAATTTGGGTTTAAATGGGCTGACTTTTCATTAAAATAATATTATATCATTAAAAAATGCCACATGTCACTTTCCCATTGGCCCATTTTTAAAATTTCATCCATTTGTTTCCAAATTTTCACCATACACTTGTCTCATATATTCATAGCTTAGATAAAATTCTCAGACTCATCCAAAGTCTCGGTGGAGTAATTTTTGAAATTTACACTTTTGCCCCCGTAAAAGTCAAAAATTACATTTTTGCCCCAAAAATTGAAAAATTGCCCATAGACATATTTTTCATCCCTTATACTCATACCATTCTCCAATTTGTCAAATTTGATCTAAATTCTCTCAAAATCTCAAATTTTGTCCGTGGGTGGCAAAATTACGATTTTGCCCCTACACTCCAAAAATCACCAGAATTAAACTTTTTCACTTCCTATCATTAAATTATACTCCAAATAGTTAATCTTGGTCAAAAATTTCACTCCATGATCAAATTATTATCTTAGGTGGCAAAATGACGATTTTGCCCTTGAATATCAAAATTTCTAATTTTACCCCAAATGAACCCTCGAACTCCGAACAATCATTTTTAGTCATTCCTGGACTATAAAATATTAAATTTCATCCTACAATTCCTATTTGAACTAGTTCGAGGTTAAATCAATTTAAGTGTACCGTTAGGTACAATATCAGGTTTCGTCTATTCTTAGGTGCTTTTCTAGCGTAATAACATGCTACTCAATGCATGTATGTCATGACATGTATTTATAGGGTCGGGTTTTACAATTCTACCCCCCTTAAAATAAAATTTTGACCTCAAAATTTCACTTACCAGATTCGACAAATAGATGCGGGTATTGGTTCCTCATCTGATGCTCTACTTCCCATGTCATTTCCTCCATTCGAGCACTTTTCCACAACACTTTGACCATTGAAATACTCTTGTTTCTCAGTACTCGATCCTTTCGATCCAAGATACTCACAGGTTGTACCTCGAACTTCAAATCGTCATGCAACTCGATCGGAGGTGCTTCGAGGACGTGAGAGGGATCTGGTACATATTTCTTAAGCATGGAGACATGGAAAACGTTGTGGATCCGATCTAACTCCGGAGGTAATTCTAACCGATAAGCCACTGGTCCAATCCTTTCAATGATTCGGAATGGTCCAATATATCTCGGGTTGAGCTTTCCCCTCTTCGCAAATCGAATCACACCTTTCATTATCCAATAAAACACCATAATTTATCATGATAGTATAATCAATAAGATTTAATACTTCAAAGTATTCAAATTATTACCTTTCCAAGGAGAAACCTTAAGAAAAACTTTATCATCGATCTCAAACTCCAAGTCTTTTCTCCGTTTATCTGCATAGCTCTTCTGCCTATCCTGGGCTACCTTTAGCCTCTCTCGTATAACCTTGATCTTGTCATTAGTTAGCTCGATCAATTCCACACTCACTAACTTCCTTTCACCTACTTCATCCCAACAGAGCGGAGTTCGGCACTTCCTTCCATACAAAGCCTCGTATGGTGCCATCCCAATACTAGACTGAAAACTGTTATTATACGCGAACTCCACCAATGGCAAATGTCTGTCCCAACTCCCAATAAAGTCAATGACACAAGCCCGTAACATATCCTCCAAGGTCTGGATAGTCCTCTCTGACTGACCATCCGTCTGTGGGTGAAAAGCAGTGCTAAATTTCAATTTGGTTCCGAGAGCTTCTTGAAATTTCGGCCAGAATCGAGAAGTGAATCGAGGATCTCGGTCTGACACTATAGAAACGGGAACTCCATGTAGCCTCACAATCTCATCTATATAGAGCTGAGCCAGCTTCTCAATAGAGTATGTACTATGGACAGCTAAAAAGTGAGCGGACTTAGTCAACCGATCTACGATCACCCAGATCGCATCCTTTCCCCTCTGTGTCCGCGGCAATCCCAAAACAAAATCCATAGTTACATGCTCCCATTTCCACTCGGGAACAGGTAAAGACTGAAGTGTACCTGCTGGCCTCTGATGCTCCGCCTTAACTTGCTGACATACGAGACACTTTGCTACGAATTCTGCTACGTCTCGCTTCATACCCGGCCACCAATAATTCTCCCTGATAGTCCTATACATCTTGGTGCTTCCGGGATGTAATGCATAGGCAGATGAATGGGCTTCTTCCATGATCGCCTGTCTCAACTGGTTTCCCTCAGGAACACAAACTCGATCTTTAAACATCAAGACGTTATCCTCTCCAAATCTGAACTCACTAACTCCCCCATCGGTCAGTTTTTGAATTTCTTTTCTTAACTCATCATCAGACCTCTGAATGTCCTTGATCTGATTAAGTAACGAAGGTCGCACAATGAAGTTTGCCAATAAGGATCCATCCTCACCATTTCTCAACTGGACCCCAAGAGATTTCATCTCTATTAATGCTGGAAAATAACAACTCTGAAGTGCTGCTAAAGACGATGAAGACTTACGACTTAAGGCATCAGCTACAACGTTCGCCTTTCCCGGATGATAGTCTATCACCAAGTCATAATCTTTTATCAACTCCAACCATCGCCTTTGCCTCAAATTAAGCTCCTTTTGGGTGAGCAAATATTTTAAACTCTTGTGATCCGTAAATATCCGACAATGCTCACCATACAAGTAATGCCTCCAGATTTTTAAAGCAAACACCACTGCTGCTAACTCTAAATCATGGGTAGGGTAATTTGCTTCATGCCTCTTTAGCTGTCTAGAAGCATAAGCCACAACTTTTTCATCCTGCATCAATACGCACCCCAACCCCAACTTTGAGGCATCACTATATACTACAAATCCCTTACCATTAACAGGAAGTGTTAAAACGGGAGCGGAGGTTAACCGGTTCTTTAGCTCCTGAAATCGATTCTCACAAACATCATCCCACACAAACTTAACTCCCTTACGAGTTAGACGGGTCAAAGGAGCTGCTATTAAGGAAAACCCCTGAACAAACCTCCGATAATAACCGGCTAATCCGAGGAAACTACGAATCTCCGTCACTGTCTTAGGTTGCTCCCATTGTAAAATTGCCTCTACTTTCTTAGGATCAACATATATTCCAGTTCTCGATACTACGTGTCCCAAGAATACCACTTCCTGTAACCAAAACTCACACTTCGAAAACTTTGCATACAACTGTCTTTCCCTCAAAGTTTGTAATACTATACGCAAGTGGGCAGCGTGCTCATCATTATCTCTCGAGTAAACCAGTATGTCATCAATGAACACAATAACAAACTTGTCCAAGTAAGGGTGGAACACCCTATTCATGAGATCCATAAAAGCTGCCGGTGCGTTAGTTAACCCGAAAGGCATGACCAAGAACTCATAATGACCGTACCGAGTCCTGAACGCTGTCTTGGGTACATCCTGTTCTTTAATCCTCAACTGATGATACCCAGACCTTAGATCAACCTTGGAAAACACTGTAGCTCCCTGTAATTGATCGAAAAGATCATCAATCCTCGGTAACGGATACTTGTTCTTAATGGTCATTCTGTTAAGCTGTCGGTAATCGATACATAACCGAAGTGTACCGTCTTTCTTTTTCACAAATAAAACCGGTGCTCCCCATGGAGATATACTAGGGCGTATAAAACCCTTGTCCACCAACTCTTGCAATTGTACTTTCAACTCCTTCAACTCTGCCGGAGCCATTCTATATGGAGGGATAGAAATAGGTGCGGTACCCGGAAGTAAATCAATAGGGAACTCAAGCTCTCGATCAGGAGGCAGTCCCGGTAAATCATCAGGAAATACATCAGGAAACTCACTTACTATCGGGACATCCTCTAACTTAGGTTCCCCCTTTGAAGTATCAATTACGTATGCCAAATAAGTCGGATACCCTTTCTGCACTAATTTTGAAGCTTTGATGGCCGAGATTACACAGGACGGTAATACTCGACGTTTCCCTACAAACACAATCTCTGCTCCCTCCGAATTTCGAAGAACAACTTCCTTTCGGAAACAATCCACGTTCGCCCGATGTGCAGTTAACCAGTCCATACCCAATATTAGATCAAAATCCAGGATCTCTAGAGGAATTAAGTCACCCCTAAATTCTTCCTCGCCTACCCTTACCCCACAGTCTCTATAACAACTGTTTCTAACTAGCTTTTCTCCTAAAGGGGTGTGAATTACAATTTCTTCCTCTAATGGTGACAAGTTTCTATCAGCAATTGATGCAAATGTGGTGCTCACATAAGACCTATCTGAGCCAGAATCTATCAAAACATAAGCATCTTTATCAAATAAAGACATAGTACCTGTCACTGCTCCAGGTCGGACCTGTGCCTCATCTTCCGTCACAGCGAAAACTCTTGTCGAGGTACGAGTCTGTGGTCTCGAAGGTGGATGTGCCGGGGTATTACTCTCCACACCGGACCGTATGGCCACTCCCTGTCTCGGTGGCAACCCAGAAGAATCTCTCCTCTGTATATCAGTGCGAGCTGGTGAAGATGATGCAACTACCGTGGCTCGTCCTAACCGTGGGCAATTACTCCTAATATGACCCGTCTGTCCACATTGGAAACATCTTGTTGGCTCTCTACATAGCCCACTATGATAATTCCCACAATTTCTGCATCTGTCAGAACCTCCGAAACTCTTCCCAGAACCAGTCATAGCAGATCTGCTAAACCTCGAAGGTCTCTGTTGTGATGGTGGAAATGGAGGTCGAGGAGATGTCACGGAAACAGAAGTAGTACTCCCTGAAATCGCTGAGTCCTTGCCTCTTTTTACTGGCTGACTAGAAGACATACCAGGATTCCTCCTTTTTGCAAACTCAGTCCGAATCCTCCTATTCTCAGTCGCGAGCTTCTCAGCCCGTAAAGCCATCTGTACCACCTCCTTATGTGGCTCCCTACCAGTCACTGTCATTCGCTCTCTAATCTCATTACGGAGCCCTTCCTCGAAATAACTGGCCTGATCCTGCTCAGATTTCACCAGATCCGGCACATATAACATCAACTCGTTAAAACGAGTCTCGTACTCCTCTACAGTTAGATTTCCCTGTTTCAAACTCAGAAATTCTCTCTTCTTTTCTTTCTGATGGAAATAAGTGAAATACTGACCATCGAATTCCCTGAGAAAATCAGACCATGTCTGAGGAGTAGCGGAACGGGACTTCACCGAATTCCACCAAGTACGAGCCCTCTTCTCTAATAATCTCGTAGCCACCATCAGCTTCATGTCGTCGTCTAATCTCATATCAGAGAGAGTCTCTGAAACCTGATTAATCCAGTCCTTTGCCACAGTGGCATCCAACTCACCCGTGAAAGACACACAACCGAGCTGTCTAGCCTCCTTTAGCTTCTTGGAAATGGATACATCTTGTACCGGTGGTGGAACTAAAGGAGTAACTGGTGGTACTATAGGTGGAACTTGACCAGTCGGAGCTCCACCAGCCATTGCGGTAAAGAAAGCTGCCAATGCCTGTGCTGCCTCAGTAGGCATGGTGGGAATACCCGTAGGTGGCGGAGGAGGTGGAGGATGTGGAGGACTATCGGCCTGCTCAGCAGTAGGTGCTGCCCGAATGGTAGACGCAGCCGATTCTTCCCCTACTGCATCTAGCTGACGACGTTGGGAACGACCTTTTCCCCTCCCAACCGATCTAGTGAGAGGTGGGCGTCCGCGTCGAGGAGGCATAATAATCTATAAGAGAAAACGAGCAAGCTTAGGGAACCTTAGGCTCTATATGAAAATGCATGCATTCTATTCAACCTAACTTAACTTAATCCGGGGCCACACTGATATTGTAATTTTTTAAAACCACTTTAAAACCAAAAACTCTTATCTTTAAAACCAAAAGCTCTGATACCAATAGAATTGTCACGACCCGGAACCTCCCTCAGGCCCATGACAATCGCCGCGACGTCCCGATTGACACTCATTATCCGGAATGCCAACCGGAACCCCGCAAGGCTTACATATCAGTTTCTTTCCTTTCCTGTGAGCAATCATTGTTAAATATCGAGTTTTTAGAGAATATATACTATTTTAGATCAAAAACAATCAAAATAAAATTTTCGCCACACAGGGGTATTTTGGTCATTTTTTTCTCAAAAATTTCGAAACTGGCTAAAACGTAATATACAAGTACAAAACACATAATTCATATTCAAAATGAGTTTAAAAGTCTAAAATCTTCATTTAAAACGAAATTACGGTTATTTGAATATAATAAGAAAATAAAAGAAATATTAAGGAAAATATTCTATTTTCTTATAAAACAATATTTATAGAGTTATACGTGAATAATTTTTATAGCGTAAAAGCTAAATAAATTTATACATACTGAAATACAGTAAGCCAAAATATTTAATTTAATTTACAATAACAAGAGGGCCCCCGAATAAACAAAAGTAAAGAGGACTGTGAACCTACGGTTTGGAAAATGCAGATCCAATGGTAGTCCTCGATGAGATCAGCTATCTACAGTCTATACTGAACCTGAAATGGGTGGAAAGGAGTTGGGTGAGATTTTGCAATCCCAATGAGTAAACAGACATTATCATAAATATCTAAAGGCGAGTAAAATGGAGGCAAGTTTAAACAACAAATTTCAACCCATTTCATAATGTTTTCAATTTATTTCTTAAACCATAAAATATTTGTAATTTACCAAAACAGTTGTTAAGGCTTATGTCTTTTATTAAAACAAGGCTCAAGCCAAAACTAATCCTCGGGGATACCTTGGCCGAGGCATCTAACCGAGTCCGCCAAGGGTGTTAAAATATTCACACGTGAAACACATTTTTATTTTTAAAACCAGCCGTTCCTTGGCGTTGGCCGAGTTACACATTCACGTGGGGGTTCGACGTGAAGTGAGCTCTAATACTACCCCAGGAGTTACCCTCCTCGCCTCTACAACCGGAGTAACTATATAACTGGGTTTACCGTGCCCCTCTAATAGGCAGTCCACGGAAACCCGTCACTGCAGTGACTAACCCACCAATTTTAATAAAATTTCGACAGTATAACGTGGCTTTTATTTATTTATCCAGCCTGCATAGTAAAACAACTTACATAAATTTCCCAATGCATTCACAAAATATAGCCACATATACTCATTTCTCATAAGCCATTCCTAGGAAAATATATATTTTTCAAGTCAATTTGTAGCCTCCAATTACTCAATTTCATAATCAATACAATATATTTTTATTTGTCACATTTATTCCTAAAACATCAAAAATCCCGTTTTAATCTCGTTCTCATTTCATAAAATACATAAAGGGCATTTAAAATAAACTCTAGATAATTTACAATAATAATAAGTTTACTCACCGTTTGTACAAACTAAAAGCTTTCTAAGCGCCCCGATCACTACTCGTCGGGTACGACTTCTTTGCCTTTTCCGGAAGGCTCTCCTCCTAGACACATTACAAAAATTTACACAATTCATCACATTGATGCTAAATCACTATATAATTAACTTAAATCCTATACTAATGCATGGTATGAAATGCAATAGCCTAAAACGGCTTAAACGCGGTATTAACCTATTTTTGGCACTTTGCCCGATAAATTGCTAACGCGCTCCATTTTAGCTCTAAATCATCCCATTCTCTCTCCAACATTTCTAACCATTAAATATCAGCCAATAACCTTCTAAAAACAACAAAATCAGCTCACTCCCTTCCTTGGAAAATTCGGCCAAAAATGGGACATTAACTCGGTTAATTTTCTACTTTGTTTTTCTATCACGTTTAATCGTTTTTCATCATTTTCTCTTCATTTCCCTTAGAATAAAATCAATTCATCATCATTGTACAGCATTGAGCATCCAGCCAAGAGTGGGTATTGTGAAAATTTAATGATTTCTTGCCCAATTTAATTTCTAAACACATTTAACTAACTAAAACTATCAATTTAACTAAAAATCAAAACCTAAAAATTTCAATTTCTCTCCCCTAGAATTTCGTCCAGCCCTTGATATCACTTTTTGATCTCTCTCCTCAAGCATGCTAAATGGAAATAAAGGCATAGGAAAGGTAGAAATCAAGCTAAAATCGAAAAATCTTACCGTTAGACGCGTAAACGGTCGAAAACCGCGAATTTCCCTTTGAATTTTCTTGTTTCTCTTTGGTTTTTCTTTTTTTCTTCCTTTCCTCTCTATTTCCTCTCTTGTTCTTCCTTATGGCCGGCCAGCACTCAAAATTTGGGTTTAAATGGGCTGACTTTTCATTAAAATAATATTATTTCATTAAAAAATGCCACATGTCACTTTCCCATTGGCCCATTTTTAAAATTTCATCCATTTGTTTCCAAATTTTCACCATACACTTGTCTCATATATTCATAGCTTAGATAAAATTCTCAGACTCATCCAAAGTCTCGGTGGAGTAATTTTTGAAATTTACACTTTTGCCCCCGTAAAAGTCAAAAATTACATTTTTGCCCCAAAAATTGAAAAATTGCCCATAGACATATTTTTCATCCCTTATACTCATACCATTCTCCAATTTGTCAAATTTGATCTAAATTCTCTCAAAATCTCAAATTTTGTCCGTGGGTGGCAAAATTACGATTTTGCCCCTACACTCCAAAAATCACCAGAATTAAACTTTTTCACTTCCTATCATTAAATTATACTCCAAATAGTTAATCTTGGTCAAAAATTTCACTCCATGATCAAATTATTATCTTAGGTGGCAAAATGACGATTTTGCCCTTGAATATCAAAATTTCTAATTTTACCCCAAATGAACCCTCGAACTCCGAACAATCATTTTTAGTCATTCCTGGACTATAAAATATTAAATTTCATCCTACAATTCCTATTTGAACTAGTTCGAGGTTAAATCAATTTAAGTGTACCGTTAGGTACAATATCAGGTTTCGTCTATTCTTAGGTGCTTTTCTAGCGTAATAACATGCTACTCAATGCATGTATGTCATGACATGTATTTATAGGGTCGGGTTTTACAATTCTACCCCCC
Organism: Theobroma cacao; assembly: GCF_000208745.1. Lineage (NCBI taxonomy): Eukaryota > Viridiplantae > Streptophyta > Magnoliopsida > Malvales > Malvaceae > Theobroma > Theobroma cacao. Next base: position 15,902,487 of record NC_030856.1, on the reverse strand, counting down.
TTAAAATAAAATTTTGACCTCAAAATTTCACTTACCAGATTCGACAAATAGATGCGGGTATTGGTTCCTCATCTGATGCTCTACTTCCCATGTCATTTCCTCCATTCGAGCACTTTTCCACAACACTTTGACCATTGAAATACTCTTGTTTCTCAGTACTCGATCCTTTCGATCCAAGATACTCACAGGTTGTACCTCGAACTTCAAATCGTCATGCAACTCGATCGGAGGTGCTTCGAGGACGTGAGAGGGATCTGGTACATATTTCTTAAGCATGGAGACATGGAAAACGTTGTGGATCCGATCTAACTCCGGAGGTAATTCTAACCGATAAGCCACTGGTCCAATCCTTTCAATGATTCGGAATGGTCCAATATATCTCGGGTTGAGCTTTCCCCTCTTCGCAAATCGAATCACACCTTTCATTATCCAATAAAACACCATAATTTATCATGATAGTATAATCAATAAGATTTAATACTTCAAAGTATTCAAATTATTACCTTTCCAAGGAGAAACCTTAAGAAAAACTTTATCATCGATCTCAAACTCCAAGTCTTTTCTCCGTTTATCTGCATAGCTCTTCTGCCTATCCTGGGCTACCTTTAGCCTCTCTCGTATAACCTTGATCTTGTCATTAGTTAGCTCGATCAATTCCACACTCACTAACTTCCTTTCACCTACTTCATCCCAACAGAGTGGAGTACGACATTTTCTTCCATATAAAGCTTCGTACGGTGCCATACCAATGCTAGACTGAAAGCTATTGTTGTAAGCAAATTCCACCAATGGCAAATGTCTGTCCCAACTCCCAATAAAGTCAATGACACAAGCCCGTAACATATCCTCCAAGGTCTGGATAGTCCTTTCTGACTGACCATCCGTCTGTGGGTGAAAAGCAGTGCTAAATTTCAATTTGGTTCCGAGAGCTTCTTGAAATTTCGGCCAGAATCGAGAAGTGAATCGAGGATCTCGGTCTGACACTATAGAAACGGGAACTCCATGTAGCCTCACAATCTCATCTATATAGAGCTGAGCCAGCTTCTCAATAGAGTATGTACTATGGACAGCTAAAAAGTGAGCGGACTTAGTCAACCGATCTACGATCACCCAGATCGCATCCTTTCCCCTCTGTGTCCGCGGCAATCCCAAAACAAAATCCATAGTTACATGCTCCCATTTCCACTCGGGAACAGGTAAAGACTGAAGTGTACCTGCTGGCCTCTGATGCTCCGCCTTAACTTGCTGACATACGAGACACTTTGCTACGAATTCTGCTACGTCTCGCTTCATACCCGGCCACCAATAATTCTCCCTGATAGTCCTATACATCTTGGTGCTTCCGGGATGTAATGCATAGGCAGATGAATGGGCTTCTTCCATGATCGCCTGTCTCAACTGGTTTCCCTCAGGAACACAAACTCGATCTTTAAACATCAAGACGTTATCCTCTCCAAATCTGAACTCACTAACTCCCCCATCGGTCAGTTTTTGAATTTCTTTTCTTAACTCATCATCAGACCTCTGAATGTCCTTGATCTGATTAAGTAACGAAGGTCGCACAATGAAGTTTGCCAATAAGGATCCATCCTCACCATTTCTCAACTGGACCCCAAGAGATTTCATCTCTATTAATGCTGGAAAATAACAACTCTGAAGTGCTGCTAAAGACGATGAAGACTTACGACTTAAGGCATCAGCTACAACGTTCGCCTTTCCCGGATGATAGTCTATCACCAAGTCATAATCTTTTATCAACTCCAACCATCGCCTTTGCCTCAAATTAAGCTCCTTTTGGGTGAGCAAATATTTTAAACTCTTGTGATCCGTAAATATCCGACAATGCTCACCATACAAGTAATGCCTCCAGATTTTTAAAGCAAACACCACTGCTGCTAACTCTAAATCATGGGTAGGGTAATTTGCTTCATGCCTCTTTAGCTGTCTAGAAGCATAAGCCACAACTTTTTCATCCTGCATCAATACGCACCCCAACCCCAACTTTGAGGCATCACTATATACTACAAATCCCTTACCATTAACAGGAAGTGTTAAAACGGGAGCGGAGGTTAACCGGTTCTTTAGCTCCTGAAATCGATTCTCACAAACATCATCCCACACAAACTTAACTCCCTTACGAGTTAGACGGGTCAAAGGAGCTGCTATTAAGGAAAACCCCTGAACAAACCTCCGATAATAACCGGCTAATCCGAGGAAACTACGAATCTCCGTCACTGTCTTAGGTTGCTCCCATTGTAAAATTGCCTCTACTTTCTTAGGATCAACATATATTCCAGTTCTCGATACTACGTGTCCCAAGAATACCACTTCCTGTAACCAAAACTCACACTTCGAAAACTTTGCATACAACTGTCTTTCCCTCAAAGTTTGTAATACTATACGCAAGTGGGCAGCGTGCTCATCATTATCTCTCGAGTAAACCAGTATGTCATCAATGAACACAATAACAAACTTGTCCAAGTAAGGGTGGAACACCCTATTCATGAGATCCATAAAAGCTGCCGGTGCGTTAGTTAACCCGAAAGGCATGACCAAGAACTCATAATGACCGTACCGAGTCCTGAACGCTGTCTTGGGTACATCCTGTTCTTTAATCCTCAACTGATGATACCCAGACCTTAGATCAACCTTGGAAAACACTGTAGCTCCCTGTAATTGATCGAAAAGATCATCAATCCTCGGTAACGGATACTTGTTCTTAATGGTCATTCTGTTAAGCTGTCGGTAATCGATACATAACCGAAGTGTACCGTCTTTCTTTTTCACAAATAAAACCGGTGCTCCCCATGGAGATATACTAGGGCGTATAAAACCCTTGTCCACCAACTCTTGCAATTGTACTTTCAACTCCTTCAACTCTGCCGGAGCCATTCTATATGGAGGGATAGAAATAGGTGCGGTACCCGGAAGTAAATCAATAGGGAACTCAAGCTCTCGATCAGGAGGCAGTCCCGGTAAATCATCAGGAAATACATCAGGAAACTCACTTACTATCGGGACATCCTCTAACTTAGGTTCCCCCTTTGAAGTATCAATTACGTATGCCAAATAAGTCGGATACCCTTTCTGCACTAATTTTGAAGCTTTGATGGCCGAGATTACACAGGACGGTAATACTCGGCGTTTCCCTACAAACACAATCTCTGCTCCCTCCGAATTTCGAAGAACAACTTCCTTTCGGAAACAATCCACGTTCGCCCGATGTGCAGTTAACCAGTCCATACCCAATATTAGATCAAAATCCAGGATCTCTAGAGGAATTAAGTCACCCCTAAATTCTTCCTCGCCTACCCTTACCCCACAGTCTCTATAACAACTGTTTCTAACTAGCTTTTCTCCTAAAGGGGTGTGAATTACAATTTCTTCCTCTAATGGTGACAAGTTTCTATCAGCAATTGATGCAAATGTGGTGCTCACATAAGACCTATCTGAGCCAGAATCTATCAAAACATAAGCATCTTTATCAAATAAAGACATAGTACCTGTCACTGCTCCAGGTCGGACCTGTGCCTCATCTTCCGTCACAGCGAAAACTCTTGTCGAGGTACGAGTCTGTGGTCTCGAAGGTGGATGTGCCGGGGTATTACTCTCCACACCGGACCGTATGGCCACTCCCTGTCTCGGTGGCAACCCAGAAGAATCTCTCCTCTGTATATCAGTGCGAGCTGGTGAAGATGATGCAACTACCGTGGCTCGTCCTAACCGTGGGCAATTACTCCTAATATGACCCGTCTGTCCACATTGGAAACATCTTGTTGGCTCTCTACATAGCCCACTATGATAATTCCCACAATTTCTGCATCTGTCAGAACCTCCGAAACTCTTCCCAGAACCAGTCATAGCAGATCTGCTAAACCTCGAAGGTCTCTGTTGTGATGGTGGAAATGGAGGTCGAGGAGATGTCACGGAAACAGAAGTAGTACTCCCTGAAATCGCTGAGTCCTTGCCTCTTTTTACTGGCTGACTAGAAGACATACCAGGATTCCTCCTTTTTGCAAACTCAGTCCGAATCCTCCTATTCTCAGTCGCGAGCTTCTCAGCTCGTAAAGCCATCTGTACCACCTCCTTATGCGGCTCCCTACCAGTCACTGTCATCCGCTCTCTAATCTCATTACGGAGCCCTTCCTCGAAATAACTGGCCTGATCCTGCTCAGATTTCACCAGATCCGGCACATATAACATCAACTCGTTAAAACGAGTCTCGTACTCCTCTACAGTTAGATTTCCCTGTTTCAAACTCAGAAATTCTCTCTTCTTTTCTTTCTGATGGAAATAAGTGAAATACTGACCATCGAATTCCCTGAGAAAATCAGACCATGTCTGAGGAGTAGCGGAACGGGACTTCACCGAATTCCACCAAGTACGAGCCCTCTTCTCTAATAATCTCGTAGCCACCATCAGCTTCATGTCGTCGTCTAATCTCATATCAGAGAGAGTCTCTGAAACCTGATTAATCCAGTCCTTTGCCACAGTGGCATCCAACTCACCCGTGAAAGACACACAACCGAGCTGTCTAGCCTCCTTTAGCTTCTTGGAAATGGATACATCTTGTACCGGTGGTGGAACTAAAGGAGTAACTGGTGGTACTATAGGTGGAACTTGACCAGTCGGAGCTCCACCAGCCATTGCGGTAAAGAAAGCTGCCAATGCCTGTGCTGCCTCAGTAGGCATGGTGGGAATACCCGTAGGTGGCGGAGGAGGTGGAGGATGTGGAGGACTATCGGCCTGCTCAGCAGTAGGTGCTGCCCGAATGGTAGACGCAGCCGATTCTTCCCCTACTGCATCTAGCTGACGACGTTGGGAACGACCTTTTCCCCTCCCAACCGATCTAGTGAGAGGTGGGCGTCCGCGTCGAGGAGGCATAATAATCTATAAGAGAAAACGAGCAAGCTTAGGGAACCTTAGGCTCTATATGAAAATGCATGCATTCTATTCAACCTAACTTAACTTAATCCGGGGCCACACTGATATTGTAATTTTTTAAAACCACTTTAAAACCAAAAACTCTTATCTTTAAAACCAAAAGCTCTGATACCAATAGAATTGTCACGACCCGGAACCTCCCTCAGGCCCATGACAATCGCCGCGACGTCCCGATTGACACTCATTATCCGGAATGCCAACCGGAACCCCGCAAGGCTTACATATCAGTTTCTTTCCTTTCCTGTGAGCAATCATTGTTAAATATCGAGTTTTTAGAGAATATATACTATTTTAGATCAAAAACAATCAAAATAAAATTTTCGCCACACAGGGGTATTTTGGTCATTTTTTTCTCAAAAATTTCGAAACTGGCTAAAACGTAATATACAAGTACAAAACACATAATTCATATTCAAAATGAGTTTAAAAGTCTAAAATCTTCATTTAAAACGAAATTACGGTTATTTGAATATAATAAGAAAATAAAAGAAATATTAAGGAAAATATTCTATTTTCTTATAAAACAATATTTATAGAGTTATACGTGAATAATTTTTATAGCGTAAAAGCTAAATAAATTTATACATACTGAAATACAGTAAGCCAAAATATTTAATTTAATTTACAATAACAAGAGGGCCCCCGAATAAACAAAAGTAAAGAGGACTGTGAACCTACGGTTTGGAAAATGCAGATCCAATGGTAGTCCTCGATGAGATCAGCTATCTACAGTCTATACTGAACCTGAAATGGGTGGAAAGGAGTTGGGTGAGATTTTGCAATCCCAATGAGTAAACAGACATTATCATAAATATCTAAAGGCGAGTAAAATGGAGGCAAGTTTAAACAACAAATTTCAACCCATTTCATAATGTTTTCAATTTATTTCTTAAACCATAAAATATTTGTAATTTACCAAAACAGTTGTTAAGGCTTATGTCTTTTATTAAAACAAGGCTCAAGCCAAAACTAATCCTCGGGGATACCTTGGCCGAGGCATCTAACCGAGTCCGCCAAGGGTGTTAAAATATTCACACGTGAAACACATTTTTATTTTTAAAACCAGCCGTTCCTTGGCGTTGGCCGAGTTACACATTCACGTGGGGGTTCGACGTGAAGTGAGCTCTAATACTACCCCAGGAGTTACCCTCCTCGCCTCTACAACCGGAGTAACTATATAACTGGGTTTACCGTGCCCCTCTAATAGGCAGTCCACGGAAACCCGTCACTGCAGTGACTAACCCACCAATTTTAATAAAATTTCGACAGTATAACGTGGCTTTTATTTATTTATCCAGCCTGCATAGTAAAACAACTTACATAAATTTCCCAATGCATTCACAAAATATAGCCACATATACTCATTTCTCATAAGCCATTCCTAGGAAAATATATATTTTTCAAGTCAATTTGTAGCCTCCAATTACTCAATTTCATAATCAATACAATATATTTTTATTTGTCACATTTATTCCTAAAACATCAAAAATCCCGTTTTAATCTCGTTCTCATTTCATAAAATACATAAAGGGCATTTAAAATAAACTCTAGATAATTTACAATAATAATAAGTTTACTCACCGTTTGTACAAACTAAAAGCTTTCTAAGCGCCCCGATCACTACTCGTCGGGTACGACTTCTTTGCCTTTTCCGGAAGGCTCTCCTCCTAGACACATTACAAAAATTTACACAATTCATCACATTGATGCTAAATCACTATATAATTAACTTAAATCCTATACTAATGCATGGTATGAAATGCAATAGCCTAAAACGGCTTAAACGCGGTATTAACCTATTTTTGGCACTTTGCCCGATAAATTGCTAACGCGCTCCATTTTAGCTCTAAATCATCCCATTCTCTCTCCAACATTTCTAACCATTAAATATCAGCCAATAACCTTCTAAAAACAACAAAATCAGCTCACTCCCTTCCTTGGAAAATTCGGCCAAAAATGGGACATTAACTCGGTTAATTTTCTACTTTGTTTTTCTATCACGTTTAATCGTTTTTCATCATTTTCTCTTCATTTCCCTTAGAATAAAATCAATTCATCATCATTGTACAGCATTGAGCATCCAGCCAAGAGTGGGTATTGTGAAAATTTAATGATTTCTTGCCCAATTTAATTTCTAAACACATTTAACTAACTAAAACTATCAATTTAACTAAAAATCAAAACCTAAAAATTTCAATTTCTCTCCCCTAGAATTTCGTCCAGCCCTTGATATCACTTTTTGATCTCTCTCCTCAAGCATGCTAAATGGAAATAAAGGCATAGGAAAGGTAGAAATCAAGCTAAAATCGAAAAATCTTACCGTTAGACGCGTAAACGGTCGAAAACCGCGAATTTCCCTTTGAATTTTCTTGTTTCTCTTTGGTTTTTCTTTTTTTCTTCCTTTCCTCTCTATTTCCTCTCTTGTTCTTCCTTATGGCCGGCCAGCACTCAAAATTTGGGTTTAAATGGGCTGACTTTTCATTAAAATAATATTATTTCATTAAAAAATGCCACGTGTCACTTTCCCATTGGCCCATTTTTAAAATTTCATCCATTTGTTTCCAAATTTTCACCATACACTTGTCTCATATATTCATAGCTTAGATAAAATTCTCAGACTCATCCAAAGTCTCGGTGGAGTAATTTTTGAAATTTACACTTTTGCCCCCGTAAAAGTCAAAAATTACATTTTTGCCCCAAAAATTGAAAAATTGCCCATAGACATATTTTTCATCCCTTATACTCATACCATTCTCCAATTTGTCAAATTTGATCTAAATTCTCTCAAAATCTCAAATTTTGTCCGTGGGTGGCAAAATTACGATTTTGCCCCTACACTCCAAAAATCACCAGAATTAAACTTTTTCACTTCCTATCATTAAATTATACTCCAAATAGTTAATCTTGGTCAAAAATTTCACTCCATGATCAAATTATTATCTTAGGTGGCAAAATGACGATTTTGCCCTTGAATATCAAAATTTCTAATTTTACCCCAAATGAACCCTCGAACTCCGAACAATCATTTTTAGTCATTCCTGGACTATAAAATATTAAATTTCATCCTACAATTCCTATTTGAACTAGTTCGAGGTTAAATCAATTTAAGTGTACCGTTAGGTACAATATCAGGTTTCGTCTATTCTTAGGTGCTTTTCTAGCGTAATAACATGCTACTCAATGCATGTATGTCATGACATGTATTTATAGGGTCGGGTTTTACAATTCTACCCCCCTTAAAATAAAATTTTGACCTCAAAATTTCACTTACCAGATTCGACAAATAGATGCGGGTATTGGTTCCTCATCTGATGCTCTACTTCCCATGTCATTTCCTCCATTCGAGCACTTTTCCACAACACTTTGACCATTGAAATACTCTTGTTTCTCAGTACTCGATCCTTTCGATCCAAGATACTCACAGGTTGTACCTCGAACTTCAAATCGTCATGCAACTCGATCGGAGGTGCTTCGAGGACGTGAGAGGGATCTGGTACATATTTCTTAAGCATGGAGACATGGAAAACGTTGTGGATCCGATCTAACTCCGGAGGTAATTCTAACCGATAAGCCACTGGTCCAATCCTTTCAATGATTCGGAATGGTCCAATATATCTCGGGTTGAGCTTTCCCCTCTTCGCAAATCGAATCACACCTTTCATTATCCAATAAAACACCATAATTTATCATGATAGTATAATCAATAAGATTTAATACTTCAAAGTATTCAAATTATTACCTTTCCAAGGAGAAACCTTAAGAAAAACTTTATCATCGATCTCAAACTCCAAGTCTTTTCTCCGTTTATCTGCATAGCTCTTCTGCCTATCCTGGGCTACCTTTAGCCTCTCTCGTATAACCTTGATCTTGTCATTAGTTAGCTCGATCAATTCCACACTCACTAACTTCCTTTCACCTACTTCATCCCAACAGAGTGGAGTACGACATTTTCTTCCATATAAAGCTTCGTACGGTGCCATACCAATGCTAGACTGAAAGCTATTGTTGTAAGCAAATTCCACCAATGGCAAATGTCTGTCCCAACTCCCAATAAAGTCAATGACACAAGCCCGTAACATATCCTCCAAGGTCTGGATAGTCCTCTCTGACTGACCATCCGTCTGTGGGTGAAAAGCAGTGCTAAATTTCAATTTGGTTCCGAGAGCTTCTTGAAATTTTGGCCAGAATCGAGAAGTGAATCGAGGATCTCGGTCTGACACTATAGAAACGGGAACTCCATGTAGCCTCACAATCTCATCTATATAGAGCTGAGCCAGCTTCTCAATAGAGTATGTACTATGGACAGCTAAAAAGTGAGCGGACTTAGTCAACCGATCTACGATCACCCAGATCGCATCCTTTCCCCTCTGTGTCCGCGGCAATCCCAAAACAAAATCCATAGTTACATGCTCCCATTTCCACTCGGGAACAGGTAAAGACTGAAGTGTACCTGCTGGCCTCTGATGCTCCGCCTTAACTTGCTGACATACGAGACACTTTGCTACGAATTCTGCTACGTCTCGCTTCATACCCGGCCACCAATAATTCTCCCTGATAGTCCTATACATCTTGGTGCTTCCGGGATGTAATGCATAGGCAGATGAATGGGCTTCTTCCATGATCGCCTGTCTCAACTGGTTTCCCTCAGGAACACAAACTCGATCTTTAAACATCAAGACGTTATCCTCTCCAAATCTGAACTCACTAACTCCCCCATCGGTCAGTTTTTGAATTTCTTTTCTTAACTCATCATCAGACCTCTGAATGTCCTTGATCTGATTAAGTAACGAAGGTCGCACAATGAAGTTTGCCAATAAGGATCCATCCTCACCATTTCTCAACTGGACCCCAAGAGATTTCATCTCTATTAATGCTGGAAAATAACAACTCTGAAGTGCTGCTAAAGACGATGAAGACTTACGACTTAAGGCATCAGCTACAACGTTCGCCTTTCCCGGATGATAGTCTATCACCAAGTCATAATCTTTTATCAACTCCAACCATCGCCTTTGCCTCAAATTAAGCTCCTTTTGGGTGAGCAAATATTTTAAACTCTTGTGATCCGTAAATATCCGACAATGCTCACCATACAAGTAATGCCTCCAGATTTTTAAAGCAAACACCACTGCTGCTAACTCTAAATCATGGGTAGGGTAATTTGCTTCATGCCTCTTTAGCTGTCTAGAAGCATAAGCCACAACTTTTTCATCCTGCATCAATACGCACCCCAACCCCAACTTTGAGGCATCACTATATACTACAAATCCCTTACCATTAACAGGAAGTGTTAAAACGGGAGCGGAGGTTAACCGGTTCTTTAGCTCCTGAAATCGATTCTCACAAACATCATCCCACACAAACTTAACTCCCTTACGAGTTAGACGGGTCAAAGGAGCTGCTATTAAGGAAAACCCCTGAACAAACCTCCGATAATAACCGGCTAATCCGAGGAAACTACGAATCTCCGTCACTGTCTTAGGTTGCTCCCATTGTAAAATTGCCTCTACTTTCTTAGGATCAACATATATTCCAGTTCTCGATACTACGTGTCCCAAGAATACCACTTCCTGTAACCAAAACTCACACTTCGAAAACTTTGCATACAACTGTCTTTCCCTCAAAGTTTGTAATACTATACGCAAGTGGGCAGCGTGCTCATCATTATCTCTCGAGTAAACCAGTATGTCATCAATGAACACAATAACAAACTTGTCCAAGTAAGGGTGGAACACCCTATTCATGAGATCCATAAAAGCTGCCGGTGCGTTAGTTAACCCGAAAGGCATGACCAAGAACTCATAATGACCGTACCGAGTCCTGAACGCTGTCTTGGGTACATCCTGTTCTTTAATCCTCAACTGATGATACCCAGACCTTAGATCAACCTTGGAAAACACTGTAGCTCCCTGTAATTGATCGAAAAGATCATCAATCCTCGGTAACGGATACTTGTTCTTAATGGTCATTCTGTTAAGCTGTCGGTAATCGATACATAACCGAAGTGTACCGTCTTTCTTTTTCACAAATAAAACCGGTGCTCCCCATGGAGATATACTAGGGCGTATAAAACCCTTGTCCACCAACTCTTGCAATTGTACTTTCAACTCCTTCAACTCTGCCGGAGCCATTCTATATGGAGGGATAGAAATAGGTGCGGTACCCGGAAGTAAATCAATAGGGAACTCAAGCTCTCGATCAGGAGGCAGTCCCGGTAAATCATCAGGAAATACATCAGGAAACTCACTTACTATCGGGACATCCTCTAACTTAGGTTCCCCCTTTGAAGTATCAATTACGTATGCCAAATAAGTCGGATACCCTTTCTGCACTAATTTTGAAGCTTTGATGGCCGAGATTACACAGGACGGTAATACTCGGCGTTTCCCTACAAACACAATCTCTGCTCCCTCCGAATTTCGAAGAACAACTTCCTTTCGGAAACAATCCACGTTCGCCCGATGTGCAGTTAACCAGTCCATACCCAATATTAGATCAAAATCCAGGATCTCTAGAGGAATTAAGTCACCCCTAAATTCTTCCTCGCCTACCCTTACCCCACAGTCTCTATAACAACTGTTTCTAACTAGCTTTTCTCCTAAAGGGGTGTGAATTACAATTTCTTCCTCTAATGGTGACAAGTTTCTATCAGCAATTGATGCAAATGTGGTGCTCACATAAGACCTATCTGAGCCAGAATCTATCAAAACATAAGCATCTTTATCAAATAAAGACATAGTACCTGTCACTGCTCCAGGTCGGACCTGTGCCTCATCTTCCGTCACAGCGAAAACTCTTGTCGAGGTACGAGTCTGTGGTCTCGAAGGTGGATGTGCCGGGGTATTACTCTCCACACCGGACCGTATGGCCACTCCCTGTCTCGGTGGCAACCCAGAAGAATCTCTCCTCTGTATATCAGTGCGAGCTGGTGAAGATGATGCAACTACCGTGGCTCGTCCTAACCGTGGGCAATTACTCCTAATATGACCCGTCTGTCCACATTGGAAACATCTTGTTGGCTCTCTACATAGCCCACTATGATAATTCCCACAATTTCTGCATCTGTCAGAACCTCCGAAACTCTTCCCAGAACCAGTCATAGCAGATCTGCTAAACCTCGAAGGTCTCTGTTGTGATGGTGGAAATGGAGGTCGAGGAGATGTCACGGAAACAGAAGTAGTACTCCCTGAAATCGCTGAGTCCTTGCCTCTTTTTACTGGCTGACTAGAAGACATACCAGGATTCCTCCTTTTTGCAAACTCAGTCCGAATCCTCCTATTCTCAGTCGCGAGCTTCTCAGCCCGTAAAGCCATCTGTACCACCTCCTTATGTGGCTCCCTACCAGTCACTGTCATTCGCTCTCTAATCTCATTACGGAGCCCTTCCTCGAAATAGCTGGCCTGATCCTGCTCAGATTTCACCAGATCCGGCACATATAACATCAACTCGTTAAAACGAGTCTCGTACTCCTCTACAGTTAGATTTCCCTGTTTCAAACTCAGAAATTCTCTCTTCTTTTCTTTCTGATGGAAATAAGTGAAATACTGACCATCGAATTCCCTGAGAAAATCAGACCATGTCTGAGGAGTAGCGGAACGGGACTTCACCGAATTCCACCAAGTACGAGCCCTCTTCTCTAATAATCTCGTAGCCACCATCAGCTTCATGTCGTCGTCTAATCTCATATCAGAGAGAGTCTCTGAAACCTGATTAATCCAGTCCTTTGCCACAGTGGCATCCAACTCACCCGTGAAAGACACACAACCGAGCTGTCTAGCCTCCTTTAGCTTCTTGGAAATGGATACATCTTGTACCGGTGGTGGAACTAAAGGAGTAACTGGTGGTACTATAGGTGGAACTTGACCAGTCGGAGCTCCACCAGCCATTGCGGTAAAGAAAGCTGCCAATGCCTGTGCTGCCTCAGTAGGCATGGTGGGAATACCCGTAGGTGGCGGAGGAGGTGGAGGATGTGGAGGACTATCGGCCTGCTCAGCAGTAGGTGCTGCCCGAATGGTAGACGCAGCCGATTCTTCCCCTACTGCATCTAGCTGACGACGTTGGGAACGACCTTTTCCCCTCCCAACCGATCTAGTGAGAGGTGGGCGTCCGCGTCGAGGAGGCATAATAATCTATAAGAGAAAACGAGCAAGCTTAGGGAACCTTAGGCTCTATATGAAAATGCATGCATTCTATTCAACCTAACTTAACTTAATCCGGGGCCACACTGATATTGTAATTTTTTAAAACCACTTTAAAACCAAAAACTCTTATCTTTAAAACCAAAAGCTCTGATACCAATAGAATTGTCACGACCCGGAACCTCCCTCAGGCCCATGACAATCGCCGCGACGTCCCGATTGACACTCATTATCCGGAATGCCAACCGGAACCCCGCAAGGCTTACATATCAGTTTCTTTCCTTTCCTGTGAGCAATCATTGTTAAATATCGAGTTTTTAGAGAATATATACTATTTTAGATCAAAAACAATCAAAATAAAATTTTCGCCACACAGGGGTATTTTGGTCATTTTTTTCTCAAAAATTTCGAAACTGGCTAAAACGTAATATACAAGTACAAAACACATAATTCATATTCAAAATGAGTTTAAAAGTCTAAAATCTTCATTTAAAACGAAATTACGGTTATTTGAATATAATAAGAAAATAAAAGAAATATTAAGGAAAATATTCTATTTTCTTATAAAACAATATTTATAGAGTTATACGTGAATAATTTTTATAGCGTAAAAGCTAAATAAATTTATACATACTGAAATACAGTAAGCCAAAATATTTAATTTAATTTACAATAACAAGAGGGCCCCCGAATAAACAAAAGTAAAGAGGACTGTGAACCTACGGTTTGGAAAATGCAGATCCAATGGTAGTCCTCGATGAGATCAGCTATCTACAGTCTATACTGAACCTGAAATGGGTGGAAAGGAGTTGGGTGAGATTTTGCAATCCCAATGAGTAAACAGACATTATCATAAATATCTAAAGGCGAGTAAAATGGAGGCAAGTTTAAACAACAAATTTCAACCCATTTCATAATGTTTTCAATTTATTTCTTAAACCATAAAATATTTGTAATTTACCAAAACAGTTGTTAAGGCTTATGTCTTTTATTAAAACAAGGCTCAAGCCAAAACTAATCCTCGGGGATACCTTGGCCGAGGCATCTAACCGAGTCCGCCAAGGGTGTTAAAATATTCACACGTGAAACACATTTTTATTTTTAAAACCAGCCGTTCCTTGGCGTTGGCCGAGTTACACATTCACGTGGGGGTTCGACGTGAAGTGAGCTCTAATACTACCCCAGGAGTTACCCTCCTCGCCTCTACAACCGGAGTAACTATATAACTGGGTTTACCGTGCCCCTCTAATAGGCAGTCCACGGAAACCCGTCACTGCAGTGACTAACCCACCAATTTTAATAAAATTTCGACAGTATAACGTGGCTTTTATTTATTTATCCAGCCTGCATAGTAAAACAACTTACATAAATTTCCCAATGCATTCACAAAATATAGCCACATATACTCATTTCTCATAAGCCATTCCTAGGAAAATATATATTTTTCAAGTCAATTTGTAGCCTCCAATTACTCAATTTCATAATCAATACAATATATTTTTATTTGTCACATTTATTCCTAAAACATCAAAAATCCCGTTTTAATCTCGTTCTCATTTCATAAAATACATAAAGGGCATTTAAAATAAACTCTAGATAATTTACAATAATAATAAGTTTACTCACCGTTTGTACAAACTAAAAGCTTTCTAAGCGCCCCGATCACTACTCGTCGGGTACGACTTCTTTGCCTTTTCCGGAAGGCTCTCCTCCTAGACACATTACAAAAATTTACACAATTCATCACATTGATGCTAAATCACTATATAATTAACTTAAATCCTATACTAATGCATGGTATGAAATGCAATAGCCTAAAACGGCTTAAACGCGGTATTAACCTATTTTTGGCACTTTGCCCGATAAATTGCTAACGCGCTCCATTTTAGCTCTAAATCATCCCATTCTCTCTCCAACATTTCTAACCATTAAATATCAGCCAATAACCTTCTAAAAACAACAAAATCAGCTCACTCCCTTCCTTGGAAAATTCGGCCAAAAATGGGACATTAACTCGGTTAATTTTCTACTTTGTTTTTCTATCACGTTTAATCGTTTTTCATCATTTTCTCTTCATTTCCCTTAGAATAAAATCAATTCATCATCATTGTACAGCATTGAGCATCCAGCCAAGAGTGGGTATTGTGAAAATTTAATGATTTCTTGCCCAATTTAATTTCTAAACACATTTAACTAACTAAAACTATCAATTTAACTAAAAATCAAAACCTAAAAATTTCAATTTCTCTCCCCTAGAATTTCGTCCAGCCCTTGATATCACTTTTTGATCTCTCTCCTCAAGCATGCTAAATGGAAATAAAGGCATAGGAAAGGTAGAAATCAAGCTAAAATCGAAAAATCTTACCGTTAGACGCGTAAACGGTCGAAAACCGCGAATTTCCCTTTGAATTTTCTTGTTTCTCTTTGGTTTTTCTTTTTTTCTTCCTTTCCTCTCTATTTCCTCTCTTGTTCTTCCTTATGGCCGGCCAGCACTCAAAATTTGGGTTTAAATGGGCTGACTTTTCATTAAAATAATATTATTTCATTAAAAAATGCCACGTGTCACTTTCCCATTGGCCCATTTTTAAAATTTCATCCATTTGTTTCCAAATTTTCACCATACACTTGTCTCATATATTCATAGCTTAGATAAAATTCTCAGACTCATCCAAAGTCTCGGTGGAGTAATTTTTGAAATTTACACTTTTGCCCCCGTAAAAGTCAAAAATTACATTTTTGCCCCAAAAATTGAAAAATTGCCCATAGACATATTTTTCATCCCTTATACTCATACCATTCTCCAATTTGTCAAATTTGATCTAAATTCTCTCAAAATCTCAAATTTTGTCCGTGGGTGGCAAAATTACGATTTTGCCCCTACACTCCAAAAATCACCAGAATTAAACTTTTTCACTTCCTATCATTAAATTATACTCCAAATAGTTAATCTTGGTCAAAAATTTCACTCCATGATCAAATTATTATCTTAGGTGGCAAAATGACGATTTTGCCCTTGAATATCAAAATTTCTAATTTTACCCCAAATGAACCCTCGAACTCCGAACAATCATTTTTAGTCATTCCTGGACTATAAAATATTAAATTTCATCCTACAATTCCTATTTGAACTAGTTCGAGGTTAAATCAATTTAAGTGTACCGTTAGGTACAATATCAGGTTTCGTCTATTCTTAGGTGCTTTTCTAGCGTAATAACATGCTACTCAATGCATGTATGTCATGACATGTATTTATAGGGTCGGGTTTTACAATTCTACCCCCCTTAAAATAAAATTTTGACCTCAAAATTTCACTTACCAGATTCGACAAATAGATGCGGGTATTGGTTCCTCATCTGATGCTCTACTTCCCATGTCATTTCCTCCATTCGAGCACTTTTCCACAACACTTTGACCATTGAAATACTCTTGTTTCTCAGTACTCGATCCTTTCGATCCAAGATACTCACAGGTTGTACCTCGAACTTCAAATCGTCATGCAACTCGATCGGAGGTGCTTCGAGGACGTGAGAGGGATCTGGTACATATTTCTTAAGCATGGAGACATGGAAAACGTTGTGGATCCGATCTAACTCCGGAGGTAATTCTAACCGATAAGCCACTGGTCCAATCCTTTCAATGATTCGGAATGGTCCAATATATCTCGGGTTGAGCTTTCCCCTCTTCGCAAATCGAATCACACCTTTCATTATCCAATAAAACACCATAATTTATCATGATAGTATAATCAATAAGATTTAATACTTCAAAGTATTCAAATTATTACCTTTCCAAGGAGAAACCTTAAGAAAAACTTTATCATCGATCTCAAACTCCAAGTCTTTTCTCCGTTTATCTGCATAGCTCTTCTGCCTATCCTGGGCTACCTTTAGCCTCTCTCGTATAACCTTGATCTTGTCATTAGTTAGCTCGATCAATTCCACACTCACTAACTTCCTTTCACCTACTTCATCCCAACAGAGTGGAGTACGACATTTTCTTCCATATAAAGCTTCGTACGGTGCCATACCAATGCTAGACTGAAAGCTATTGTTGTAAGCAAATTCCACCAATGGCAAATGTCTGTCCCAACTCCCAATAAAGTCAATGACACAAGCCCGTAACATATCCTCCAAGGTCTGGATAGTCCTCTCTGACTGACCATCCGTCTGTGGGTGAAAAGCAGTGCTAAATTTCAATTTGGTTCCGAGAGCTTCTTGAAATTTCGGCCAGAATCGAGAAGTGAATCGAGGATCTCGGTCTGACACTATAGAAACGGGAACTCCATGTAGCCTCACAATCTCATCTATATAGAGCTGAGCCAGCTTCTCAATAGAGTATGTACTATGGACAGCTAAAAAGTGAGCGGACTTAGTCAACCGATCTACGATCACCCAGATCGCATCCTTTCCCCTCTGTGTCCGCGGCAATCCCAAAACAAAATCCATAGTTACATGCTCCCATTTCCACTCGGGAACAGGTAAAGACTGAAGTGTACCTGCTGGCCTCTGATGCTCCGCCTTAACTTGCTGACATACGAGACACTTTGCTACGAATTCTGCTACGTCTCGCTTCATACCCGGCCACCAATAATTCTCCCTGATAGTCCTATACATCTTGGTGCTTCCGGGATGTAATGCATAGGCAGATGAATGGGCTTCTTCCATGATCGCCTGTCTCAACTGGTTTCCCTCAGGAACACAAACTCGATCTTTAAACATCAAGACGTTATCCTCTCCAAATCTGAACTCACTAACTCCCCCATCGGTCAGTTTTTGAATTTCTTTTCTTAACTCATCATCAGACCTCTGAATGTCCTTGATCTGATTAAGTAACGAAGGTCGCACAATGAAGTTTGCCAATAAGGATCCATCCTCACCATTTCTCAACTGGACCCCAAGAGATTTCATCTCTATTAATGCTGGAAAATAACAACTCTGAAGTGCTGCTAAAGACGATGAAGACTTACGACTTAAGGCATCAGCTACAACGTTCGCCTTTCCCGGATGATAGTCTATCACCAAGTCATAATCTTTTATCAACTCCAACCATCGCCTTTGCCTCAAATTAAGCTCCTTTTGGGTGAGCAAATATTTTAAACTCTTGTGATCCGTAAATATCCGACAATGCTCACCATACAAGTAATGCCTCCAGATTTTTAAAGCAAACACCACTGCTGCTAACTCTAAATCATGGGTAGGGTAATTTGCTTCATGCCTCTTTAGCTGTCTAGAAGCATAAGCCACAACTTTTTCATCCTGCATCAATACGCACCCCAACCCCAACTTTGAGGCATCACTATATACTACAAATCCCTTACCATTAACAGGAAGTGTTAAAACGGGAGCGGAGGTTAACCGGTTCTTTAGCTCCTGAAATCGATTCTCACAAACATCATCCCACACAAACTTAACTCCCTTACGAGTTAGACGGGTCAAAGGAGCTGCTATTAAGGAAAACCCCTGAACAAACCTCCGATAATAACCGGCTAATCCGAGGAAACTACGAATCTCCGTCACTGTCTTAGGTTGCTCCCATTGTAAAATTGCCTCTACTTTCTTAGGATCAACATATATTCCAGTTCTCGATACTACGTGTCCCAAGAATACCACTTCCTGTAACCAAAACTCACACTTCGAAAACTTTGCATACAACTGTCTTTCCCTCAAAGTTTGTAATACTATACGCAAGTGGGCAGCGTGCTCATCATTATCTCTCGAGTAAACCAGTATGTCATCAATGAACACAATAACAAACTTGTCCAAGTAAGGGTGGAACACCCTATTCATGAGATCCATAAAAGCTGCCGGTGCGTTAGTTAACCCGAAAGGCATGACCAAGAACTCATAATGACCGTACCGAGTCCTGAACGCTGTCTTGGGTACATCCTGTTCTTTAATCCTCAACTGATGATACCCAGACCTTAGATCAACCTTGGAAAACACTGTAGCTCCCTGTAATTGATCGAAAAGATCATCAATCCTCGGTAACGGATACTTGTTCTTAATGGTCATTCTGTTAAGCTGTCGGTAATCGATACATAACCGAAGTGTACCGTCTTTCTTTTTCACAAATAAAACCGGTGCTCCCCATGGAGATATACTAGGGCGTATAAAACCCTTGTCCACCAACTCTTGCAATTGTACTTTCAACTCCTTCAACTCTGCCGGAGCCATTCTATATGGAGGGATAGAAATAGGTGCGGTACCCGGAAGTAAATCAATAGGGAACTCAAGCTCTCGATCAGGAGGCAGTCCCGGTAAATCATCAGGAAATACATCAGGAAACTCACTTACTATCGGGACATCCTCTAACTTAGGTTCCCCCTTTGAAGTATCAATTACGTATGCCAAATAAGTCGGATACCCTTTCTGCACTAATTTTGAAGCTTTGATGGCCGAGATTACACAGGACGGTAATACTCGGCGTTTCCCTACAAACACAATCTCTGCTCCCTCCGAATTTCGAAGAACAACTTCCTTTCGGAAACAATCCACGTTCGCCCGATGTGCAGTTAACCAGTCCATACCCAATATTAGATCAAAATCCAGGATCTCTAGAGGAATTAAGTCACCCCTAAATTCTTCCTCGCCTACCCTTACCCCACAGTCTCTATAACAACTGTTTCTAACTAGCTTTTCTCCTAAAGGGGTGTGAATTACAATTTCTTCCTCTAATGGTGACAAGTTTCTATCAGCAATTGATGCAAATGTGGTGCTCACATAAGACCTATCTGAGCCAGAATCTATCAAAACATAAGCATCTTTATCAAATAAAGACATAGTACCTGTCACTGCTCCAGGTCGGACCTGTGCCTCATCTTCCGTCACAGCGAAAACTCTTGTCGAGGTACGAGTCTGTGGTCTCGAAGGTGGATGTGCCGGGGTATTACTCTCCACACCGGACCGTATGGCCACTCCCTGTCTCGGTGGCAACCCAGAAGAATCTCTCCTCTGTATATCAGTGCGAGCTGGTGAAGATGATGCAACTACCGTGGCTCGTCCTAACCGTGGGCAATTACTCCTAATATGACCCGTCTGTCCACATTGGAAACATCTTGTTGGCTCTCTACATAGCCCACTATGATAATTCCCACAATTTCTGCATCTGTCAGAACCTCCGAAACTCTTCCCAGAACCAGTCATAGCAGATCTGCTAAACCTCGAAGGTCTCTGTTGTGATGGTGGAAATGGAGGTCGAGGAGATGTCACGGAAACAGAAGTAGTACTCCCTGAAATCGCTGAGTCCTTGCCTCTTTTTACTGGCTGACTAGAAGACATACCAGGATTCCTCCTTTTTGCAAACTCAGTCCGAATCCTCCTATTCTCAGTCGCGAGCTTCTCAGCTCGTAAAGCCATCTGTACCACCTCCTTATGCGGCTCCCTACCAGTCACTGTCATCCGCTCTCTAATCTCATTACGGAGCCCTTCCTCGAAATAACTGGCCTGATCCTGCTCAGATTTCACCAGATCCGGCACATATAACATCAACTCGTTAAAACGAGTCTCGTACTCCTCTACAGTTAGATTTCCCTGTTTCAAACTCAGAAATTCTCTCTTCTTTTCTTTCTGATGGAAATAAGTGAAATACTGACCATCGAATTCCCTGAGAAAATCAGACCATGTCTGAGGAGTAGCGGAACGGGACTTCACCGAATTCCACCAAGTACGAGCCCTCTTCTCTAATAATCTCGTAGCCACCATCAGCTTCATGTCGTCGTCTAATCTCATATCAGAGAGAGTCTCTGAAACCTGATTAATCCAGTCCTTTGCCACAGTGGCATCCAACTCACCCGTGAAAGACACACAACCGAGCTGTCTAGCCTCCTTTAGCTTCTTGGAAATGGATACATCTTGTACCGGTGGTGGAACTAAAGGAGTAACTGGTGGTACTATAGGTGGAACTTGACCAGTCGGAGCTCCACCAGCCATTGCGGTAAAGAAAGCTGCCAATGCCTGTGCTGCCTCAGTAGGCATGGTGGGAATACCCGTAGGTGGCGGAGGAGGTGGAGGATGTGGAGGACTATCGGCCTGCTCAGCAGTAGGTGCTGCCCGAATGGTAGACGCAGCCGATTCTTCCCCTACTGCATCTAGCTGACGACGTTGGGAACGACCTTTTCCCCTCCCAACCGATCTAGTGAGAGGTGGGCGTCCGCGTCGAGGAGGCATAATAATCTATAAGAGAAAACGAGCAAGCTTAGGGAACCTTAGGCTCTATATGAAAATGCATGCATTCTATTCAACCTAACTTAACTTAATCCGGGGCCACACTGATATTGTAATTTTTTAAAACCACTTTAAAACCAAAAACTCTTATCTTTAAAACCAAAAGCTCTGATACCAATAGAATTGTCACGACCCGGAACCTCCCTCAGGCCCATGACAATCGCCGCGACGTCCCGATTGACACTCATTATCCGGAATGCCAACCGGAACCCCGCAAGGCTTACATATCAGTTTCTTTCCTTTCCTGTGAGCAATCATTGTTAAATATCGAGTTTTTAGAGAATATATACTATTTTAGATCAAAAACAATCAAAATAAAATTTTCGCCACACAGGGGTATTTTGGTCATTTTTTTCTCAAAAATTTCGAAACTGGCTAAAACGTAATATACAAGTACAAAACACATAATTCATATTCAAAATGAGTTTAAAAGTCTAAAATCTTCATTTAAAACGAAATTACGGTTATTTGAATATAATAAGAAAATAAAAGAAATATTAAGGAAAATATTCTATTTTCTTATAAAACAATATTTATAGAGTTATACGTGAATAATTTTTATAGCGTAAAAGCTAAATAAATTTATACATACTGAAATACAGTAAGCCAAAATATTTAATTTAATTTACAATAACAAGAGGGCCCCCGAATAAACAAAAGTAAAGAGGACTGTGAACCTACGGTTTGGAAAATGCAGATCCAATGGTAGTCCTCGATGAGATCAGCTATCTACAGTCTATACTGAACCTGAAATGGGTGGAAAGGAGTTGGGTGAGATTTTGCAATCCCAATGAGTAAACAGACATTATCATAAATATCTAAAGGCGAGTAAAATGGAGGCAAGTTTAAACAACAAATTTCAACCCATTTCATAATGTTTTCAATTTATTTCTTAAACCATAAAATATTTGTAATTTACCAAAACAGTTGTTAAGGCTTATGTCTTTTATTAAAACAAGGCTCAAGCCAAAACTAATCCTCGGGGATACCTTGGCCGAGGCATCTAACCGAGTCCGCCAAGGGTGTTAAAATATTCACACGTGAAACACATTTTTATTTTTAAAACCAGCCGTTCCTTGGCGTTGGCCGAGTTACACATTCACGTGGGGGTTCGACGTGAAGTGAGCTCTAATACTACCCCAGGAGTTACCCTCCTCGCCTCTACAACCGGAGTAACTATATAACTGGGTTTACCGTGCCCCTCTAATAGGCAGTCCACGGAAACCCGTCACTGCAGTGACTAACCCACCAATTTTAATAAAATTTCGACAGTATAACGTGGCTTTTATTTATTTATCCAGCCTGCATAGTAAAACAACTTACATAAATTTCCCAATGCATTCACAAAATATAGCCACATATACTCATTTCTCATAAGCCATTCCTAGGAAAATATATATTTTTCAAGTCAATTTGTAGCCTCCAATTACTCAATTTCATAATCAATACAATATATTTTTATTTGTCACATTTATTCCTAAAACATCAAAAATCCCGTTTTAATCTCGTTCTCATTTCATAAAATACATAAAGGGCATTTAAAATAAACTCTAGATAATTTACAATAATAATAAGTTTACTCACCGTTTGTACAAACTAAAAGCTTTCTAAGCGCCCCGATCACTACTCGTCGGGTACGACTTCTTTGCCTTTTCCGGAAGGCTCTCCTCCTAGACACATTACAAAAATTTACACAATTCATCACATTGATGCTAAATCACTATATAATTAACTTAAATCCTATACTAATGCATGGTATGAAATGCAATAGCCTAAAACGGCTTAAACGCGGTATTAACCTATTTTTGGCACTTTGCCCGATAAATTGCTAACGCGCTCCATTTTAGCTCTAAATCATCCCATTCTCTCTCCAACATTTCTAACCATTAAATATCAGCCAATAACCTTCTAAAAACAACAAAATCAGCTCACTCCCTTCCTTGGAAAATTCGGCCAAAAATGGGACATTAACTCGGTTAATTTTCTACTTTGTTTTTCTATCACGTTTAATCGTTTTTCATCATTTTCTCTTCATTTCCCTTAGAATAAAATCAATTCATCATCATTGTACAGCATTGAGCATCCAGCCAAGAGTGGGTATTGTGAAAATTTAATGATTTCTTGCCCAATTTAATTTCTAAACACATTTAACTAACTAAAACTATCAATTTAACTAAAAATCAAAACCTAAAAATTTCAATTTCTCTCCCCTAGAATTTCGTCCAGCCCTTGATATCACTTTTTGATCTCTCTCCTCAAGCATGTTAATGGAAATAAAGGCATAGGAAAGATAGAAATCAAGCTAAAATCGAAAAATCTTACCGTTAGACATGTAAACGGGCGAAAAACGCGAATTCCCCTTTGAATTTTCTTGTTTCTCTTTGGTTTTTCTTTTTTTCTTCCTTGCCTCTCTATTTCCTCTCTTGTTCTTCCTTATAGCCGGCCAGCACTTAAAATGGGGTTTAAATGGGCTGACTTTTCATTAAAATAATATTATTTTGTTAAAAAAAATGCCACGTGTCACTTTCCCATTGGCCTATTTTTAAAATTTCATCCATTTGTTTTCAAATTTTCACCATACATTTGTCCCACATATCCATAGCTTAGATAAAATTCTCAGACTTATCCAAAGTCTCGATGGAGTAATTTTTGAAATTTACACTTTTGCCCCCGTAAAAGTGAAAAATTTCATTTTTGCCCAAAAAACTGAAAAATTATCCCATAGACATATTTTTCATCCCTTATACTCATACCATTCTCCAATTTGTCAAATTTGATCTAAATTCTCTCAAAATCTCAAATTTTGTCCGCGAGTGGTAAAATTACGATTTTGCCCCTACACTCCAAGAATCACCAGAATTAAACTTTTTCACTTCCTATCATTAAATTATACTCCAAATAGTTAATCTTGATAAAAAATTTCACTCCATGATCAAATTATTATCTTAGGTGGCAAAATGATGATTTTGCCCCTAAACATCCAAATTTTTAATTTTACCCCAAATGAACCCTCGAACTCCGAACAATCATTTTAGTCATTTCTTGACTATAAACTATTAAATTTCATCCTACAATTCCTATTTGAACTAGTTCGAGGTTAAATCAACTCAAGTATACCATTAGGTACAATACCGAGTTTCGTCTATTCTTAGGTGCTTTTCGTAGCATAATAACCTACTACTCAGTGCATGTATGTCATGACATGTGTTTATAGGGTTAGCTTTTACAATTAATCTCGGAGTTGCATCCTAGAAAGTAAGGGTTCGTAACCCTACATCTTCTTAGTCAGTTGGGGGCCCACGTGTCATTGTAAAAGTAATTTTATACTTTAGTTATTTGATTTAAAGTATGTATGAACATATTTATCTTTTCCACCATATTTTTGGTGGGTTTCGGTATTTTTGAAGAAAAAAGACAAAAATTTCCTTGTGAGCTAGAAAATAATATTTTATTATTTTGAGTTGGAAATGACTTATGATTTCTTGAAATGTGAGATTTAATAACTGTCACTCACCTGGGAGATGCGAAAGTTGATGCTAAGCCTTGCAGGGTTCCGATCGGCATTCGGGGTAATGAGTGCTTATCGGGACATTGCGGCGGTTGTCACGGGCCCAATGGGAGTTTCGGGTCGTGACATTATAATTGTAAAGCCCGACCTTATAAAATACTAGTCATTACATACATGTGATGATAGCATGATTGCATGCTAGGAGAGTCTCAAAAAATTTACAAAAGTCTGTATTGTACCTAAAGGTACAACAAAGTTGATTTAATCCTCGAACTAGATCAAATAGGAATTTTAAGGTGAGATTAAGAGCGTTACAATCCAAAGATGACTCAAAATGGTAATTCGGAGCTTGAGGATCAATTTGGAGTCAAATCAGAATTTTCACTATCTAGGGGTAAAATGGTCATTTGCCACTTGGAGACAAAATAAGAGTTTTAGAAAAGATTTTTTTTGGCCCCATTTCACTTAATGGAGTATGATTTGAGGTTTAGAAGTGAAAAATTTTAATTTCATTATAATTTGGAGTATAGGGGTAAAATGGTAATTTTACCACCCTAGGGGCAAAATTGTAATTTTCCACCACCAAGATATTTTTTCCAGCACATGGTCTTCCTTTATTCTGATTTTTTACCTTTGACTAATCATGTGGTGGAGATAAAATGTTTAAATTTTTAAAATTTTAAAAATGGACCAATTAGAAAATGCCATGTGTCAAGCTTAGGATATTTTATTATTTAACTTAAAAATCAGCATAAATCAGCCCATTATTCCCCAAATATTCGGCCAAGCAAGGAAGAGAGGGAAAGAAAGGAAAAACAAAACCTAGGTGAGGAATTTCAAGAGAAAAAGTGTGGAAAATCAAGGAAAACAAGTGAAAAAGGTAGGATTTTTCAACTTAAGCTTGAAATCTATTTTCCTTAAGCATTTCTCTTTATTTTCCATGCTTAAATTACATGTTTTTATGATGAATTGTTGGCTGATCAAAATGGGTTAGGAGAGAGAAAGTTGTTAGATTAATTTGATTTTAAGTTATGTTAGTGTTTTTAGTTAGTTTAGCATATTTAGAAACAAAACAACAAGAAAAGAATTTATTTTCTCCCACAACCATTAATGGCCGAATTTACCATGTATTAGTGAGGATGAGTTTGATTTTTATTCTAGGAGAATTGGTTAAGAAATGATGAATTATGAGCCTAGAAAAATAATGGGAATTTTCGGAGCAAAAATACGAATTTTTACCCACTAGGGGTATTTTCGTAATTTGCTATCGAGACTGATAATTTGCACCACACTGAGGGACATTAAGTCAATTTGGGTGCAATTGAGGTATAGAAACTGAAAAGAATTAAATTGGAGTTTAAACGGACCCGTTAGGAATTTAATCGGGTGATAAGACGAATTAGGCCAATACCGGGTTTAGATAGTTACCAGTGCATTTTTGCATTCCATATCATGCATTGGTAGTCTAAATTAGTTTAATTTTGATTTAGTACCAACTTGGTGAAACTCTCGATTTTGTACTGTGTCAAGGTGGTGAGTCCTCCGATAAAGGCAAGGAAATTGCATCCGAGGACCAGTAGACAGAGTGCTTCGAAAGTCTGCATTCTAGACATTGTGAGTAAACTTACTGTCATTTTAATTATCTAGGGTGGTTTTTAGATGCTTTCATGAATTCTATGGAAAAAGGAATTTAAAAAGATAAATTTTCATGTTTTATGAATAAATGAGTTTCAATGAAATTAAATTATAAATTGTTTTGAAATTAATAGTGATTTTGAAAAATAGAGTACACGGAGACTGTTAATTGTGGCAATTTGATTGTTTAAATTAACTGGCTTATGATAAATCGAGCATGATTGGCTAGTTGGCAATTGTATTGAAATGCGAATTGTTTGGTTACCTTGAAAAACTACGAATTACAAAATTGCCATATCATGTTATTGAGTTTTATTATATGGTGGATTATATATTAATTAATCATTACAGTAGGGGGTTTCTATGGACCAGCCTTTTAGAGGGGCACGGTAAATCCCATTATATTCTTACCTCGAACGGAGAGGCGCGTAGGGTATCTCCTGGAGTAAAGTTTAGGGTTCACTTCACGCTAAACCACCACGTGAGGGGGAACTCAGCCAACGCCAAGGAACGACTATGTTTTCAAAACAAAAACATGATTTATGTGAAATGTGAATTTTAATAGCCTTGGCGGTCTCGGTAGGATGCCTCGGCCAAAGTGTCCTTGAGAATGGATTTATGGCACAAGCCTAGTTTTTATGAGATTCATAAGCCTCTTTACGTGTTTTGAACAAAATGTGTTCTAATGCTATAACCCAGTTTATGATGATTTACTTTATTGTCTCCATGTACTCAACTCTAGATGTTTATGATGATGTCTGTTTACTCATTGGAATTTTACAATCTCACCACCCTCCTTTCCACCCATTTCAGGTTCAGTATAGACTATAGATAGCTGACCTCATCAAGGACTACCGAGGAATCTGCATTTTCTAAACCGTAAGTTCACAGTTCTCTTTACTTTTGTTTATTCGGGGGCCTTCTTGTTATTGTAAATTAAATTAAATATTTTGGCTTACTGTACTGCAGTATGTATAAATTTATTTAGCTTTTACGCTACAAAAATTATTTACGTATAACTCTATAAATATTGTTTTATAAGAAAATAGAATATTTTACTTAATATTTCTTTTATTTTCTTATTATATTCAAATAACCATAATTTCGTTTTAAATGAAGATTTTAGACTTTTAAACTCATTTTGATTATGAATTATGTCTTTTGTACTTGTATATTACATTTTAGCCAGTTTCAAAATTTTTGAGAAAAATGACCAAAATATCCCTGTGAGACAAAAATTTATATTTTATTTGTTTTAAGTTGGAAACGGCTTAAAATCTTTTAGAACACGATATTTGACAATGATTGCTCACAAGGGAATGAAAAAACTAATAGTAAAGCCTTGCGGGGTTTCGGATTGACATTCCGGGCAAATGAGTGTCTATCGGGACACCGCGGCTGTTGTCACAGGCTAGAGGGGTGTACCGGGTCGTGACAATAACTTTCATGTATACTTTCATATCATAAGTCGTTAATCATTGGTTATGGGATGAAATCATCTCAAAGGTTAATTCATCCAATTAATTGGGTTTGGAATGCTTTGTAATTCATTTCTTATGAATTCAATATAATAATCAATTATTATTTAGTTCTAAGCAATCTTAATTTAGATATTTTATCTCAATAAAAATGCTTCTTAACTAAATTTGTTGATAATCCTATTATGAATTTATTGAGTTATGGCTCAATTTTATCTAAGTCCTCTCATTAATTTCCTTCCGAATTTATAAACAAAAGAAAAAAAATCTCACAATGATCTTATGACTTAGTATTGTTTATCATGTATGCAAAGCTATACGTAAGGATAAATAATTTAGAACAATTTCAAAATAAAATGAGATGTAATGTAAATATATAAATATATATAAGCTAAGGATCTCATGCTAGAAAAATATAAATCTATGTTTCCTAAATATAAAATAAAATATTCATTCATAGACCTATAAACAAAACATCTCATCTTAACAATCATGCCATGAAAACATTCAATATTCTAAAATTATTTATTGTTCCACAATATAATCTAGGTCGACAAGCTTGACCACCATCAACTAAGGTTGTTGGCTTCATGGTCCTATTCTTCATTGCTCCAGATCATTAGTTCCTTTAATATGTGATACATATTAAAACCATTAATAAAAAGTAAGGTACCATATACCAAGTAGTGAAAAATAAATCATCATATGATTCATACCTGATGTGGAAGCTTCCTTTTGTTTCTTCCTCTTGACGGATTCAAGATAATCCTTGCAATTGCGCCTTTAATGCCCTAGTTTGTTGCAAAAAAGACATTTGTCATTGTCCTTGTCCTTGTCCTTCGACACTCCTCCAGTAGGCTTTATACCTTTCGAAGTTGATGCCTTTTCACCTTGGTCTTTCGTAGAAAATTTTCTTTTCTTGTTTTCGTTTTTCTTAGAAAAGACAAGATGAACTGAAGGTTTCTCTTTCACAATTGTGTTCTCAGCCTGTGTGAACATATTCAATAAGCCCGAAAGGGTCACTTCAATCTTGTTCATGTTAAAATTCAACACAAATTGTGAATAAATCTTTGGCATTGAAGAAAGTACAAGGTTTATGCTCAAATCATGATTCATGATCCAACCCAACTGCTTGAGTCGATTGATATATCCTATCATCTCTAGCACAAGAGGCTTCATTAGGCTTCTTTCAAGCATCTTACATCAGAACAATTACCTTGAAATGTCGAATATTTTTGTATGACTTTCCTTATCGAACATTTCTGTAAGGTTTAGGATAATATCGAGGGCATTCATAGCTTCATGTTGCTTTTGAAGATTTAGAGCTATACTAGCCAACATCACACATATGGCTTGATCGAGATCGTCCATATAAACTTTATAAGCCTTCTTTCCTCATTTGTAGCATCATTGCTTTGTTCCTCGAGAACAAGACCATCTAGGACATAATCTTTTTTCTCTTGTTTCAAGACAATCTTGATATTGCGAAACTAGTTAATAAAATTTGGGTCTATCAACTTGTTTGCATCGAGTATGCTTCTAAGTGACAAATTGTTGGCCATGATCTATATATATCTTATATAAATCAACATATATAAAGCTTAGTCATTAACATAAATTATGTAATCATAAAGACAAGGTTTTATAATCTTATATGATTATTCTCAATATTTTATGTAAATAATAACCCTCCTCTAATATTTTGAGAAATTTAACGTTTAAACTTCTTATTGAGCTAGGATCCCTTTCATCCCACCATGACTTTGAGTGTTTCAACAAGCCATAATGAAACTAATTAGGTAGGTAATTTAGCTAATCAATTGTATCTTCTACAACTCTTAGATCAGTTAAGTGACAACTTCATGTCTAACTATGCCTCTATTACTATGCGATCATGTGTGACACATCCGAACAACATGGTATTGGTTGAGTAAGACCCACCAATAACTTAAACGTACTCGTGTAAAAGTTTGGCCTTGAGTGACTCAACAACCCTCCAATTAAAAGAGTAGCCTAGTTATCTTGTTATATGGTGGAAGGTAACTTTTTGACTCGATATATTAACGAGGGATTTTGTTTATTAATTCATTAATTAAGGTATCATTGATTTGATGTTGTTGATATGCATAGCATTTATTGCATTTCACATATTATATATATATATATATATATACTGAAAATAAATCTATCACATGCCAACTACTATGATGATTATGGACTTTACTAATTCTAATTTCCTCAAGCCATTAAGGAAATTAGTTGGTCAAATTCCTAAGGGATTTTACAAACATCATCTTCAAGCTTTGCCTGTAATCTCCTTAAATCTCCATGGTGCCTTTGGATCTCCATCTTCAAGTTACAAAAATTTTTCTAATCCTAGTTTTACACTTTAATGTAACTAATTATATTCTATAATCAAGAAACCTCGAATTACATTCGAGGGGAGTTAGCTGAGAAAAGAATTTTACAATCTAGAGAAAATAGAGATAAGGTAGAGTGTGTAGATCCTACTTTAGAATAAATACCATAAGAAATAAATTTAACCATCAAAGTCCTAATCTTTTAAGATCTAAGTCCATATCATCCTTATGTTTTATAATCAGAATCAGCATAGAAATAAATACAAGCTCAATATCACTTGGTGATCTTGTGTGTTATTTGAGGAAAGCATCTGTTAACTCACTTAAAATGCTAGACTCAAATTATTTGGTATAGTTTTATTTGAATTTAGTGTTTAAGAAATTCCCATTTTCAAAAACTTAAGGTAAACATTTTACTCCTATTACTTAAATAGAAATTCATTGAAATAAAACTTTTCATTTTAATTCTTTCCATAATTAAAACTCCTTTTAATTTTGGAAACCTTTCTATTTTAGGTAAGCTTCTTGAAATGTATCTAAGACAACATTTTAATTTCTAACATTTAGAACATAGATTAGTTTCCTAAATTGTATCTTGTTCAAGTTACCTAAATGTGGACTTAACAAAATTTTGAAATTTCTAGTTAAACCAAAATTTTAAAGAAAGTTCAACGCTATCATATCACTTTAGGAATATCTTTTAAAGTAGGAAACTATTTCCTATAAATTTTCCAAATTAAAATGCTATCCTTAATTTTAGGAATTTCTTTTAAAGTAGGAAACAATTTCCTATTCTTTATGAATCACCCAAAATTAAAATAGATAGCATTTAAGTGCTCTTAAAACTCCATAAATCATAAGACAAACTCATGAAAAAGCTGCTGAAAATTTTCAGCAAGTGTGTTTAACAATTAAACACAAAATTCATGGAGAATTAAGCCACCAAAACCGATCATAGTCGCCCAAAAATTTCTGCATTGAATCTTTGTTGTTTTGGAATCCAAAATTATGATTTTTATGAAACTTTTTCATACTAAATAAAGTCTGGCCAAAACATGCAGAAATTTAATTTGATAAAAGTAATTTTTTAACAATTAAAAATTGCTCATAACACTTACCCAATGTTAGCAAAAATAATTAGCACATTAGTCTCCAAAACACCTCAAAACTATTCAGCTTTAATTTGGATTTGCAAGCCTTTTAATCTATTCATTAATTCTTCAACTAAACATGATTTTAAAGCTTTGAAAACAAGTTTTAATGAATTAATTACATGCTATTCAGATTTGAATTAAAATAGAAAAAATTGATATTAAAGAAAGCCTTCAAAACCGATATATATCAAATCAACACACAAATCAATCCTATTGATTATCACCAAAAATCAAGCATGCAAATTACATGAAAACATCAAACAAAGGCTCTAATACAATGTTGGGATTTGACTTCATGCTCAAACATGAAATTAAAAATATAACACATCCTAAAAATAAACTAGCATTTAATCAAAGAAACAACTGAATCCTACAACATCAATGTTTGTGTTTTTCATGTAATTTTTAAATTAATTATGAACATTCATAAGTTTAAGAGTTACATGCCTTACTTTAGATGTTGTAATCAAGAGCTAATTAAATCCAAAAGGCTTATGATGAAGCAAGTAACCCAAAAAGAGAATAACATAGTCTGAAATCTTGCAGTCGAAATCTTCGTTTCTTCACTTTTAAGATTTGTCAAATGTTCAGCCACCTAAGTGTTTAGCCTTTAATAGTAATCCACATATTGCCTAAATAAGACCTTCTCAAAGGTAGGATTTTACTTGTGCTAGTAAGTTTTTCTTCTAAAATGCAAAGACCAAAAGTTCTTGCCCAAACTTATTGTTTTTCCAGAGAGAAAAAACTATTTTTCTTTTCTTATTTTTATGAAACGGCCAAGAAGTAGCTGGAGGACTAGAGCTTTAGTTGGCTAACATAACATATTTATATAGTCAAACTAAGTTGTAACTCTAGATACAATAGTTGTATTTTAATTCAATTAAGTCCTTATGAACTTAATTAATTTCCCATTTTATTTTGGTCTATTCCAATTAAGTCCAACTTAATTGATTATCCCTATTTAATCTCAATCATGTCACTTAATGTGTGTGACCTATTAGGCTTCTAAAATGTTGGTAATAAATATAAATCCTAATCAAATATCAATTTGATAATTGATTTGTATTTATAAATCATGAGCGGCATCTAGCAATACATCATGATCACCTAAATGTTAGAGAATGAATTAAAGAATTTGACAAAGCCCTTTAGCGATAAGCCTCTCAATGCAATATAGTCCTTCCAACCAATATCTCGAATATGTCATAAAGTATGGCTCAATGTCTACTTATGATATTCCATGTTAGTTCTTGTAATTCATGACTAACTTTAAGAATTTAATAAACTAACTTTATTCAAATTCATCATGCTTGGGCCAAAGACTTTATACAAGTTAATCAAGACTTGAAAACAAGTGAGATGCATCCTTTCATATCACTTGGGGTGATGAACCCTCTCTTGACCACTTATTCATATTCGCATGTTTCATTGAATACCCAAAAACACCCTGTTTAGGCATTTGGTCATTTCCAAACCTAGAAGGGTGAAATCAAAGTATGTCATTCCCTATACAAGATGACCTGATGTCTCAAGTTTGAGGACTAGTTACACGACTATCACATGAGAACATATTCCATAGACACTTGAGTGAAATACCAAATAGAGTTCTCATAGCAGGTCATGTTCAGTGAACTTTTTCTTTAACAAGCACCCACATGTTATCCTCAAGTATCTTATATAATTCAATCTATGAGATTGATTACTTACTTCCTAAGTAAGGAGGCTTAACATGTACCAGTCTTTGAGCATTGTCAATGCTCTATCTTGATAATACAATGATCGGGGACAATCTTAGGAACATGGCTTTGATGCATAATGATCTTGTAATTATAACAACTTTACAATTCTCTTGTTAAGCCTTTATGTTCCATAGGCTTGATTCAATTAGTACTTAATAACTCCTTATTATTGCTCTAACATGAAGGAAAAGTTCTATCACAAATGGTTACGCAATTAAGTATGCATTAAATGACAATATATCCCTTGATCAATCCAATTGACTCAAGGGCATATACCAACAATGTGGAACCTGAATGGTGTTTTCTTTGATGTTTACAATGCAACAACTTATCCCATGTTGCACAATAAATTAATTTAAACATAATTCAAATCTAAAAACTAATACAACAAATCTAAAGTCTTTAAGAGAATAAACTATATGCAATGAAAAAAAATTAATATCGTTTACACTCCATATAATGTCTTAAACCAATCATGATGTCACGATACAAATTAAACAATGTTCAACAACTAAACATACTCTAATTGGATAAAAAGAGAACTCCAGAAGTTTGATTTCCTCCTTCCCACAAGTTTAGAACTCTTACTACTTAATTATTTGCAAAATGTAAAGAAATGAGTGAGCTACAACAAAGTGAGTAAAGCCATGCATACCTTATTAGATCAAGCACCGTCTTTACTATATCATATAAATCATTTAAAAACATTAACGTCATGAATTTTACAATGTATAAGCTAAACTATGAACATGTTACCAAAACACAACTAAAGAATCATTATATACGTGTCAAAATAAGATAACAATGCAAGTCTTAAATCATTTAGAGTAGGTACACATTCTGCAAATATGGTAACTTTATTATATAGAGTTTCTTTGATATAGTTTAAGGGCTTAAGTAGCAAATCTTTAAGATTTTAGGTTCATATTTTAATATTTTAGGTGTTTTTCCAATTTAGATTAAATTACATGTTGAGTAGTTAATTTATGATATTTTAGTTCAGTTTTACTCTATTGTTCTTTAATTTTTTCAAGAAGAGTTATTGTTGATTTCTCTCATGGTTTTGTGCAAGATATTTGATGAGAAAGGTGCATTTGAGTCAAACTAGCATAAGTATGGTGAAGGCTTCGTTAGTACTTGCTACAGTATTTCAAAGATAACTTGAGCTGCAAAAGTTCAATTGATATGATTCTTGATCCACAGGAAAGCTAAGAAAACAAGCTACAACTTTCATGTTACTATATTGCCTAGTTCGAACCAGATCAAGGTGAAAGTCATGTTAGAAGATGATGGAAAAATGTAGTTTTGCACAACACAGTATGGTAACAAGAGTCATGGCCTTAAGTTACTCATGGCTGTGGCACTAAGGGACCTACCTTAGTAGCACTAAGAAGATCGTGACCACATCGCTGAGCTGATGCGATGCATCATACTTTGGCCCAAGGCCAAAGCGCAATGGCATGGAAAAAGACCGTCGTGGCACCACCAATAATTGTCAAGGTGAGTCATGGCCGTGGCGCCACCTTGATTTCCAAAAATACAAGCTTTGAAGGGAACTTGAATGGTGATATCCATGATGTGTACAATGCAACACCTTATCCCATGTTGCACTGGGCTTTCATACTTTTTATTGGCTCGTGCTTTGATACCATTTATCCTACACCTTGAACCTAAAACATAACACAATCATATAAAGTCTTACAATAAATTGGAAAACCAATACAAAAAATCTAAAGTCTTTAAGAGAATAAATTAAATGAAATGAAAAACAATTAATATCGTTTACATTCCATATAAAGTCTGAAAACAATCATCATATCATGATACTAATGTTCGATAACTAAATACACTCTAATTGGATAAAAGAACTCCTCAAGTTTGATTTCCTCCTTTCGACAAGTTTAGAACTCTTAGCACTTAATCATCTGTAAAATGTAAAGAAATGATTCAGCTACTACTGAGTGATTAAAGCCATGCACACCTTATTAGATCAAGCACCGCCTTTACTATATCATATAAATCATTTAAAAGCATTAACTTCATGAATTTTGCAATATATAAGCTAAACTATGAAAGCATGCTACCAAAACACAATTGAAGAATGATTGCTTACATGTCAAAATAGGATAACTCCGCAATTCATAGATCATTTAAAGTAGGTACACATTATGCAAATACATATAATAGAACTCATTAATTTTCACTTTTAAAACTCATTAATTTATCAATTAATATTATAATTCATGACAAGAACCATAACAACATCACTTTACTTAGTGAAATATGTTGTAGTTTTTAGTTTGGCCGATTTATAGCTTCAATCGGTTAAACCAATTAATTCATGATTGGTGAAATTAAAGGCCCAATTAAATATCATTATCATTACTTATGTATGTAGTTTTCTTAATGAGATATTTGTTTTTGAAATTTAGTAAATTACTCACTATTTATTATAACTTAAAATATTTAAACTATTTTTTGTTTAAAAAAAAAAAGTGTGACTACTCTTTAGACATAGATAAGGAATCTAATTTTTAACATAGTTGTTCTAGTGAAATTTAAATTAAAAAAAATAAATGATATCAGCTTGCCTGTTCTTATTAATTTCTAATGACCTAGAGATGTGTTAATTATTATGGGGTAAGTTAAAGAAGATAAAGAGAAAATGATAAAATCAATGTTCTAATTTCTTATAACTTATGGACACTCACATAAGTGGACTTCATAGTTATATTATCTACAATTATAGATATTTTGTGACATTTACTGATGATTTTTCTCACTAAGGTTATGTATTCGTAATTAAAATAAAATGTTTGAAACTCTTAATAAATTCAAGATACATAAGAATAAGTGTAGAAATAGTTGGGAAAAACAATTAAGATTGTCAGGTTTGATAAGGGTGATGAATATAATGGCAGACATGACATAATAGGATCGCAAAAGGGTCCAGTTGACAAATACTTAGAAACTTGAGGAACAATACCCAAATACTCTACGCTTGGTAGTCTTGATCAAAATGACTTGGTTAAAAGGTGAAATGGTACCCTAGAGGATATGATGAGGAGTGTGATAAGTGAGGATAATTTTTACCAAAATTTGTGTAGGGAGAAGCAATCAAAACAAATTTGTATATCTTAAATAGAATTTTTAGCAAATCTATACCTTAAACCCATTTTGAGTTGTGGACTAAACAAAAACCTAGTCTTAATCACTTATGTGTTTAGGGACATCCTTCAAAAGTGGACCTATATGATAAACTGAAACTAAAATACAATATTGTTCCATTCATTGCTATTTTATTGGGTACCCTAATCATTCCATGAGGTATAAATTTTAATGCCTAAGTAGAAGTGGTAAAAGTATTGATGCAAAAACAACAAAGTTTTTGGAGTTACATAGGGTTGATAATAGTTACCCTCAAGATAGAGATGGAGGAGAGCATAGTGAGATTTCAGTATTCTTATACTTATACAGAAGGATACTATGACACATACACAAGTTAGGAAATAGGAACAAGTTCAACTAGTTTTTGATGAAGTCCCATCAAAATGTTGTAGAACAAGTGCACAAACAAAATACACAGGATAAGGGATCTTGCACTTTCGTTGAGCATCTATCTTTGAAAGGGTGATTATAATACTAACCATGTAGTTGATCCAAGACCTCCTAAGAAGCTATTTCTAGTCCTTAGTTAGTTTTGTGGTGGGATGCAATGACGGATAAGATGTAACCTATGTCACATAATGGTGTGTAAGAGTTTATGGAGCTATTTGAGGATTCCAAACCCATTGGTTTTAAATAGGTGTACAAGACCAATAAATATTCCAAAGGGAAGATTGAGAGGTTTAAAACCAAACTAGTTTCTATATGTTTTATTCAAAGATAAGATTTTGACAATGAAACCTTCCCATTGTATCTTACAAGGATGTTTTTTAGAGCCATTATGGCTAGTGCCACTCATTATGATTTAGAGCTGCACCAGATGGATGTGAAGGCTGCTTTCTAAATGAAAATCATGTTGAAGAGGTCTATATGTCACAAAGTGAAGGATTTAAAAGGGATGGTAAAGATTATTTGATGTATATATTCAAAAAGTCTATTTATAGACTCAAACAAGCTTTTCGTCAGTGGCATCTTAAATTCAGTGAAGTAATCACCTTTTTTGGATTTGTTGAAGATACGGTAGACCAATACATATATCTTAAGTGTTGATGATATCTCGTTTGCTAACAGTTTGTAATGAAAGGGTTGGAATAAATATTCAACAGAGGAACAAAAAATTAAAAGTTGGAAATTTTCAGCCACTCCATGACAAGTTCTCTTCAAGTTTAATTTATAAAAGCTCTACTGAGCTTCATTGTCTCAACATTTAATGCTATAAAGTCCGATTAGTGAAGGCATCTTGTGATTGTTGTTTATGATTTTATTGTTCAAGTGGTCAAATTCAAGAAACTTTAATACAACTAAATTCATTTCTGCCAAGTTATATAATTTATCACAACTAAATTCATTTCGACGAAGAAATTTTTTTTCCAAGGATTTCCAATACGTCCTATGATTAAATGTTTGAAAATGTCGTCTCACTGTGACTCTGTGTGGAGAATGATTCTGTGGTCCTTTGCTATTTCAAAGGCTTCGATTCTTTTGGCCATTGTCTTGGTTAATTTGTTTGCTAGCTAACTTGTGTATATAGTACATTAAATTATCAGGGAGGCTAAACTATAGCTAACGAGCAGAAGATTAGAACAAGTAACAGTCAATTAACAGAATCAAATCCACACCAGAATTTACATTTTGATCAATCAAGCGCGATTGAAGTGGCAAGTTAATAACAATTTCAGTCAGTAATGAAACGAAACAGGCATAATTTCAGCATACGAAATAAAACGAGAAATGAAGTTCAAGCGCATTTAGCTGCAAGTAAGAAATTTTATTCACCTGAATAAGTTCCCCATTGCTCCTGCCTCCATCTCCTGTGAGAAAAAGAAGCAAGAAAGGGACCTTAAAAGTTAGCAAAAAAGTGTAAGAAAAAAGTATAATAAAAGTTTTTTTATTGAATGGAGTTCCACTTCTCCAGAGGTTGGGGTTTTTATAGGATGTATGAACCGCTGTCAATTTTCAAATCCACGGGGTATATGATAGGACGTTGCTTTGGAGTAATTAACGATAAATTATTGTTATTTCTTAGTTCAATAAAGAAAGAGATATTCAAATGCTTACCGTTATTGTTATTTGCGGGATCTGAATTTTGACTTCTCTATTTGTATCTTGCTGCAAGTTGATTCTTTGTTTGTTTCCATTACAGCCAGAATGGTTATTGAATACCCTTTTTTATTTAGTAATAATTAAAGTAATTAGATAACTTTTAAATTAACACAATAATTTAACACCTATAGTGATTTCTCAAATTAATTATGTTACATGTGATAATACTAATTATAAAAAATATTTCCCATATTCCATTAATTAATATAAAATTATGGACGTGTGTAAATTTTTTGGACAAAAAGGACATTTCATTGATTATATTTTAATTTGTATAATTATTAATATCAGTATTTTGTTAGAAATAAAAAAACTTTATTTTTTTATTTTTTTCCAGCGCATTTGGCATTTTCTCCTGCCATGTCATAATTTTTTCATCTTTTTCTGGGTTTTATAATTCATTCCATTTTTCTACGAAATATTTTTTTTGTTATTAATTTTTTTTCATTTTTCAATCAAATTGAAAGTATAATACTCAATTACACACGTTAAAAGATTGGTGATAAATTTTGAGAGGTAAGAAGAGTGGTGAACTTATACATATATAATATTTCTTATCAAGAAATATTTATACATTTTACTCAATCATATCACTATTTCTTTTGAATTTACTATAATAGTTTTCAGTAATATTTATTAGTTTTATTTTTACCCTGACCCCAGACCAGAATCCTGTCTTCGGCCCGAAAATTCTGACTCTTGAAGTCATTTTCATTTTGTTTTGGTTGGGGTTTCCAACTGGGATCCACTAAATGCGACGAGATGTTTGGCTTTGATGATTCTTTTTGTTTGGCAATGTATGTCTCGCTCCTGGCTGGCACCATCTATTTGGAAATTTATTAATTCATGAATATGTGCACCAGATCTGCGGCTTAAATCTTGCAGCTTTTGCTACGATTATTTGACTGTCCTTAGTGAATGTGCGTTTTTGTTGGTTTTCGTGCGGGCGAATATACGACTCCTTGCCGCACCTCAGATGTCCGTAAGAAATAAATTAAGAAAGCAATAAAATGTTATTTAAGTGAGTATTTATAAATGAATTGAACCATATTTATAAATTAATAATTCATCATTTAGATAGAATTTATAAGATAAAAATAATATTAAAAAATTTAATTTGGATAAATAATATTTAAATTAAATTTCAATTTTATTCTAATTTAATTTACATCCAAATCTCGAAATAGATAATCAAATCTAAAAGTGTAAGTCAGATAACAGTCTTGTGTCTAACCTAGGCTATTTGTTTACTAATCTACCTAGCTTGGTATGAACTCCTAGTCATGATAAAGTGGACATTCACACATATATTTATAATACTCTTCTATGAATGTTTATTGTATTAAAAATATGAATATTTAAAACCATATTATGAAAAAAAAAACTCATGGGAAAAAAAATTCTAGTGAATGGAAAATATTACATAATTGTTTTCAATAATACGGTTTAAAGTATGTCTCATTAAAAATCTTACTAATGGGAAAAACCTTAGCAAAGGAGAAGAGTACAATACGTACTTTACTCCTGCTAATGACTGTATTATTCGAAATCTTTAAAACAACGCATTTCTACATTTTGTACCAACTTTTCAAATATTGTAGTAGGAAAAATTTTTATGAATAAATCTGCTAGATTGTCACTTGAACAAATTTGTTGAAAATAAAAAATAGTGGTAATGGTTCCCTTGATATTTAGATAACAAAAAATTATTTTTTCATAATTTTTGGAGTACATTTGCTACGTTAAATGAGAGCTGCAATTTTAAATTCAATTGAACTTGTTCGATTTTGCTATTGAAACCAAAATTTAGATTTTGATTATTATGGATTTTGATTTTGTTTATATTTTATTGAATCCAAACATGGTGTGTTCACTTATTTACATTCAAAATCTTAACTAAATGGAGAGTTAAAAAGAAATAAGTAAAAATGAGGATATTTACTGAAGTGGTATATAATGTAAATGAGCTGGGCATCTTTTATAGGCAATCTGTCTCAAAAATTACATTATGTCTCAAATATATCAATACATGTGCATAATGTATCAATACATTTTGCTCAGAAGGGTTTCTAATGAACATCAATCGATACATATTCATAATGTATTAATACAATTTTTCTAAAACCAAAAATATTGATACATTGCTAAATATATCAATACATTTCGTCGATTTTTATAAAAATAAAAGGGGTAAAAGAGTATTTTCACATCCCATAGTATAAATATGACCTTTACCCCAAGGTTTTTCATTTTAAGTCGCCTCTCATCAATTTTTCAACAACTATAAGCTCTCTCAAACCCATTTTCACCCAAATCATTATTTTAGAAGATTGGAAGCTTGGTTTTGGGTTTTTCAAACAAAAGTGACATCTTACAACTTTTAAATCTTGATTTATGAATTTTTCAATGCTAAAAATATTATTTTTATGCCCATATTTTCTATGGAATACTAAAGCTCAAAGATTTTGTGATTTTCCTTATCATTGAAGCTCACTTAAGGCAGGGATGAAGGAGTTGTGGGTTACTAAGCATTTATTTAATTAAGTAGTAGTGGGTTTAAGTTAGAAAACTAGTTTTAGATGAACTTAGTTAGTTTCGAAAAGGTTTAGAAAGGTTATTATGTGATTTATAGTCTGAGCAGTGATTGTATTGATTACTTAACATTTTAGGAATAGTGGAAACTTCAAAGGATTCACTAAAGTAAGTTCTTGCTTGTTGGTAGAGGTTAACATTTTGAAGGTGAGTGGATATACCTCTTCAAGTATTTTAATATGTAAAGTGAACAAGATTTCTATGGAAATGATTATTTATGTATGATGAAATGTTGTTTCGAATGACAATTTATCAAAGAATTTGACTTCCAATGTTGTCACCTACATTTTAAAAAAATATGATTGAAATATTTGATTTGATGATGATTTATTATGTGAGTTGGCACAAATTATTTTCAAGTAGTTTGCGAATCTACTATTTATGTAAATATTCTACTTTGTATTAATTTTCAACAAAGGGGACAAACTTTTTCAAATGTTTTACTTCAAAAACTCCAATTCTGTTAAGTTAGGAAATGAGAAATGAGTAAAGATTTTTGGATGTTTAGGTGGAGTTAGACATTCCCACCCTTAAGCTTATGCTATGCTTTATGTGAGAAATATTTGAACATGTGAAACATGGTTCTTCGCGATAATATGTGATGTACTTTCCGCATCCCCTATAAGAGACTTAAAGGTATAACATGAGTCTATTTTGATTATGTATTAATGATAGATTAAGATATGAGATAATACTTTGTATGGAATTGTTTCCTAGAGCTTTCTATCACAGCCCAAATACCGGGCCATGACCGGCGCATGGGCCCAATGGGCATAGCCCACTAAGCCCAAGCAAGCCTATGTATGCAATCTTGATCATCATTCCAAACCATCATTTCTCAAACCCATATTGTAATTCTCAACTAAAAATATTTCAATAACATTTTATAGTAACCCAATACTCACAATTGTATTATGCTAACATAGTATCACTCATTTGCCACCTTACAGTGGCTTCAGTAATCAAATATACATATTTGAGTTTTAACATGAATCTTAGTGGTCTTCATTACTTATACATGTTCATAAGCATAAGACTCTTGACCGTTAGCGGAGTGACAGTGGGTGAAGGTACAGCTACTGAGATGCCATAGTACTTACTAAGAAGGCAAGCATATGTGTGCAACTCAATCTAGGTCCCAACTGCCTCCAAATCTGAAAACATGAAGTTTAAAAACGTGAGTATAAAACTCAATGAGTGAACATAAGAAGGGAACAAGCAATCAATAGGAAGAATTTGAAAATCATGATGCACTTGTTTAAAAAACAATGCAATTGATTTAATTTCTTACTAAAAACCCCTCATTTCAAACTTTGATTAATAACCTCATAGTGTTGCAACAACCCATGATCAATCCATGAAGTTAAATGGGTGAAAAATATGTCAAAAATTGAATAGGAGGACAGAATGTTTCTCGTTGCAGCGAAGTTCATTCTCGCTGCAGCGAGAAACAGTATTAGTTTGCATGTATTTCAGTTTTTCTATCATATCTTATGCTACAGAAGTTCAATTGACCTAATTTTTAGACCATTAGATAGATAAGAGGTAGAGCTACAACTTTTATGTTTACTACTTTTCCTAGTTAGGATGGAAAGGTAGTCAAAATCTTCATCAAAATGAAGGAACTGCATTAGAACCCTAGAGTTTCTTTTTGAAGCGAGATTTATTTTCGCTGCAGTGAGTTTCTAGCTACCAAAATAGAATGTTTCTTGCTGCAGCGAGAAGCAGGGCACCTAAGTGAAAAAGGGGCCTCCTTTGCACTAAAAATCCATTTGGTGCTGCAATAAACTAAATTTGCAAGAAAATGGTACATTCTCAAGATTCATCATGCTAATTTCAACATGAAGTACTCAAAAATTTTCAAAGTTCAACATGCAAGATTCACATGTACAAGACCATATACCATACTCATGAACTTTCTATAACACACATATTTATATATGTATATGTATATATATATATATCCATCATCATGCACACCCTCCCATCATCATCAGCTCATATGCACTCCCCACTAGCACATGGCTAGGTCAGCACAGCTTATGCGCACTCCTACTCGCACATAGCCAGGTCATCATCTGCGTATGCACACTCCTACTCGCACATAGTCAGGTCATCACCGGCTTACGCGTACTCCCACTCGCACATAGTCGGGTCATCATCGACGTATGCACACTCCTACTCTCACATAGCCAGGTCAATATCATTACACAACATTATTCATCAATGCAAAACATATATATATATAAATATATCAATATAATGTAGCAGTGCATGAATCCATAACAGTCATATGTCACAACATAAAGACAATTTATCAAAGGCTTGTTCCCAAGGCACATGTTTTTAAGAAAAGTTGGATAAAATCAATCAATGTTTGTGCAAATAGCTTCACATTCCCAAAACAAATTTTGAAATGTAAGTTCACTCACCGGGATTGTTGAACCTCTAATCGGCTCTAACTTCGATTATTACTTCAAACGAACATGTGAGGCCTTGTTGGAACCTATCACCCACAATATAACTATAAAAAATATAACAGCCCATAAATCAAATTTCTAGCCATCTCTAACACCTTAAAATCAAATTCTAACTCATTTCTCACTTTGGTGGTTTTTTTTTTTTTTAGTTGAATTCCTTTTTAAAAGCTTCCAAGCTATTATGGCAAATCTCTCTTTCTCTCTCTAAAACTTTCAAATAGTGAGAGAAAGTGCTGAACAAAGACTTTTTGAGTGTTTTAAGGTGTAAAAGTGGAAGAGCATGAAAAATCGTATGAAAGAGTGGGCAAAAGCATGAAATTTGGACCTAGAGAGAGAAAGTTATGAAGTTTTCATACCATGCTTCCATGGAGGGGGAAACTAATGTGAGATGGAAGGAGGAAGAAGAAGAAGCTATTGAAAATTGAAGAAGCTGTTGGAAAGAGAAGATATTTATAGCTCAAACTTATCCAATTCCTTTTGAAATTACGAAAATGCCCTTTAGCAAGTTAACTTGTTCTTCTCCAATCCTTTGTGCAATCTTTTTATTCTTTTGACATTGGGACAAGGTCCACAATGATCTAAACTACTCGGGTTTACGAAAACTTAAAATTTAGACCCGAGATGCAAAATGACCATTTTGCCCCTACCGTGGAAATTATCATTATTTTTATTTTTCTCATTTATTTACCATCATAAACATCATTTATTCATTCCTTAGTCCTATTTAGACCTTAATAGCATAAAAAAAACCCACTCATAGGAGCCTACCAAGAGAAATTACAAAATTACCCCTAGTCCGCATTATCGCGTATACTTCTAGTTACATGTTTATAGAGGTCGAGATTTCACAGGTTCACTTTTGAATTACCCTTTTTAACTCAGTAATCAACCTTAATTGGCATCTGTAAACTTTATTAGCCACCGAATCAAAATACAGGGTATTGCACTTTCACATGGTGTAAGGTAAC
Source organism: Theobroma cacao (assembly GCF_000208745.1). NCBI lineage: Eukaryota > Viridiplantae > Streptophyta > Magnoliopsida > Malvales > Malvaceae > Theobroma > Theobroma cacao. The sequence continues at coordinate 15,858,004 of NC_030856.1, read as the reverse complement.
ATTCCACACTGGGTAAATTGCGTCTAGTATGATGATGATGATGATAACGCTTCACATGGTGTGAGGTAGCATTCCATGCATGGTTAATCATGCCTAATATGATGATGATAGCATTTCACATGGTGTGAGGTAACATTCCACATGTTGTGCTAATACACAAAGATATGAGTAGAGTGATCCCCACACATGGAGAGGCGAAATTCCATTACATGGTGGCAACGCTCCATGTGAGTAAAGCCAATGTGCCACTCACGATCCCAGATGTGGGATGCCCAGACGTGGGCTAGGACTTCGTAGGTATCTTGCATTCATGATTATTGCAAAATACTTTTACCATCGTGACACCTTTTGTGGATGTTTCTTGTGTTTGTGATGTTTGATTAAGTTGTAGATTAAACTCTAAACTATATTATTGTCAAAATGGGATCTGACAAGAAGGAAGAAAAATTGTGACTATGTTATGCGCTTTTTTGCTTGTGAGTATTTGTTTTTCTGCTTATGTCCATATGGTTATGTTTGTTTCCAGCTATTGTAGTTATTGGGACTGATTGAAAACTTATGAATATCTAATACAGCTTATAACTTTATGGTATTGCTTATGTTTGTGGTATTACCTGGTTGAATATTATACCTGTTCATACTTGTAAATTTTTCTTAAAAGTAGGAGGATAGCTTACAAGATAAAGAGAAACTCTTGAAAAGTTTTTAATTTTAGATGCATTTACTAAGAGGGAGCAATTCCTATTGGTCTCAAATAAAGTGCTAGAGGGGGGGTGAATAGCACTTTTTGGCTCTTACTAAAATTATCTTCTACTTGGGGATAGATTCAAGATAAAAGGAAAATTGAAGGATGAATGAAAGATTAAAAAAATAGAGGAGACAATGCGTAGCAATTTATAGTGGTTCGGTCCCAAACCTACATCCACTACCTTGATTGTTCAACTAAGGATTGTCCAAATCAATCCACTATGAACTGGTGAAATTTACAAGCTTTCACCAAGCTTTATAATGGCTTTTACCAAGCTTAGCCAAAACCTTTCACAATGGCTTTTACTAGGATCAACCAAAACCCAAAGTGGTTTTTCAAAGGCTCAACCATAACCTTTCACAATGGTTTTTCACGGGCTCAACCAAAACCCAAAGTGGTTTTCAAAGGCTCAACCATAACCTACAACAATGGTTTTTCACGAGATCAACCAAAACCCAATAACTAACTTTTCAAGGCTAAGTTAGAACCTATACACTCAATCAAGCAATCTAAGCTTGAATAACTCCCTTAAAGTGACTCACTCACTCTAAGTATACAAGGAGAAAAGTGATAAGAGTGTACCTATGATCACAAGGTTGATCTAAGTGGTACAAAGTAAAATGCATATCACAATTACAAAGATAGGAGTTGAGTGCAGTAAATGAGCAGAGAATATTTTTTAGTTTTTGAGCTCTTTTTGTTCTTCGAAGCCTTCATTCCATTTCTAGCCATTGAAAGCCTTTTAAATACTTGAAAAATCAACTCTGATAGGTGTTAGCCAGTTTTTGACTGTTGGAAACAGTTTTGTTACAGTTCTGGCTGTTAATCTATCTTCTAATGCACAATTCAAATTTTCTGGCAGAATGCTCTTAGTCGACTAACATATGTTTTAGTCGACTAAGTTATCTCTATTTTTTGTTTCCAGTTTTTGGCAGTGAGCACTTAGTTGACTAACTTACTTCTTGGTTGACTAAGTTGTTTCTGTCTTGAAGTTCAAATTTTTAGCAGTAGGCTCTTAGTCGACTAACCCATTTCTTGGTCGACTAAGTCTATTCTGTTTCTCAATACTCTTGAACTCACCAACTTCTGATTTGAATTTTAGCTGACTAACCCTTTATTATTCAACTAAGAGGCTTTTGTTTTGTTAATTAATTGTGGCTTCTTATACATATAATTTTTTATATGTCCCTTGGAATAATTTATTTACCATTGGCATACAATTCTTTTCCTGCACACTCAAGTAGAAATATTAGACACAAATGAATGGGAATGTTTTATTATCATCAAAATCTAATGGAGCCAACAATCTCCACCTTTTTGATGATGACAAAACATTCCTTGATTAACAGTACAGTGTCCATTTAATCTTTTTAGTTCTGCACAAAACATGAGGATTTCTCCCTCTAAGTGAGTGCTCCCCCTTAGTGTGTGCTCCTCCTTAGTGTGTGCTTATTTTACTTATTCATTTCAGCAAATTTTTATTCATGTCATACAGACAATGACATTATATATTCATAATATATTTATGCAGACAGTAGGTGACTGTTGACAAATTTTCATTAACATTTCAACAGTGTTAGTTAATAATGTATTATTACCAGATTTTATTTATGCCATTAATTATTCAACAGATATAGTATCATTAGCATTCATATACATCCTCAGCCGTTTTCCATTCACATTATCATATTAAAGATCAATCATCAGCATGACAGCCCAATATCAACACCAAAGTAGCAGCAGAAACTCAATGGCAGAAACTTTAATAACAGATTTAAATATTCAACCATCAACTTGTCAACATCCAAAAATATAACCAGCAATGTTTATCAGCATTCAAAAACATCTATCAGCAAAGTCAAATTTAATTGTTCAACTGTCAAAGCAAAAACAGCAGGAAAAATAAAAACAGCAGTCAATATTCCTAAATTACCCTTAGTTCTTCCTTAGACTTTCTACCATAATTCTCCCCCTTTTTGTCATCATCAAATCCTAAGGACACTTAATCATCTTCTGAAGAGGGTGAAGGGGTAGACTCATCAGTGCAATAGAAAATGTTAAGGGGTTTAGGAGATGGTTCTGGAGGTGATTTCTGTAATGATGGTTCAAGGGATGATTTTTCAGAAATTTCAAAGGGATCTTGAGGAGAAGAGATGACTGATGGTTTAGCTTTTTCAGCTATTCTGGAGGATTTTCATCTCTTAAGGAATTTGGTCTTGGTTGCCATTGTCTTCATGCCTTTACCAGACGGTTTAGACTTGGCTTGTAGAGCAGTAGTAGCTTTTTCTTTTCCTTAAAGATACTGACTTTTGTGATTTCTTTTTAGTTGCTTCCATTTCAGCTTGTTCTTCTCTAACCATCTGGTGGAAGACATCCATTATTGAGACTTCCTCTGAATTGGGAGGAGAAGGCTAATCTTGCTACGGTTCATGATAAAATGGAGAATTTTCATCATGTTAGCCAAACACCTTAATACCTTATTCTAATTTAGCTTTCTTTTGTGGCTTAGATGAGGGGGATTTCCTTAGTTGATCAACTTCAGGTTCATGACCCTTGCCTTGGAAGGCAGAGCCTTTAGCATCCTGTCCGTCTGGTGCAGAGCTTAGAATGGTAGAGGTGTCTACAGCTACAGGTTCAGGAGCCATTTTTCCTTTTTTCCTCAACACATTTTCCAATTCTGTCAATTTTCCTTCAATTTTCTGTATCCTCACAACCTGGTCAGTAAGCTTTCCATCCATCCTCATGAGCAAGTTGAAAAGCATTTCATTGGAGAACTGTGAGGGAGCTATTTTTGGTTGAGCAGGGAGAGAAGACTCTTTTCCAAGAGTGACCTTGAGGGGTTTTAACATATTTCTCTCCATCAAGCTTATACCCCATCTTAGGCAGACTCCCAATGTAAATAGATTGGTCCATGCTTTTCACTTTGTCCAATTCATATCTAGAGCTCCAAATCCCTTTTTTCTGTACCAATGATGTAATGATATTTCCATAACTTAAATTTATTTTTTCTAGTCGACAGACTCCTCTCATTCTCTCAATCATGAATCTGCTTAGATTAAGTGGAGCACCGTTGAAGGCATGCTCCATTAGCCATAAGTCTTGAAGACTAATGTAGCTAAAACTGCCACATCTTCCATGAATATTCGTAGCAATAAAGTGATGCAAAATTCTAATTTGTGGACTTTTAATCAAACCAACATTACTCTTTAATGAATATTTTTCTTTCCTCCCTGTAATTATCTCCCAAATAGAAGTGGGATCATAGTTTTCAAGCATCTCATAGTCACCATCTTCACTTTCAATTTTAAGCAAATTTCCTAAATTAGCAGCAATCACAAGAAATTCCTTTTCATTTAAATAGACATTCAGACCATCATCAATATCATCATCAGAATCCTCAAGTTCATCCTTACCTATGGCTATGCTGGCATGAAATTATTTCACCAAACTAGCACTATAGGATCGATTCTTAAAAGTGCTAAAATCCTTCAGTTTCATTTCTTCAAAATATTTTGACAGAACTACTTGAAATTTAGGTGACTCATCAAAATTTCCCCAATCAATAAATTTACCACAAGTAATAGGGGCATTCTTGATCTTTTTGAACCTATCCTCATAAAATTTATTTCTAAATTTTGAGGATGAAATTTTACCTTTCTTGGAGGATTTTTCTTTCTTTTTCTTCTTCTCAGATTTATGTTTCTTCTCTATCAGCTTTTTCTCAATTTTCTAAACCACAGAGGCAGACTCAATCTTTTTCTTCTTCTTTTGTATTTCAACTTGTGGACTGTCCTACATTGGCCTCTTCTCCTTTTTCTTTTCCAGGTTCTTTGAGATTGTCCCAATTTTGCCATTTGGTTTGAGAGATTTTTTATTCAAGGTTTCGTTAATTTGAGAGGGGAGGGTTTTAGTTTCAGGTGGGTCAGTTTTAGAAGAGAGAAAATTTAGAGAAAATGAGTTAAGGGCAGTTTAATTTTCTCAAAGACCATTTGTCTCCCCTTCTTTAAATGTAATCAGCAGTTTCCTCTTTTAAAATTTAAAAATTTCCCTTTTAAATTTTATTTTTGGTGAGGCAATTTTTCTTTTCTATTCCATCACCCAATAGGCAGTTTCTTTTCATTATTTAATTTCTTCTTTCTTTAACTGACTGAGTCTTATTATTTAAAGAGACAGAATGCTCTTAGTTGCTTAAGTGACTCTCTTAGTCAACTAAGTGCCTACTGTCCTTTGAGAAATTTTCAAAATTTTTTTCCTTAAAGCTCATGCACACTAACCATTCCTAAATTTCTCCTAATCTCACAAAATCGTGAATATTCAGAGGCTTCGTGAATATTCAGCTAACTGTTGAAGAGTATTAACAAACTCAATCTTAATATCACCTTTCACTACATGATCTTTAACAAAGTGATGCCTAATCTTGATATGCTTTGTCCTAGAATGTTGAACAGGATTTTTTGAGATATTGATTGCACTTGTATTATCACAATATATTGGAATGTTATGCATTGATATTCTATAGTCTTTTAGTTAATGTTTAATCCATAAGATTTGAGCACAACAGCTACCTAGAGATACATATTCAGCTTCAGCTATAGAGAGAGCAACTGAATTCTGCTTTTTGCTTGACCATGACACAAGCATACTACCTAGAAACTAGTAGGTTCTGCTAGTGTTTGTTTTATCTGTTTTGCTGCCAGCAAAATCTGCATCTGAATATCCAACTAGATTAAAGAATGATTCCCTAGGATACCATATGCCTAAAGTTTGTGTGTCTAAGACGTATCTAAAAATTCTTTTAATAGCAGTTAGGTGTGATTCTTTGGGTTGAGATTGAAAACGAGCGCACAGACATACACTGAATTGGATATCAGGCCTGTTGGCTATTAAATAGAGTAGTGATATGATCATACCTCTATAGAGCTTTTGATCAACATCTTTTTCTTTTTCATCTACATCAAGTTTGGTGGATAGACTCATTATTGTACAAATTGATTTCAGCTTCAGCATATCAAATCTTTTGAGCATGTCTTGAATGTATTTTTCTTGGCTGATGAAAATTCCTTCCTCACTTTGTTTGATTTGGAGCCCAAGAAAGAATTTCAACTCTCCCATCATGCTCATCTTAAACTCACCCTGCATTTCTTCAATAAAATTCTTACATAAAGCCTCATTAGTTGCACTAAAAACAATATCATCCACATAGATTTGAACAGTAATTAAATCATTTAAGTATCTTTTAATAAACAAAGTTGTATCAATACTCCATTTAACATAACCTTTTTCAACTAGAAATTTTAAAAGCCTTTCATACCAAGCTTTAGGATCTTGTTTCAATCCATACAAGGCTTTATAAAGTTTGAAAACATCATCTGGTTTTTCAAAATCTTCAAATCCTTGTGGTTGTTCAACATATACTTCCTCTTGACTGAAACCATTTAAAAATGCACTCTTTACATCCATTTGGAACAATTTAAAATTCATAAAGCATGCAAAAGCAAGCAACAACCTTATGGCTTCTATTCTAGCAACCGGTGCAAAGGTTTCATCATAGTTAATTCCTTCCTCTTGATTATATCCTTGAGCCACTAACCTAGCTTTGTTCCTAATAACATTTCCTTACTCATCTACCTTATTTCTAAACACCCATTTTATCCCAACAATAGGGTGATTGAAAGGCCTAGAGACTAATGACCACACATGATTTCTTTTGAATTGATCAAGTTCTTTTTGCATGGCCATTATCCAGCTTTTTTTTTTCTGCCTCCTCAAAGCTTTTAGGATCAATTTGTGAAATGAAAGTTATGAACTCACATGTTTCTTTAGTTCCTCTCCTAGTCTTGACTCCTTAAGATATATTACCTATGATTTGCTTTTGTGGATGGTCTTTTACATATCTCCAGCTTCTTGGAAGGTCATTATGCTGATTTTCAGTTCTTTGTAATGTTTCTAAAGGTGGAGGTTCTGTTTCTCTTCCTAGGGTATTTTCTTCCCTATTTTTCTTATCATCTAAACTCATCTCTTCCATTTGTCTTTCAAAGACATCCGTATCATTTTCATCATCAGAAATTTCCTTTTGCAAGGTATTGGATTCATTAAAAACTACATGGATGGATTCTTCAACTATTAAAGATCTTTTGTTGAAGACTTTATAGGCTTTTGAGTTTAATGCATATCCTAGAAATATAGCTTCATCACTCTTTGCATCAAACTTTCCTAAAGGTTGTTTTCCATTATTCAACACAAAGCATTTGCAGCCAAAGCTTCTAAGGTGAGAGATATTTGGTTTTCTACCTTTGTACAGCTCATATGGAGTCTTTGATATCATGGCTCTTATAGACACTCTATTAAGAATATAAGCTACTGTGTTAACCGCTTCTGCCCAAAAATATTTTGATAAATTATTTTCACATAGCATAGTTCAAGCCATTTCTTTCATGGTTCAGTTTTTCTTTTCTACAACTCCATTTTGCTGGGGTGTTCTAGGTGTAGAAAAATTATGATTCAACCTCTTTTCATTAAAAAAATTCTCAAATTCATCTCCTTCAAACTCACCTCCATGATCACTCCTAATACTAACTATAGCTAGTCCTTTTGCATTTTCAACCTTTCTACAACGACTTATAAATGTTGGTAGAACTTCCTTCTTATGAGCAAGAAAATAGACCCAAGTGAACCTAGAGTAGTTATCAACTATTACAAAGCCATAAGATTTTCCTTCTAGACTAGTTGTACTTATTGGACTAAATAGATCAATGTGCAACAATTCAATAGGTCTAGATGTGGAGACAACTTTCTTGGTTTTAAAAGATGTTCTAGTTTGTTTACCTAATTGACATGCATCACAAATTTGATCATCCTCAAGTTTAAGCTTAGGCAATCCTACAACCAGATTTTTCTCAATCAACTTTGATATGGTATGCATGCTTACATGTCTAAGTCTCCTATGCCATAATTGGCCATCATTTTCAACTTTTGCTACAAGACATGTTTCACAATCCATTTCAAGATTCTCAAGAAATACAACATACATATTATTTATTCTTTTTCCTATAAATGAGACTTTGTTAGTGCTTATATCTATCACTTCACATTTAGTTTAGTCAAAACATACCTTAAAACCCTTGTCACACAATTGGCTAATACTTAATAAATTATGTTTCAAACCTTTAACCAACAACACATGACTAATTTGAGTTTGGGAGTTCTTACCAACTGTTCTTATGCCATAAATTCTACCTTTTGAATCATCACCAAAAAATATGGTGCCTCCTGTTTTCATGTCCAACTTAGCAAAGAGCATTTCATTCCCGGTCATGTGCCTTGAGCATCCAGTGTCCATATACCAATCCTATTTTTCCTTTAGTTGAGCTCTTGAATATGTGTCTTTTAGATTCGGCTCAACCTACAAAACAATTTCCAGTTCCTCTTAATAGGTACCCATACTTTGATGGGTTCTTAAAGGTTAGTAGCAATGTAAGATCTTTTTGGAACCCAAATCATTTTTGTTTTTTGTGTGTTTCTTCTTCTATAGCAATTGTAAGATAAATGACCAAGTTTATCACAAACATAGCAACTAGGGGAAAAGTCATTTGCATTTCTTCTGAAATTTGTGCTCTTTTTTTTATGATTCTTTACTTAAATTCTTAAGAGCAACATTTTCATCTATTGCCTTTTGCAAAGCTTCAGTTCTATTGTGCAGCTCCAATTTCATAACTTCAAAATCCGTTTTTGAATGTTCCAGTTCAATTTGCAAAAAATTTCTTTGCTCAAAAATAGAGTTGAAATCATGTCTTATCTTTTGCAAATCAATTTTAAGAGATGCAGTTTTTCTTTTCAAAGATTTATATTTGATGCAACTTTTTCAAACTCATCATAGAGACATTCATACTCTTCTTGCAATTCATCAAATGAAATATCACAAGGGGTAGAAGATACCTCAAATTCATTATCTCTAGCCATCAAACACAGGTTTGCTCTTTCTTCTACTTTCTCATTTAATAAGTCTTCAAATTTTATCTTTAACTGTTCAAGAGCCATGAAGCATAATTCAATTCGATTTGAGGATTCATCTTCACTTGATTTCTTGTCTCCATTTGCCATGTTGCTTGTTGAGCATTGATTCTTGCAAGAGTTGTCTTCCAATTCCTTTTCCACATTTGTTTTTCCATATAACTCTTCTAATTTTTGTCAAATTTTCTTAGCACTTTTGCACATGAACACTTTATCATATTCTCTATAATCAAGTCCACAAATGAGAGTATACATGGCCTTAGAGTTGATTTGTACTCTCCTTATTTCAGTTTCTATCCACTCAGACCTTGGCTTAGGAATTAGCTCATTGGTTACAACATTTAATGTTGAAGGAATGAAGGGACCATTGGTTATGACATCCCACATCTCATAATCTATAGCTCTAATGTATATTGACATCCTTGTACTCCAATATGGGTAATTTGAGCCATCAAACAAAGGTGGTTTGTTTGTGGACTGTCCCTCAACAACTATAAATTTCTAAAGAGCAATTTGGATATTCCCAAGGGTGTTAGACCTTAATAACAGGGGTTAGGCTCTAATACCACTTGTTGGTCCCAAATAATGTTCTAGAGGAAAGGTGAATAGCACTTTTTGGCTCTTAATAAAATTATCTTCTAGTTGGGGACAGATTCAAGATAAAAGGAAAATTAAAGGATGAATGAAAGATTAAAAAAACAGAGGAGACAATGCACAACAATTTATAGTGGTTCAGTCCAAGACCTGCATCCACTACCTTGATTGTTCAACCAAAGACTTTCTAAATCAATCCACTATGAACTAATGAAATTCACAAGCATTCATCAAGCTTTACAATGGCTTTTCCCAAGCTTAGCCAAAACCTTTCACAATGGTTTTTCATGGGCTCAACCAAAACCCAAAGTGGTTTTTCAAAAGCTCAACCACAACCTACAACAATGGTGTTTCATGGGATCAACCAAAACCCAAAAACTAACTTTTCAAGGCTAAGTTAGAACCTATACACTCAATCAAGCAATCCAAGCTTGAATAACTCCCTTAGAGTGACTCGCTCACTCTAAGTATACAAGGAGAAAAGTGATAATAGTGTACCTATGATCACAAGGTTAATCTAAGTGGTACAAAGTGAAGTGCAGATCACAATTACAAAGATGGGAGTTGAGTGCAGTAAATGAGCAGAGAATATTTTCTAGTTTTTGAGCTCTTTTTGTTCTTGAAAGCCTTCATTCCACTTCTAGTCTTTAGAAGCCTCTTAAATACTTGAAAAATCAGCTCTGATAGGTGTTAGGCAGTTTTTGACTATTGGAAACAGTTTTGTTGCAGTTTTGACCGTTAATCTATCTTCTAGTGTACAGTTCAAATTTTCTAGTAGAATGCTTTTAGTCGACTAAGCTGTCTCTGTTTTCTGTTTCCAGTTTTTGGCAGTGAGCACTTAGTCGACTAACTTACTTATTGGTCGACTAAGTTGTTTTTGTCTTCAAGTCCAGATTTTTGGCAATAGGCTCTTAATTGACTAACCCATTTCTTGGTTGACTAAGTCTTTTCTGTTTCTCAATACTCTTGAGCCCGCCAACTTCTGATTTGAATTTTAGCTGACTAGCCCTTTATTATTCAACTAAGAAGCTTCTGTTTTGTTGATTAATAGTGGCTTCTTATACATATAATTTTTGATATGTCCCTTGGAATAATTTATTTATCATTGGCATACAATTCTTATCCTGAACACTCAAGTAGAAATATTAGACACAAATGAATGGGAATGTTTTATTATTATCAAAAGCTAATGGAGCCAACAATTTCGAATTTGGATAAAGATAGTTTAAATAGTTCATACTTAACATAGAAAAAAACATCACACTATTAAATCTATGGGTGTTTTGTCATCACTAAAAAAGAGAGAGATTATTGACTCCATGTGTTTTTTATGATAATAATACATTCCTCATTCCTTAAAGTTTAACTATGTTACTTAAGTGTGTAGGGGTAAAATTGGTATATTGTTGTGTATCTCACATCCCAAATTCTCCATGATAAGTCCCAAGTCCAAAGAAAGAGATTCTAGCAAAATAATAGATACTTTATGAATATTAATTGATCAACATTTTAGTTTGATCGATCAAACAAGATAGAAGAAAGGATTTAAAGCTTGACAAAAAGGTTTCAATCGATTAACACAAAGTTTAATCGATTAAAACAACACTAAAATGCACACTAAGAGAAACTAAGAGTTTTTAATCGATTAACATAAGGTTTAATTGATTAAAACGTCATTAAAATATGCTATAACAGAATTAATCGATTAACCATAGGGTTTAATGGATTAAAATTCAAACAAAAGGTACTTTAGCGTCAAAAATGAAGATTCAAATTTGCAATGACCATTGAAAGGCGCCAAGTGAAAAAAATTGAACCCAAGATGATTTTAATCAATTAAACATCAGATTAATAGATTAAACAGGAAACAAAAAGCTATTAATCAATTAAAGAGAAGTTTAATCGATTAACTTGAAGCAATGGAGACAGACATAATGGTTTTAATCAACTAAGGCCAACTTTAATCAAGTAACCTAAAGCATAGGAAGATAGACAGAAAGATCTTAATTAATTAAAATCCATTTTAATCGATTAAAAAAGGCCAACTGACTTGAATTCAAAAGCCGCTACAAGACAAAATAACAACCAAATTTTTCTCAAACTGACTCTAAAGGCCAGATTTCACTCTTCAAATATAAAAAAGGGTTCAAACAATCATAAATGCATGAAAAAACCATCCAAAAGCAAGATTGAGCTTAGAAGAGTCAAAAAGTTCTCTTTTCAAGTGTATTTCACTCTTATTCTTTTTAAAAGTGTTTGAGCTTACACTTGTTCATCTTAGATCAATTAGATGATCAATTGTATTTCATCTTTTCTCTATCTCCTATTAACTTAGATTGTGTGAAGCACTTTAAAGGGTAGATTAAACTTTGGAAAGCTTAGGGAACCTTGTAAAGGTTTAAAGCTTGAGTTAGAAGCTCACTTTGTAAAAGCTTAGTGGAAGTTGTTAATTCCACTAGTTTAGTAAAATTGGGTTGCAATACTTGATTGGGAAGATCAAGATAGTGGATGTAGGTCAAGGGGACTGAATGTCCACTTCTCTTAACCTTCGCTTTACTTGGTGTTCTTTAACCTCAACAAGTTTTCAAATTTTCCATTTCAAATCATTCAAAAGTTTTTTAAACTCAAGAGCTACCTTCAAAATATTTTTTTAAGTGTTATTCAGCCCCCTCTAGTACTATATTGCGACCAACAAAACAAGTATTGTCAAAATATTGGTGTAAATTTATAATATTTAACGTAAAAAGTCAATTAAGTAAAAAAAATATAATTTTTGTGAAAATTAAATATTTAAATTTATGTTATTGAGTTAAAAGTTTTTAACGGTTTACAAATTTTAATTTATAATGAAATAATAGTAAGGATAAAAATACATATAATGAAAATTCGCAATTGAAAAACCTTGACATAAACTTGTAAGAAGTAATGTAAAAAATAATAAAAGTGGAACGAGCATTGTCAAAATATTGACGTAAATGTATGAAATTTAACATAACAAGTCAATTAATTCAAAATAAATATATTTTTTTGGAAAATTAAACATTTAAATTGATATTGTTGAGATAAAAGTATAACATACAGTTTGTAGATTTTAATTTATAAATGAATAATAATAAGGATAAAAATAATTATAGTGAAAATTAGCAATTGAAAAACCTTGATGTAAACCTATAAGAATTAACGTAAAAAATTATAAAGTTAAAACAAACATTGTTAAAATATCGATGTAAATGCATTAAATTTAATATAACAAATCTATAAGTCAAAATAAATATAATTTTTTAAAAGTTAAAAATGTAAATGTATATTCTTGTATTAAAATATTTAACGACTTACAAATTTTAATTTATAAAGGAAAATAATAAAGATAAAAATAATTATAGTGAAAATTAACAATTGAAAAACCTTGTCCTAAACTTATAAGAATTAACATAAAAAATTATAAAGGTAAAATAAGTAGTTTTAAAATATTGATGTAAATGTGTGAGATTTAATGTAACAAGTCATAATGATAAGTTTAATTGAATTAAATTAGGTAGATATAATGTTAATATTAAAAAGAATAAAAAATAGAATAAAAATAAGCCACTGAAACTATCCTTAATAAAAGAAGAAGTCTTTTCAGATACTCAGTTTAACTTGCAAGGTATTGTCCTCTTCATTATGGGTTCAAGTATATGGTTTTGTCCACAAAGGTTGCATCTATCCCAAGTATATGGGTTCAAGTCTCTATATATTAAAGTTGTCCTTGAAAGGGGGCAATTGGTTAGGTTCTTGTAAATTTCAATTGACCTATGAATGGAGGGCGGGGTTACGGTCTCTCATTTTGAAGGCAAATGTGGAAATTAATTTATCCTACACCTTGAACCCAAAGCATAACACAATCATATTACTTTAAAGTCTCACAATAAATTAATTTAAACCAAATTCAAATTTAAAAACCAATCTAAAATCTTCAAGCGAATAAACAAAATGAAATGACAAACAAGCAACATTGTTTACACTCCATATAAAGTCTTAAAACAATAATCATGTCACGATACTGATGTTCGATAACTAAATATACTCTAATTGGATAAAAGGAGAACTCCCGAAGTTTGATTTCCTCCTTACCACAAGTTTGGAACTCTTAGCACTTAATCATCTGCAGCATGTAAAGAAATGAGTGAGCTACTACATAGTGAGTACACATCATATAAATCATTTAGAAACATTAACTTCATGAATTTTACAATATATTAGCTAAACTATGAAAGCATCCTACCAAAAGACAATTAAAGAATCATTATATACATGTCAAAATAGGATAATCCCGCAAGTCATAAATCATTTAAAGTAGGTACACATTCTGCAATATACTTATAATAGAACTCATAAATTTTCACTTTTAAAATTCATTAATTCATCTCTAGATACAATTAATATTATAATTTGTCACAAGAACCATAACAACATCATTTTACTTAGTGAAAAATATCGTAGTTTTTAGTTTGGTTGATTTATAGCTTCGATCCGTTAAACTATTTTTTTTTTCTTGAAAATTGGAATTTCATCGAAAACAGAGGGAACAGAGTTGTTACAAGAGGGTTTTGGCCTGAAGAACTAAACCACCGCAGAATCCCCAAACAGCCATCCCACCCTTAAATGCAAAATCAGCACCCATCAACCATCAATTTTCAATATGAGCTGAATCTCCCTGTGCAACCCAAAATCCCCACCTCCTGTACAACACAATTTTCACGATCAACCATCAATTTGCTTTGATCCAAAATCCCCACAAAAATCAGACCCTGACCAAAGCATCAAACACCTAAAGCTTTGGGATTAGTTCTTTTTGACATCCTGCGCAAACACGAAACATAATAACCCTTCCCTCACAACAAAATATCCAGAACAAAAGATTCCCACCCCACACACCCAGAAACACATCAACACAACCGGGAACCCAATCAAAATATCACTTAGCCAAAGACGATTAATTCATGATTGGTGGAATTAAAGGCCTAATTAAATATCATTATTGATACTTATGTATGCAGTTCTTTTTATGAGATATTTGTTTTTGATATTCAGATAATTACTCACTATTTATTATGACTTAAAATATTTAAACTATTTTTTGTTTAAAAAAAGTGTGACTACTCTTTAGACATAGATAAGGAATCTAATTTTTAACATAGTTGTTCTAGTGAAATTTAAACTAAAAAAATAAGCTAATACAAAATAATAAATATTTAATTTTATTAGGAATAATTGATTACTTTAACCTAAGAGCTTTCTCTAATTAAAGATCCTTTTTCATTTTTCCCCCTTTTTCATTTTCTTTTTGTTTTTTGTATTTAACTATTAATTTAATAGTTGGCTTTTTTTCCTAAAACAAAAGTTGGCCTTTTCCTAAAAATACCTTAGTTGCCTTGGTGGTTATAGAATTATTTTTATTTAATTATTAATATTATCTTAGTTGGTAATTTAAAATAATCTGTTATTTTATTTTTTTTGCATCAACAAAAAAAATGAAATAATTGAAATATTAACAAAATATTCCTTTTTCTGTTCAAATAATGATAAAATAGCACGAGTCATAAACTTCGTTAGAAAACACTTCTATGTACCATCATTTAGATGGAATTTAAGTTTTGTTTTAATCTTAGACATTGCTACTTATGCTTTTGAAATAAGAAAAAAAATCCAATTATTTATATAAGATTGATTCAAAAGGTATTGGCCATTGTCCTTATCTCATGGATTATTTTGAATTTGTTTAGCTCGGACAAATATATATATGCCAACTCATATTATGTTGAAAGAGTTTCCAAAAGCCTTGCATAAAAGAAATGTCTTCCATGTTATGACATTAAAGACTTAGCCACATCTCCAAGGAAAGAGTAGAAAGATAAATAAAGGATAACATCTTGTTTATTCTTATTTCTAATGACCTAGAGACGTGTTAATTATTCTGGGGTAAGTTAACAAAGATAAAGAGAAAATGATAAAATCGATGGTCTAATTTCTTATAACTTACTTACAGTTGCATAAGTGGACCTTATAGTCATATTGTCTAGAATTGTAGATATTTTATGACATTTATTGATGATTTTTTCCACTAAGGTTTTCTGTTCTTAATTAAAAAAGAAAAGTTTAAAACTCGTGATAAATTCAAGATATTTAAGAATAAAGTGTAGAAACAGTTGGGAAAAAGCATTAATATCAAGTTTGATAAAGGTGATGAATATTATGGCAACATGACATAATAGGATAGCAAAAGGATCCGTCTGCCAAATACTTAGAAAGTTGAAGAATAGTGCCCCAACACACTATGCTTGGTAGTATTGAACAAAATGACATGGTTAAAAGGTAAACTTGTACCCTAGAGGATATGATGAGTGTGATAAGTGAGGATAATTTTTAACAAAATTTGTGATAAGTGATGAAGTCCCACCAAAATGTTGTAGAACAAGCGCACCAAGAAAATCCACAGGATAAGGGAGCTTGCTCTTTCCCCGAGCATCTATCTTTGAAAGGGTGATTATAATACTGGCCATGTAGTTGATCGAAGACCTCCTAAGAAACTATTTCTCACGGTCTTCATACTTTGAATTGTGGAGGTCACCGAATACCACACCCTTATTACTTTTTGTCAAAAATATATAGCTGGTATGAAAGCCATTACATGGAAGTATGTGGTGGAAGAGTTCACGTAAAAGTTATATAAAATTGGATGTGATAGACGTCCCTTGTCACCCATGTATGACTCGAACACCATACTCATAACTTTCGAGAATTTTTGGAATGCACATATATTTTCATCAAGTTAATGTTTTCTGATCTCGTCGCTAATTTAGCTTTATCATCTGTTAGAAATTCTGACTCAAATCTCAACTAGTTGGGATAAATTTTTCTTTTTATGTTTAGAAGATGTTGCTTAGTAATCAACTTTATTTGGCAGACAAGTTTACTTGATGGATAAGAAGACTTCTTAGACAAAAGATCTAAGAGGAAAGTGATTCATGGTGGACAAATTTGTTGGTTTATAAGTAGTAAGGTTCACATGATAGGGTGGCCAGACACCTCATGACTCTAAGGGAGAGTGTTCATGGATGTGTAAATTTGGTTTTGTGAGTGATTGTGTTTAGTGAAACAGAGCGAGAATGGTCATGTTTGTTTGGGTTTGGGATTGTTTTGTGAGTTGAGCGTTGATGATTTCTTTGTTGATTGTAATTTGTTACAACTAACGAATCTTTTCTCTCATCTTTGGATCTGGGCAAGTTAAAGTGGCAGAATCACATTAAATTCTTAGATCTTGTATGTATAATTTATTATTGGATTATGATTCTATTTGCTTGGGATGTTAATTGATTGGGAGTTTATTGTATAAGATCATTAGTGAGTGAGACCTGTGATCATAAACTTCTTATCCAATTTTTTCCCAAGGATTTCCGATGATTAAATGCTTGAAAATATCGTCACACTGTGACATAATTTCAACCAGTAATGAAACGAAACAAGCATAATTTCAGCATACGAAATAAAAAGAGAAATGAAGTTCAAGCACATTAAAAGTTACAATTAAGAAATTTTAATCACCTGGAGTTAGTTCCTCACTGCTCCTCCCTTCATCTCCTGTGGAAAAAAGAAGCAAGGAAGGGACTTTAAAAGTTAGAAAAAAATGAAGAGCAATTAAAAGTATTTTGCTTTGGCTTTTAGCCCAAGTTTTTTTATTCTTTAATTAACTCCTTTTCTGGTTTGCCATGACAAAATGAAACTGGCCAATAAATCACCTTCATTTCAAGGGAACAAAAGAGCAATTATAGAATTCAAGAAAATCTGGTCGTCATCATTTATTTCTTTTGCCAGAGAGAATTGCATTCTAATCTCGGCAAGGTTCTGCTCGAATCGCCCCAGCTTTTCTTGGTATTCCTGCAACTCCTCGTGGTTCATTTCTTTCTTAAGATCTTCTATCGTTGATTCCAAACTTTTCTGCTTCTTCATCGTTTTCTTGTTTTGGAAGCATCATCAGCAAATCAGGAAAAGGCAAAAAAGCATTCAAAAGTTGGAATCAATTCCGCAAAAAGAAAAAAGTTAATTAGCTACATAACTAACCTCAAACCTCCTTTTAGAACATGTATGCTTCTTGTGCTTCAAATCTCTCAGTTCACTTTCCTTCCTGGGAGCCCTGGGCTTCTTTCCTTTTTTCTTCACACTGCAGTCGTCAAGTCAATGTTTTGTCTTATTCACATGTAGAAGAAGAAGAAGAAAACAGTTGTTCATGAATAAAGGACTTCACAAAAGAAAGAATTATATTTTACTATACCTTAAGGTTTCGTTGGTTAAGGATTGGCCGGTCTCAAAACACTTCATGTTTGTGTTAACAGGGGGCCGGAGAAATTGTGAGAGAAGCAGAGGGCACTGAGGTTTTTTCTTCAGGTCTTCACTATGTTTTTGCTTTTTTGGGTGTTGGTGGTCGGCTTGTTAAAATCAAAATATTAATTTTAATATAAAATAACATTAATATCAAACTTTTTCCTTAGTTTTTTTTTTTTAAAAAGTTAGCATTGTTAATTTTAAAAAGCGTGCAACTCTTTCTTACATATAGAATAGTTTTTAACG
Source organism: Theobroma cacao (assembly GCF_000208745.1). NCBI lineage: Eukaryota > Viridiplantae > Streptophyta > Magnoliopsida > Malvales > Malvaceae > Theobroma > Theobroma cacao. The sequence goes on along the minus strand of NC_030856.1, from coordinate 15,840,045 downwards.
GCTTGCGCGATCCTTGAGAAGAGAACAAAGAATTTATTTTTTAGAACAATGAAGAATATAATACGAGGGTAAAGTATTAGCTTCCAAAAAGTTTGAAGGGAGATACTTACAAGCAAAATGATTTTTTATTAATTTATTTAATTTTTTTAAAAATTAATATTATTAACTTTACAAAAACGTGCGACTCTTTCTTACCTATATGATTTTCTTTAATGACTCGCGCGATCCATGCAAAGAGAATAAAGAATTTGTTTTTCAGAACAATGGAAAATATAGCAAGAAGCCAAAGTACTAGCTTCCAAAAAATTTCCAGGGAGATACTTACAAGCACAATTATTTTTTTATGAATTTATTTAATTTTTATAAAAAATAATATTATTAACTTTAAAAATGTGCGACTCTTTCTTACATATAAGATATTCCTTAAAGACTCGCGCGATCCACACAAAGAGAACAAAGAATTTATCTTTTACAACAATGAAAAAAATAGTAAGAGCCTAGGGCACTAGCTTCCAAAATGCTTTAACTCTACAAAGGTGATATATATATATATATATATATAAACTATTGATAATTGTTTATTACTAGTATTTTTGGTGGGAGATGTTGACAAGAAGGAAACGTATATTTGTTGATCTTATTGTGCTAGTGAAGGAGCATATCTAAGTAATTTTCTATATGCAGTATCGCAATGTACCCACTTAATTTCAGCTTTTTTCTTCTTTTTAAATTCTAAAACAAGGTCAAATTTTGAAAAAAACAATTGAAAACTCTAAATAGTTCAAATTTCAATCATTTTTTAATTTTGAAAAATATATCATTTTACACACCACATTAATAAAAGAAATCAACAAATATACAAATTAAACAGATAAACCAAATAAAAGCAATAAAACTAAACTCACATATGAACTACTGTGCAATGAAATGCAAACTCTTAAATTTCATAACATTAAAATTTAAATTTATATAATAATTGAATTCATTCCTATTAACTAAGCTTTTAAAACAATTGGTCACTTAATTTAATATAAATAAAAAGTTGACCTATGGGCAACAATACTATGATGTGGCACTAAGTGGATTGATGAAAAATATGTTAAACTTTATATATAAAAAATTTATACTAATCCAAGATACACTATAGTAGTAATTTAGAATATAAAAACATACCCAGCTCTTGATACGTGAGTTGACAATAAAAATAATACTAACTAGATTAATTGATCGAATTCAATGCCCAAGAAACTTCTTCATCCTTTTGTAGTAACTCTCTAATTAGTGAGATCTTAATATTGTTGTAGACAAGAGAAGTGACATAGCATTATTGATAACTCTATTATATAGAGTTATTTAGCCACATGGTTTATTCAATTTTGTACTTGTTGCTTTTCATTGCTTGATCACAAGTTAAAATGTCTTGGGTCTTTAAATGCAACTCCATAGAGGGAGTTTAGAATAGACCATTGTTTTAAATAGCTTATATTCTATTCATTTCAGAGTTAAGTGATAGTTTTGTATTTAGGATAGACATATACCTAAATATCTTAGAAAGCCAAATTAGAACACGAACGTAATGAGCATATTCTAATTATTTTGCATAGACATATGGAATTAGTTTTGAAAAGGTATGTGTGTAAGATCTAGACAAAGACTTGTAAATAATATGAATTCAAGGTTAGCCATGTATTCTATTAATCTAATCTAAGGAGAATGATTAATATCAAATGAAGTTTTGAAAGATACCATAATCCTAGGCTTTTGAATTAATATCTCTCTTAGTGAAACTCTATTCTTTATTGTTTACTTAGTTTCAAAGATCATTTTTAGTTTAATAAACCATTCAAAATTGAGTTCTTGGATTAGATAGATTTTGTTATAAATTTAGTACTTAGTAAGAATAGTTACAAATCTTTGTGGAAAACGATACTCAATTTACTTTTATATTACTTGTACAGGCAAGTGCACTTGCATGTATTAAACCGACCAACAATTACCTTTATATAATGAATCCATAGTTCCACCCATCATAAGATTTAACTAGGGAAAACGTTTATGTGAAACCCCGATTTTACATTAAGTGAAATTTGGTAAAATTTGAGCATTTAATGAACAATATTTTGATTTGATTATTGGATGAGTTCTCTCAATCATTTGGTTATAATTTTCTTCATAATAAAGTGTTATATTTGTGGATGATTGATGGTTGAAAGAATGTAAGTGAAAGGAAACCTAAAGATTAGATTTTTGCATGTTATGGCATGAAGGGTCGATCCCTAGAAGTATTTTGGCTCAAATTAGTTGTTGGAAGTGTTAAAGATCGACCCAAAAGGTTAATGGGTCGACCCCTAGAAGATAAAATACTTAAAAAAGCTTTTGGAACCAAAAAGATCAACACTCGATTGTTAAAGGGTCAATCTTTACAAGTTAAAACCTAAAAATAACTATTAGAAATAAAAAGAATTGACCCCCTAAGGTTAAAGGGTCGATCCCTACATCCTTGAGAAGAAAAAATAGATTGAGGGATAGACCCCTAAGGTTGATCCCTAAGGTCTAGCTGGAAAAAATAATAATCCCTAACTCGAGCCTTACTTCTCATTATTCATTTCTTCATCCTCCATTCACTCTCCAACAGCCTCTAAACCTTTGTACAACCCTTCAAGATCAAATTTAGCAAGGACTCAACCTTCCAAACTTGAATCTAAGGTGAGATTTAGTGTTTTTACTTTTGAACCCATGGTTATTACCTTACCCTATATTTATATAAATTTCAACTTATCAATCCTTCAATAAGTTGAGTATTTTGGGGGCTTTTCACTTTTCAAAAAGGTTATAGAGGTAAGGATACTTAAGGTGGCAAAATAAATGATTTTGGTTTGAAGGTTTGAAGCTTTTTGGAATCTAAAAGAAGAATATTTGATTACTCGACTAGTTTCGAAAATGGGTTTGATAGAAACTATAAGGTTAATGGTAGGATTTATTATGCTAGGTGATTGTTAAAACTCAAAATCATAAAATAAGCAAGGTTTGGCAATCGAAGCTTAGGAAAAATTTGCTTCGTATCAAGGTAAGTGAGTAAATCTTTTTAAGTACTTTAATACATAAAGTGAGTATATTTTATGATTTATTTACCTTTGCATGATTTAAATGACATTGATAAAAGGATTGGTTTCAATATTTGGTTCAAACCTTTTCAAGAAAGTTTTGAATCTACTATATATGTAAATATAGTACTATGTATTAGTTTTGAACAAAAAGAACATTATTTAAAGAAAAAGAATGAAATGAAGGTGTAATAGAGTTTGAACCTGTATAGGAGATAGACAGACCAGCACTGTGAGACCTTGACCTCTATAGGCTCATAACTAGGCATAGACGCAATAACACGAGCTAGGGGTAATTTCGTCATTTTTTTAGTAAGCCCCTAAAAGTAAGCTTTAAACAGTATTATGGCCTAAACAGGCCTAAGGCATAAATGAATGATGAAAATATGGGTAAAATGATAAGGAAATAAAAAATGATGAAAATATGAGTAAAATGATAAGGAAATAAAAATTTTGATGATTCTCATGGTAGGGGCAAAATGGTCATTTTCACCTCGGGTTAGAATTTTTAAGTTTTCATGAACCCGAACATTTTTAGACCATTATGGACCTTGTCCTAGTGTCAAAAGAGTAAAAAGATTGCATAAAAGATTGGAGGAGAATAAGCTAATTTGTGGAGGGGCATTTTTATAATTTCCAAAGGAATGGATAAGCTTGGGCTATAAATATCTTCTCCTTCCAGCAGCTTCTTGAATTTTCAGCAGCTTCTTCCTCTTCTTCCTTTTTCTCTTTCACGTGGCTTCCACCCTCCATGAAAGCTTGATGTGAAGTTTTCATAACTCTCTCTCTAGCTCTAATTTTCATACCTTGGTGCCCTTTTGACTAGAACCATTGTATTCTTTCACTCTCTCACTTTAAAACCCTTGAAAATTCCCACTTCCATACTTTCTCTCACTAACTAGGTGTTTTGAGAGAGAAAAAAAGAAAAAGCCCCTATAATAGCTTGGGAATTGTTGGAAAAAATTTCAAAGTTACAAAGCTAACAAGGTGAGTAGTAAATTAGTATTGGGTTTTAAGTGTTGATAATGTCTAGTGATTGGTTTGTGAGTTTTATTGTTGAGATTGTGTATTGACTCTAATGTGACTAGAATAGTGGGAATAGATAGCCATTTAAAAATGGCAATTGAAAGCTAGTTAAGAGATAGCTTTTAGAGTTTATAGTGTGAATTAACATAATGGTGATGTTAATGTAATGGTAGGTTCCAACGAAGTTCCATCCTTCCAATTAGACCATTAGGGGAGAGACTGTCAGCTAAAGGCTCAACAAAATACCGGTGAGTGGACTTGCATTTCAAACTTGTTTTAGGAAATATGAATGATTTTATCCAACTTGTCTTTGAAAATGTACCTTGGGAACAAACCTTTGGTGAAGTGATTTTATATTGTGAAAATATGTTATACAATGGGTTGTGTGTTATCACAATATGATAATATGCATGATATGCATTGGGTGCTTCTTTGTATGTTGATGTGGACCCGGCTATGTGCGAGTAGGAGTGCACATAAGCCGTTGCTGACCTGGCTATGTGGGAGTGGGAGTGCAAATAAGTCGTTGTTGACCAAGCTATGTGCGAGTAGGAGTGCGCATAAGCCGTTGGATATGAGATGATGATGATGATGAGAGGGTGTACATGATGATTGATATATTTATATATATATACATATATGGTATATGGTTATAAATGCAAAATGTGAGCATTTGATTTGTTGAAATTTGGGAGTTTACATGTGTTACATGTTGCTATTGTTATTTTAGCAAGATGACTTTGTTTTAAGGGAAAAGGAAACTTTTTTCTTGATGTTCTAATTCTCGCTGCAGCGAGAAACTTTCTGTTTTGAAACCCAAAATTTCGCTACAGTGAGATTGAATCTCGCTGTAGTGAAAAACTTTCTGTTTTTCTCCTCATTTGGTTCGGTTGCTACCTTATTTTCAATTTTTGGTACCATTGTTGAGCATGGACTTCCAACATTAAGGAATAAATGAATTAAGTTTAAAATGAAGAGGTTTGGTGAGAAACCCTCGGTCAGTTAAAAAACCCTCAGCTAGATGATAATTTAAGTCAAGTGTCGTTACAGTAAAACTTCATTCTCACTGCAGCTACGCTGCAGTGAGAATGCCTTTCCACTGCAGCGATGACTCATCGTTTATTTGACTTAATTCGCATGAATGCTATTAAAGTTTTCACTCTGCAAATCCTTTGTTGAGCATGGACTCTTTTCAATAAGTGATTTTTCTCATGTGGGGTTTACATGAAGGGTTTAATAAGAACTAAAATAAATTGCATTGTTTTGAAAAATGAATGCATCATGATTTCGTTAAACATTCCTTATGATATGCTTGTTCCCTTCTTGTTCACTCACTGGGTTTATACTCATCGTTTTCAACTTCATGTTTTCAAATCAAGAGGCAGCCGGTAACTAGGACGAGATGTCCTTGTAGACTTGTATCCATATTTTGGTATGTGTCTCGGCATTCATTAGCTGTACATTCATTCGAGTCTCTCTGCTGGAAGTCGAGTATTCTTTTGTTGTGGATAGATGAACCTAATGTAAATTATTAAGATATATGTTGTGAACAATGTATATACACTTGTTTGGTATGCCAGTATGAGGTGGCAATGTTCAATATTATTTTGATTCTAAGTTATGAAATGTGACTTAGCAGTTTATGATGGAATGATGAGCATGTCAGATTAATAGGGTTGCTTGGGCTTAGTGGACTACGTCCATTGGGCCCATGCGCTGTCATGGCCCGGAATTTTGGGTCGTGACAAGCACCATCACCAACATATAGTGATTCAGGGCCATCATATTTCATAGAGAAGTCTAAATTTTGTAATTTGTTGGTGACATGACGAGATACCAAATCCATTAGCCAAATGTTGGGTTTTCAATGTTAACATTATTGGCTTACGAAACAGGTTGTCAAGGCTTAAGTTTCAAGTAGTTCTTGGCAAAATGACTTGGTTTGTCACAGAACTGAGACACAACTCTAAAAGTGGTTGGTGAGGCACGCTTAGGAACAATATTTTGAGGCAAACATACAAACTTGAACTTGGAGAAATTTCCATTACAAGTGTTTGGACTTGAAAGGAAGGGATGCAGTAGCTGACTTATTGACAACGTGAGTAGAATGTATGTTGAACTTTGAGGAAGTGTTGATAACTCTACTATATAGAGTTATTTGGCCATATTATGAGATGTTAATGTAGCTAAGTCCTTATGCTTTAAGTAGTCTTTAAACAGTTTTTATGTCTTTAGTTAATTAGTTTAAAGCATGTTAACTTATTTTAATTCAAGTAATTCTAGTTTATTTTCATGTTGAAAGTCCTATTTTAAGCCAATGCTAATTTAGTCCATGTGTTTGTAGGTTTTCAAATGCATAAAGTTAAGTGGTGATGAACTATGCAATCAAGACTAAGTGTAGATTTTCACTGAAGATGTTGTGGTAATTCGGACATAACTTGAGATATAGAGATTCAATCAACGTAATTCTTAGACCATAAGAAATTTAAGAGGTGGATCTGAAACTTTCATGTTTACCATTTCACCTAGATCATCCTTGACATAGTAGAAAATTACATTGCAAGATGAGGTACTGCATTAGTCTATACCAAGGCAGCACCAGGAGTAACGCTGCAGCCTTGCAAGACTCAACGTTATAGCGCCTAAGGGAACAGCATTGCTCCCATACTAATTCCCAAGTGTGGAACGTTGTGGCACCCAAGATGCTTGGCTGCGTCACTCTAACATGTTTCAATAGAATTCAACTATTTGAGAATTGAATTTTTAGGGCTTTTGGAGGCTATAAATATGTGATTTTCAATAGCAGAGCGAAGGGCTTGGAGAGTGAATGAATGGTAGTTTTTGAGAGAAAGAAAAAGGTTCTTTGACAAGAGAAACAAGATGGGACACCCAGTACCCTCGTATAGAAATCAATATGACCTTATTAATGAGAAAAACGGTCAATGGATGCTGATTTTAGTGCCAAAGGATGGAGACTGGTGAAAACAGTATTTTAAGATAAAATATTTCGCATGCGAAAAAATAATAATAAAATAATAATATTTTTATCAAGGAAAAATTTACGAGATAAAAGGTGATGCGGATTTGAATCGAGGCAAAGTAAGATGTTTTGGAGCCCCAGAAGGCTAGTGAAAAATTTTGAAATAAAATAATATTAAAATATTAATATTTTATTCGATGTTAAAATTTTTCATGAAAGAGAAACATATGGTTAATCTAAGTGGGGGAGAAGAAGGACGAGGAAATTTTAGGGAAAAAGCAAATGACGTTAATAGGGCTCGCGTGTTTTTATTAAATAAAGTTAGCGCGGGTAAGTAAATATTTAAATATTACGATGTTACCGCGTTGAATCATAAATTTAATATTTTATTGGTACAAGTGTTAAGGAAAAAAAATGGAATTAAAAGATTGTGTGAGGATACAATTAAAAAGGGTGAAAACATTGGAGGCTAAAAAGGTAATTTTTCATAAAGCTTGGTCAAAGCTTCTAAAGGAAGCTTTGACTCTCAATCCTTATCTCCTCCCAACGCCATTTTTGTTCCTTCACCATAAAAATCAAGATTTTCATTTTCTTTTCCTTGTTTTCTTTTCTCTCCTTTTCTTTTCTTACTCCTTCCTTCTCCTAAATTCTTGGACATCAAACCTGCAGCTTCTAACCTCAATTTTCAGCACATCTAAACCCTAGGAGAGAGAAAGAAAATCCTCTCTTCCTTTCCTTTATTTTCTATTTCTACTCCACTTTCAAGAACACTTGCATTTTTGGCTTCAAATCTTCATTTTAAGGCTAAAAGGTATATATTTTCAACCCTTGAATTTTTGAATTTATGAGTTTGTAATTTTTAGACTTTATTTTCTAAGTTTCTTCAAATTTCCTTTCCTTGAAATTTGCTAGGTTTGGTTGATCTTTATACCTTCAAGCACCAAGGTAAAGAAACTTCAAACTTGAACAATTAGTTTAATGGGTTTGTGAATTAGACAAGAATTCTAGGTTAAAAGTTGGGTTAGAATGTAGATTGTATAGTGTATATTTGTCATGATCCGGAACCTCCCTCGGGCACATGACAATTGTCGCGACGTCCCGATTGACACTCATTGCCCAGAATGCCAATCGAAACCCCGCAAGGCTTACATATCAGTTTCTTGCCTTTTCTATGAGCAATCATTTTTAAACATTCCGTTTTAAACAATTACTAGTCGTTTTCGGCTCAAGTAAATCAAAAGACAAAAATATAGCATTTTTATATAAAACAATATTTATAGAAACACGTGTAAGTAATATAAATTCATACATAAAACAATTTACAAAGTTATAAAGTACAATAATAATTACAATGACAAGTGGCCCATGAATACACCAAGTACTGGTGATAGTAACCTACTGTCTGTGAGGTAGAGATGTCAACTGGAATCCTCGACAAAATAAGGTATCTACAAGCTACCACAGACCTGAAATGTTTGGAAAGGAGGTGGGTGAGATTTTGCAATCCCAATGAGTAAACAGACATTATCATAAATATCTAAAGACAAGTAACATGGAGGCAAGTTTAAACACAAATTACAAACCATTTCATAAGGTTTTCAATTTATTCCTTAAACCCTAAAATATTTGTAATTTATCAAAATAGTTGTTAAGGCTTATGACTTTTATTAAAACAAGGCTCAAGCCAAAACTAATCCTCGAGGATACCTTGGCCGAGGCATCTAACCGAGTCCGCCAAGGTAGTTATGATATTTACATTTGAAACACATTTTTATTTTTAAAACAAACCGTTCCTTGGGGTTGGCCGAGTTACACATTCACGTGGGGGTTCGACGTGAAGTGAGCTCTAATACTATCCCAAGAGTTACCCTCCTCGCCTCTACAACCGAAGTAATTATGTAACCGGGTTTACCGTGCCCCTCTAATATTCAGTCCACGGAAACCCATCACTGTAGTGACTAAACCCACCAATTTTAATAAAATTTCGACAGTATAATGTGGCTTTTATTTATTTACCAAGCTTCCATAGTAAAAACAGCTTACATAAATTTCCAATGCAATTTATCAAATATAGCCACATATACTCATATTTCATAAGCCATTCATAGGAAAATATATATTTCAAAATAATTGGTAGCCTCCAATTACTCAATTTCATAATCAACACAATATATTTTTATTTGTCACATTTATTTCTAAAACATCAAAAATCCCGTTTTAATCTCGTTTTCATTTCATAAAATACATAAAGAGCATTTAAAAATAAACTATAGATAATTTACAATAATAATAGGTTTACTCACCGTTTGTACAAATTAACTGATTTTTTAGGTGTCCCGATCACTGTTTGTCGGGTACGACTTCCTTGCCTTTACCGGAAGGCTCTCCTCCTAAACACATTGCAAAATTTACCCAATTCACCACATTGATGTTAAATCTCTATATAATTGACTTAAATCCTATACTAATGCATGGTATGAAATGCAATAGCCTAAAATGGCTTAAACGCGGTATTAACCAATTTTTGGTACTTTACCCATTAAATTGCTAACGCGCTCCATTTTAGCTCTAAATTGTCCCATTTTCTCCACAACATTTCTAACCATTAAATATCAGCCAATAACCTTCTAAAATCACCAAAATCATCTCACTTTCCTCCTTGGAAAATTCGGTAAAAAATGGGACATTTACTCGGTTAATTTTCCACTTTGTTTTTCTATCACATTTAACCATTTTTCATCATTTTCTCTTCATTTCTCTTAGAATAAAAATCAGTTCATCATCATTGTACATCAATGCATATTCAGCCAAGGGTGGGTATTGTGAAAATTTCATGCTTTCTTGCCCAATTTAATTTCTATACACATTTAACTAACTAAAACTACCAGTTTAACTAAAAATCAAAACCTAAAAATTCCAAAATCTCTCCCCTAAAATTTCAGCCAGCCCTTGGTTTTACTTTTTGATCTCTCTCCTCAAGCATTCTTAATGGAAATAAAGACATAGGAAACGTAGAAATCAAGCTAAAATCGAAAATCTTACCCTTAGACGCGTAAACGGATGAAAAACGCAATTTCCCTTTTGAATTTTCTAGTTTTCCTTTGTTTTTCTCTTTTCTTCCTTTCCTCTCTATTTTCTCTCTTGTTCTTTCCTTATGGCTGGCCAGCACTTAATATGGGGTTTAAATGCGCTGACGTTTCATTAAAATAATATTAAATCATTAAAAAGTGCCATGTGTCACTTTCCCATTGGCCCGTTTTTAAAATTTCATCCATTTGTTTCCAAATTTTCACCATACACTTGTCCCACATATCCATAGCTTAGATAAAATTCTCAGACTTATCCAAAGTCTTGGTGGAGTAATTTTTGAAATTTACACTTTTGCCCCCGTAAAAGTGAAAAATTACATTTTTGCCCAAAAAACTGAAAATTTGCCCATAGACATATTTTTTATCCCTTATACACATACCATTCCCCAATTTGTAAAATTTGATCTAAATTCTCTCAAAATCTCAAATTTTGTCCGCGGGTGGCAAAATTACGATTTTACTCCTAAACATCAAAATCTCCAATTTTACCCCAAATGAGCCCTCGAACTCCGAACAATCATTTTTAGTCATTCCTAGACTGTAAAATATTAAATTTCATCCTACGATTCCTATTTGAACTAGTTCGAGGTTAAATCAACTCAAGTGTACCGTTAGGTATAATGCCGGGTTTCGTCTATTCTTAGAACTTTCCTAGCGTAATAACATGCTACTCAGTGCATGTATGTCATGACATGTGTTTATAGGATCGGGTTTTACAATTCTACCCCCCTAAAAATAAAATTTTGACCTCAAAATTTCACTTACCAGATTCGACAAATAGATACGGGTATTGGTTCCTCATCTGATGCTTTACTTCCCATGTCATTTCCTCTATTCGAGCACTTTTCCACAACACTTTGACCATTGAAATACTCTTGTTCCTCAGTACTCGATCCTTTCGAACCAAGATACTCACAAGTTGCACCTCGAACTTCAAATCGTCATGCAACTCGATCGGAGGTGCTTCGAGGATGTGAGAGGGATCTTGTACATATTTCTTAAGCATGGAGACATCAAAAACGTTGTGGATCCGATCTAACTCTGGAGGTAGTTCTAGTCTATACGCCACTGGCCCAATTCTTTCAATAATACGAAAAGGTCTAATGTATCTCAGATTGAGCTTTTCTCGCTTTGCAAACCGGATCACACCTTTCATTATCCAACAAGATATCATAATTTACCACAATAATATAATCAAATAAAACTTAATACCACAAAGCATTCAGATTATTACCTTTCCAAGGAGAAACCTTAAGAAAAACTCTATCATCGATCTCAAACTCCAAGTCTTTTCTCCGTTTATTTGCATAGCTCTTCTGCCTATCTTGGGCTACTTTTAGCCTCTCTCGTATAACCTTGATCTTGTCATTAGTTAAATCGATCAATTCCACACTAACTAACTTTCTTTCACCCACTTCATCCTAACAAAGTGGAGTACGACATTTCCTTCCATATAAAGCTTCGTACGGTGCCATACCAATGCTAGACTGGAAGCTATTGTTGTAAGCAAATTCTACTAACGGCAAGTGTCTATCCCAACTCCCAAGAAAATCCATGACAGAAGCCCTCAACATATCCTCCATAGTCTGGATAGTCCACTTTGACTGACCATCCATCTGTGGGTGAAAAGTAGTGCTAAATTTCAATTTGATTGTGAGAGTTTCTTAAAATTTCGGCCAGAATGGAGAAGTGAATCGAGGATCTCGGTCTGACACTATAGAAATGGGAACTCCATGTAGCCTTACAATCTCATCTATATAGAGCTGAGCCAGCTTCTCAATAGAGTATGTACTATGGACTGCTAAAAAGTGAGCGGACTTAGTCAACCGATCTACGATCACCCAAATCGCATCCTTTCCCCTCTGTGTCTGCGGCAGTCCCAAAACAAAATCCATAGTTACACGCTCCCATTTCCACTCAAGAATAGGTAAAGATTGAAGTGTACCTGCTGGCCTCTAATGCTCCACCTTATCTTGCTGACAGACGAGACACTTTGCTACGAATTCTGCTACGCCTCATTTCATACCCGGCCACCAATAATTCTCCTTGATAGTCCTATACGTCTTGGTGCTTCCGGGATGTAATGCATAGGCAGATGAATGGGCTTCTTCCATGATCGCCTGTCTCAACTGGTTTCCCTCAGGAACACAAACTCGGTCTCTAAACATCAAGACGTTATCATCTCTGAGTCTGAACTCACTAACTACTCCATCGGTCAATTTTTGAATTTCTTTCGTTAACTCATCATCAGACCTCTGAATGTCCTTGATCTGATTAAGTAACGAAGGTCGCACAATGAAGTTTGCCAATAAGAATCCATCCTCACCATTTTTCAACTGGACCCCAAGAGCTTTCATCTCTGATAATGCTGGAAAATAACAACTCTGAAGTGTGGCTAAAGACGATGAAGACTTACAACTTAAGGCATCAGTTACAACGTTCGCCTTTCCTGGATGATAGTCTATCACCAAGTCATAATCTTTTATCAACTCCAACCATCACCTTTGTCTCAAATTAAGCTCCTTTTGAGTGAGCAAATATTTTAAACTCTTGTGATCCGTAAATATCCGACAATGCTCACCATACAAGTAATGCCTCCAGATTTTTAAAGCAAACACCACTGCTGCTAACTCTAAATCATGGGTAGGCTAATTTGCTTCATGCTTCTTCAATTGTCGGGAAGCATAAGCTATTACTTTCTCATCCTGCATCAACACACACCCTAACCCCAATTTAGATGCATCACTGTACACCACAAATCCCTTACCACTCACAGGAAGTGTTAAAACGAGAGTGGAGGTTAACCGATTCTTTAGCTCCTGAAATCGATTCTCATAAACATCATCCCACTCAAACTTAACTCCCTTACGAGTTAGACGGGTCAAAGGAGCTACTATTAAGGAAAACCCTTGAACAAACCTCCGATAATAACCGGCTAATCCGAGGAAACTACGAATCTCCGTCACTGTCTTAGGTTGCTCCCATTGTAAAATTGCCTCTATCTTCTTAGAATCAACATATATTCCAACTCCCGATACTATGTATCCCAAGAATACCACTTCTTGTAACCAAAACTCACACTTTGAAAACTTTGCATACAACTGTCTTTCTTGCAAAGTCTGTAATACTATACGGAAATGGTTAGCATGCTCATCATTATCTCTCGAGTAAACCAGGATATCATCAATGAACACAATAACAAACTTGTCCAAGTAAGGGTGGAACACCCTGTTCATGAGATCCATAAAAGTTACCAGTGCGTTAGTTAACCTGAAAGGCATGACCAAGAACTCATAATGATCGTACCGAGTCCTGAACGCTGTCTTGGGTACATCCTATTCTTTAATCTTCAACTGATGATACCCAGACCTCAGATCAACCTTAGAAAACACTGTAGCTCTCTGTAATTGATCGAAAAGATCATCAATCCTCGGTAATGAATACTTGTTCTTAATGGTCATTTTGTTAAGCTGTCAGTAATCTATACATAACCGAAGTGTACCATCTTTCTTTTTCACAAATAAAATCGGTGCTCCCCACGGAGATATACTAGGGCATATAAAACCCTTGTCCACTAACTCTTGCAATTGTACTTTCAACTCCTTCAACTCTACCAGAGCCATTATATCTAGAGGAATAGAGATAGGGGTAGCACTCGAAAATAAATCAATGGTGAATTCTAGCTCACGATCGGGAGGAAGTCCCGATAATTCATTAGGAAATACATCGGGGAACTCACTTACTACGGGGACATTCTGTAACTTAGGTTCCTCCCTCGATAAATCAATCACGTGAGCCAAGTATGCCGGATATCCCTTTCGTAGCAATTTCAAAGCTTTGAGGGCCAAGATTACACAATACGGTAATACTCGACGCTTCCCCGTAAATACAACTTCTGCTCCCTCTAAACTTTGGAGAATCACTTCTTTCTTAAAGCAATCCACTTTTGCTCGATGAGTGGACAACCAATCCATACCCAAGATCAAATCAAAGTCCCGAATCTCCAAAGGGATTAAATCACCCATAAATTCTTCTTCCTCAACTTTAATACCACAGTCTCTATAATACGTATTTCTTACTAACCGCTCACCTAGAGGAGTATGCACTATAATCTCTTCCTCTAATGGTGACAGGTTCTTATTTGAGAATGATGCAAATGATATGCTCACGTATGATCTATCGGAGCCCGAATCTATCAAAACATGTGCATCTTTATCAAACATAATCATAGTACTTGTCACTATGCTAGGTCGAACCCGAGCTTCATCCTTAGTCACTGCAAAGACCCTGGTCGAAATTTAGGGCTACGATCTGGAAGATGGCTGCTCTGGGGTATTACTCCCCATGCCTGACTGTATCACTGGGCCTTGTCTAGACTGTGATCCCGAAGTGTCTCTCTACTGTATACTAGGACGAGTCGGAGGAGTAGAAATAGCTACTGTACCCCGTCTCAACTGAGGACAATCTCTCTTGATATGCCCTTGTTGGCAGAATTGAAAACACTTCACAGGCTGTCTACATGACCCAACATGAAATCCTCCGCAATTACGACATCTGTCCAATCCTCCTGAAGTCCTCCCCTGACTACTCATCACTGGTCGATCAAATCTAAAAGATCTTGGCTGTGACTGCTGAGATGGAGGTCTAGTGGGTGCCACAGATGCTAAGGTAGTACTTTGTAAAACCCGACCCTATAAATACATGTCATGACATACATGCATTGAGTAGCATGTTATTACGCTAGAAAAGCACCTAAGAATAGACGAAACCCGATATTGTACCTAACGGTACACTTAAATTGATTTAACCTCGAACTAGTTCAAATAGGAATTGTAGGATGAAATTTAATATTTTATAGTCCAGGAATGACTAAAAATGATTGTTCGGAGTTCGAGGGTTCATTTGGGGTAAAATTAGAAATTTTGATATTCAAGGGCAAAATCGTCATTTTGCCACCTAAGATAATAATTTGATCATGGAGTGAAATTTTTGACCAAGATTAACTATTTGGAGTATAATTTAATGATAGGAAGTGAAAAAGTTTAATTCTGGTGATTTTTGGAGTGTAGGGGCAAAATCGTAATTTTGCCACCCACGGACAAAATTTGAGATTTTGAGAGAATTTAGATCAAATTTGACAAATTGGAGAATGGTATGAGTATAAGGGATGAAAAATATGTCTATGGGCAATTTTTCAATTTTTGGGGCAAAAATGTAATTTTTGACTTTTACGGGGGCAAAAGTGTAAATTTCAAAAATTACTCCACCGAGACTTTGGATGAGTCTGAGAATTTTATCTAAGCTATGAATATATGAGACAAGTGTATGGTGAAAATTTGGAAACAAATGGATGAAATTTTAAAAATGGGCCAATGGGAAAGTGACATGTGGCATTTTTTAATGATATAATATTATTTTAATGAAAAGTCAGCCCATTTAAACCCAAATTTTAAGTGCTGGCCGGCCATAAGGAAGAACAAGAGAGGAAATAGAGAGGAAAGGAAGAAAAAAAGAAAAACCAAAGAGAAACAAGAAAATTCAAAGGGAAATTCGCGGTTTTCGACCGTTTACGCGTCTAACGGTAAGATTTTTCGATTTTAGCTTGATTTCTACCTTTCCTATGCCTTTATTTCCATTTAGCATGCTTGAGGAGAGAGATCAAAAAGTGATATCAAGGGCTGGACGAAATTCTAGGGGAGAGAAATTGAAATTTTTAGGTTTTGATTTTTAGTTAAATTGATAGTTTTAGTTAGTTAAATGTGTTTAGAAATTAAATTGGGCAAGAAATCATTAAATTTTCACAATACCCACTCTTGGCTGGATGCTCAATGCTGTACAATGATGATGAATTGATTTTATTCTAAGGGAAATGAAGAGAAAATGATGAAAAACGATTAAACGTGATAGAAAAACAAAGTAGAAAATTAACCGAGTTAATGTCCCATTTTTGGCCGAATTTTCCAAGGAAGGGAGTGAGCTGATTTTGTTGTTTTTAGAAGGTTATTGGCTGATATTTAATGGTTAGAAATGTTGGAGAGAGAATGGGATGATTTAGAGCTAAAATGGAGCGCGTTAGCAATTTATCGGGCAAAGTGCCAAAAATAGGTTAATACCGCGTTTAAGCCGTTTTAGGCTATTGCATTTCATACCATGCATTAGTATAGGATTTAAGTTAATTATATAGTGATTTAGCATCAATGTGATGAATTGTGTAAATTTTTGTAATGTGTCTAGGAGGAGAGCCTTCCGGAAAAGGCAAAGAAGTCGTACCCGACGAGTAGTGATCGGGGCGCTTAGAAAGCTTTTAGTTTGTACAAACGGTGAGTAAACTTATTATTATTGTAAATTATCTAGAGTTTATTTTAAATGCCCTTTATGTATTTTATGAAATGAGAACGAGATTAAAACGGGATTTTTGATGTTTTAGGAATAAATGTGACAAATAAAAATATATTGTATTGATTATGAAATTGAGTAATTGGAGGCTACAAATTGACTTGAAAAATATATATTTTCCTAGGAATGGCTTATGAGAAATGAGTATATGTGGCTATATTTTGTGAATGCATTGGGAAATTTATGTAAGTTGTTTTACTATGCAGGCTGGATAAATAAATAAAAGCCACGTTATACTGTCGAAATTTTATTAAAATTGGTGGGTTAGTCACTGCAGTGACGGGTTTCCGTGGACTGCCTATTAGAGGGGCACGGTAAACCCAGTTATATAGTTACTCCGGTTGTAGAGGCGAGGAGGGTAACTCCCGGGGTAGTATTAGAGCTCACTTCACGTCGAACCCCCACGTGAATGTGTAACTCGGCCAACGCCAAGGAACGGCTGGTTTTAAAAATAAAAATGTGTTTCACGTGTGAATATTTTAACACCCTTGGCGGACTCGGTTAGATGCCTCGGCCAAGGTATCCCCGAGGATTAGTTTTGGCTTGAGCCTTGTTTTAATAAAAGACATAAGCCTTAACAATTGTTTTGGTAAATTACAAATATTTTATGGTTTAAGAAATAAATTGAAAACATTATGAAATGGGTTGAAATTTGTTGTTTAAACTTGCCTCCATTTTACTCGCCTTTAGATATTTATGATAATGTCTGTTTACTCATTGGGATTGCAAAATCTCACCCAACTCCTTTCCACCCATTTCAGGTTCAGTATAGACTGTAGATAGCTGATCTCATCGAGGACTACCATTGGATCTGCATTTTCCAAACCGTAGGTTCACAGTCCTCTTTACTTTTGTTTATTCGGGGGCCCTCTTGTTATTGTAAATTAAATTAAATATTTTGGCTTACTGTATTTCAGTATGTATAAATTTATTTAGCTTTTACGCTATAAAAATTATTCACGTATAACTCTATAAATATTGTTTTATAAGAAAATAGAATATTTTCCTTAATATTTCTTTTATTTTCTTATTATATTCAAATAACCGTAATTTCGTTTTAAATGAAGATTTTAGACTTTTAAACTCATTTTGAATATGAATTATGTGTTTTGTACTTGTATATTACGTTTTAGCCAGTTTCAAAATTTTTGAAAAAAAAATGACCAAAATACCCTTGTGTGGCGAAAATTTTATTTTGATTGTTTTTGATCTAAAATAGTGTATATTCTCTAAAAACTCGATATTTAACAACGATTGCTCACAAGAAAGGAAAGAAATTGATATGTAAGCCTTGCGGGGTTCCGGTTGGCATTCCGGATAATGAGTGTCAATCAGGGACGTTGCGGCGATTGTCATGGGCTTGAGAGAGGTTCCGGGTCATGACATACTTTCTGCAGCAGATGTCAAATCTTTGCCTCTCTTTGAAGATTGACCCGGGAACGTAGGCGGATTCCTTCTCTTTGCGAACTCAGCTCGAATCCGTTTATTCTCAATGGCGAGCTTCTCAGCCCGTAAGGCCATCTACACAACTTCCTTATATGACTCCTTGCCAGTCACTATCATACACTCCCGTATCTCACTACGGAGTCCCTCCTCAAAGTAGTTTACCTGATCTTGCTCCAATCTCACCAACTCAGGTACATACAACATCAGCTCGTTAAAACGAGTTTCATACTCCTCAATGGTCATGTTCCCTTATTTCAAACTCAGAAATTCTCTCTTTTTCTCTTTCTGATGAAAATAGGTGTAGTACTGACCATCAAACTCTTGAAGGAAATCCATCCAAGTCAGCGGTATAGGAGAGTGAGACTTTACTGAATTCCACCAAGTACGGGCTCTCTTCTCAAAAACCATGTAGCCGCCTTCAATTTCATCTCATCATCTAATCCCATATCTGCTAGTGTTTCCGATACCTGAATAACCCAATCCTTAGCTGCGGTCGCATCCAACTCACCAATAAACGAGACGCAACCTAATTGTCTAGCTTCCTTCAATTTCTTAGAAATGGAGACGTTTGGTGTATAGGGTCGAATAGGAGGGGGTGGTATTGGGGCTGTTACAGGGGAAATAGCTGGTGGAACTGGACCAGCCTGAGCTTGGCCCACAAGAGCAGCATGAAAAGTCGCTAATGCCTGAGCTGCCTCGAGTGTCATGGCGGGTACGCCAAGAGTAGCAACAGATGGTGGAGGAGGTACAGGAATGTCCGTAGACTTAGCAATAGGAACTGCTCTAAAAGAAGACGCAGCCGACTCCTCTTCTATGGAATCCAGCGAACTCTGTCTAGGGAGACCTCTTCCCCTACCGGTAGATCTAGTGATAGGTGGTAGCTCACGTTGAGGAGGCATAATGATCTACAAGAAGAACGAAATCGGTTTAGACTACTTAAGACTCTATATGCAACTACATGCAACTAACTAATCTTAACTAGGCCACACTAACATTGTAAATTATTTTAAAATAACTTTAAATCCAAGAACTTTAAAAATCAAAAACTTTTCTTTTAAAACCATAAGCTTTTAAACCGAAAGCTCTAATACCAATTGAATTGTCACGACCCGGAACCTCCCTCGGGCACATGACAACCTCCGCGACGTCCTGATTGACACTCATTGCTCGGAATGCTAATCGGAATCCCGCAAGGCTTACATGTCAGTTTCTTACCTTTTCTGTGAGCAACGTTTTCAAACATTCCGTTTTAAACAATTACCAGTCGTTTCCGGCTCAAGTAAATGAAAAGACAAAAATATATCATTTTTATATAAAACAATATTTATAGAAACACGTGTAAGTAAAATAAATTCATACATACAATAATTTACAAAGTTATAACGTACAATAATAATTACACTGACAAGTGGCCCATGAATACACCAAGTACTGGTGATAGTAACCTACTGTCTGTGAGATAGAGATGTCAACTGGAATCCTCGACAAAATAGGGCATCTACAAGCTACCACAGACTTAAAATGTTTGGAAAGAAGGTGGGTGAGATTTTGCAATCCTAATGAGTAAACAGACATTATCATAAATATCTAAAGACGAGTAACATGGAGGACGAGTAACATGGAGGCAAGTTTAAACACAAATTACAAACCATTTCATAAGGTTTTCAATTTATTCCTTAAACCCTAAAATATTTGTAATTTACCAAAATAGTTGTTAAGGCTTATGACTTTTATTAAAACAAGGCTCAAGCCAAAACTAATCCTCGAGGATACCTTGGCCGAGGCATCTAACCGAGTCCGCCAAGGTAGTTATGATATTTACATATGAAACACATTTTTATTTTTAAAACAAGTCGTTCCTTGGCGTTGGCCGAGTTACATATTCATGTGGGGGTTCGACGTGAAGTGAGCTCTAATACTACCTCGGGAGTTACTCTCCTCGCCTCTACAACTGGAGTAATTATGTAACCGGGTTTACCGTGCCCCTTTAATAGGCAGTCCACGAAAACCCGTCACTGTAGTGACTAAACCCACCAATTTTAATAAAATTTCGACAGTATAACATGGCTTTTATTTATTTACCCAGCCTGCATAGTAAAAACAACTTACATAAATTCCCAATGCAATTTATCAAATATAGCCACATATACTCATATTTCATAAGCCATTCATAGGAAAATATATATTTCAAAATAATTGGCAACCTCTAATTACTCAATTTCATAATCAACAAAATATATTTTTATTTGTCACATTTATTTCTAAAATATCAAAAATCCCGTTTTAATCTCGTTTTCATTTCATAAAATACATAAAGAGCATTTAAAAATAAACTATAGATAATTTACAATAATAATAGGTTTACTCACCGTTTGTACAAATTAACTGATTTTTTAGGTGCCCCGATCACTGTTTGTCGGGTACGACTTCCTTACCTTTACCGAAAGGCTCTCCTCTTAAACACATTGCAAAATTTACCCAATTCACCACATTGATGTTAAATCTCTATATAATTGACTTAAATCCTATACTAATTCATGGTATGAAATGCAATAGCCTAAAACGGCTTAAACGCGGTATTAACCTATTTTTGGCACTTTACCCGATAAATTGCTAACGCGCTCCATTTTAGCTCTAAATTGTCCCATTTTCTCTCCAACATTTCTAACCATTAAATATCAGCCAATAACCTTCTAAAATCACCAAAATCAGCTCACTTTCCTCCTTGGAAAATTCGGTCAAAAATGGGACATTTACTCGGTTAATTTTCCACTTTGTTTTTCTATCACATTTAACCATTTTTCATCATTTTCTCTTCATTTCTCTTAGAATAAAAATCAGTTCATCATCATTGTACATCAATGCATATTCAGCCAAGGGTGGGTATTGTGAAAATTTCATGCTTTCTTGCCCAATTTAATTTCTATACACATTTAACTAAATAAAACTACCAATTTAACTAAAAATCAAAACCTAAAAATTCCAAAATCTCTCCCCTAGAATTTCGGCCAGCCCTTGGTTTCACTTTTTGATCTCTCTCCTCAAGCATTCTTCATGGAAATAAAGGCATAGGAAAGGTAGAAATCAAGCTAAAATCGAAAAATCTTACCGTTAGACGTGCAAACGAAGGAAAAACGTAATTTCCCCTTTGAATTTTCTAGTTTTTCTTTGTTTTTCTCTTTTCTTCCTTTGCTCTCTATTTTCTCTCTTGTTCTTTCCTTATGGCCGGCCAGCACTTAATATGGGGTTTAAATGGGCTGACTTTTCATTAAAATAATATTAAATCATTAAAAAGTGCCATGTGTCACTTTCTTATTGGCCCGTTTTTAAAATTTCATCCATTTGTTTCCAAATTTTCACCATACACTTGTCCCACATATCCATAGCTTAGATAAAATTCTCAGACTTATCCAAAGTCTTGGTGGAGTAATTTTTGAAATTTACACTTTTGCCCCCGTAAAAGTGAAAAATTACATTTTTGCCCAAAAAACTGAAAAATTGCCGATAGACATATTTTTCATCCCTTATACTCATATCATTCCCCAATTTATCAAATTTGATCTAAATTCTCTCAAAATCTCAAATTTTGTCCGCGAGGTGGTAAAATTACGATTTTGCCCCTAAACATCAAAATTTCCAATTTTACCCTAAATGAACCCTCGAACTCCGAACAATCATTTTTAGTCATTCTTGGAGTGTAAAATATTAAATTTCATCCTACGATTCCTATTTGAACTAGTTCGAGGTTAAATCAACTCAAGTGTACCGTTAGGTACAATACCGGGTTTCGTCTATTCTTAGGACTTTCCTAGCGTAATAACATGCTACTTAGTGCATGTATGTCATGACATGTGTTTATAGGGTCAGGTTTTACAATATTTATTAAAATTATTAAATTCAAATTATGACTTGATGGAGATTGTTATGGCTTATTGGTAAATATAAGTTTTAACGGTATTTCAGGACTACCTGGATTAAGACTTTGTGGGCACTAGTTTTGTAAGGTGGCATTAAGG
The DNA here is from genome assembly GCF_000208745.1 of Theobroma cacao. Classification (NCBI taxonomy): domain Eukaryota; kingdom Viridiplantae; phylum Streptophyta; class Magnoliopsida; order Malvales; family Malvaceae; genus Theobroma; species Theobroma cacao. The sequence goes on along the minus strand of NC_030856.1, from coordinate 15,817,988 downwards.
TGAGTGAACTTGCATTAAAATGTTTTAGAATAAATGATTATATGCTTGATGGAACCACTTGAAATATTTTATTATTTTTCTTTAAAATTTGCATGGGAACAAGCCCTTGATGAAACGTTGTATGTTGTGAATGTGTAATATGATGAATCCTTATGCTCCTATATTATGTTGATATATATATGTTGTGTATTGATAGTTAATATTGTGTGATAATTATAACTGGGCATGTGTGGTGTGGGAGTGCACATGTCGGTGATGATGGGGTACATGTAAAACCCGATCCTATAAACACATGTCATGACATACATGCATTGAGTAGCATGTTATTACGTTAAGAAAGTTCCTAAGAATAGACGAAATCCGATATTGTACCTAACGGTACACTTGAGTTGATTTAACCTTGAACCAGTTCAAATAGGAATCGTAAGATGAAATTTAATATTTTATAGTCCAGGAATGACTAAAAATGATTGTTCAGAGTTCGAGGGTTCATTTGGGAAAAAATTAAAAATTTTGATGTTCAAGGGCAAAATCGTCATTTTGCCACCTAAGATAATAATTTGATCATGGAGTGAAATTTTTGACAAAGATTAACTATTTGGAGTATAATTTAATGATAGGAAGTGAAAATGTTCAATTTCTACAATTTTCAAAACATAGGGGCAAAACGGTAATTTTATCGCTCTAGGTAAAAATCGTAATTTTCACCACCCAAAACTTGTCAAAATTATAAGATTTATTTATTTTTGGTATGAATAACTATGGAATTCTAAGTGGTGAAAAATTGAAGTTTAAAGGACGAAATTTTAAAAACGGGCCAATGGGAAAGTGACACATGGCACTTTTTAATGATTTAATATTTTTTTAAATGAAAGTCAACCCATTTAAAACCCACATCAGGTGATGGCCGGCCATAAGGAGAGAACAAGAGAGAAAATAGAGAGGAAAGGAAGAAAAGAGAAAAACCAAAGGAAAACTAGAAAATTCAAAGGGAAAATCGCGTTTTTCGTCCGTTTACGTGTCTAACGGTAAGATTTTTTTACTTTAGCTTGATTTCTACCTTTCTTATGCCTTTGTTTCCATTTAGCATGCTTGAGGAGAAAGATCAAAAAGTGATACCAAGGGCTGGCTGAATTTCAAGGGGGAGGAATTTAAAATTTTTATGTTTTGATTTTTAGTTAAATTGATAGTTCTAGTTAGTTAAATGTGTATAGAAATCAAATTGGGCAAGAAAGCATGAAATTTTCACAATGCCCACCCTTGGCCGAATATTCAATGATGTACAATGATGATGAACTGATTTTTATTCTAAGAGAAATGAAGAGAAAATGATGAAAAATGGTTAAATGTGATAGAAAAACAAAATGGAAAATTAATCGAGTTAATGTCCCATTTTTTGCCAAATTTTCCAAGGAGGAAAGTGAGCTGATTTTGGTGATTTTAGAAGGTTATTGGCTGATATTTAATGGTTAGAATGTTGGAGAGAAAATGGGACAATTTAGAGTTAAAATGGAGCGCGTTAGCAATTTATCGGGTAAAGTACCAAAAATAGGTTAATACCGCGTTTAAGTCGTTTTAGGCTATTGCATTTCATACCATGCATTAGTATAGGATTTAAGTCAATTATATAGTGATTTAGCATCAATGTGGTAAATTGTGAAATTTTTGCAATGTGTCTAGGAAGAGAGCCTTCCGGTAAAGGCAAGAAAGTCGTACCCGACGAACAATGATCGGGGCACCTAGAAAGTATTTAATTTGTACAAACGGTGAGTAAATCTATTATTATTGTAAATTATCTAGAGTTTATTTTTAAATGCTCTTCATGGATTTTATGAAATGAAAATGAGATTAAAATGGGATTTTTGATGTTTTAGAAATAAATGTGACAAATAAATATATTGTCTTGATTTTCTGAAATAAGAAACTTTTGATTATAAAATTGAGTAATTGGAGGCTTCCAATTGTCTTGAAAAATATATTTTCCTATGAATGGCTTATGATATATGAGTATATGTGGCTATATTTTATAATTGCTTTGGAAATTTATGTAAGCTGTCTTTTACTACGCAGGCTGCGTAAATAAATAAAAGCCACGTTATACTGTCAAAATTTTATTAAAATTGGTGGGTTTAGTCATTGCAGTGACAGGTTTCCGTGGATTGCCTATTAGAGGGGTACGGTAAACCCGGTTATATAGTTACTCCGGTTGTAGAGGCGAGGAGGGTAACTCCCGGGGTAGTGTTAGAGTTCACTTCACGTCGAATCCCCACGTGAATGTGTAACTCGGCCAACGCCAAAGAACGACTTGTTTTCAAAACTAACATGTGTTTAGCATGTAAATATCTTAACAACCTTGGCGGACTCGGTTAGATGCCTCGGCCAAGGTATCCCCGAGGACTAGTTTTGGCTTGAGCCTTGTTTTTAATAAAAGTTATAAGCCTTAACAACTGTTTTGGTAAATTACAAATATTTTATGGTTTAAGAAATAAATTGAAAACCTTATGAAATGGTTTGTAATTGGTTGTTTAAACTTGCCTCCATGTTACTCGCCTTTAGATATTTATGATAATGTTTGTTTACTCATTGGGATTGCAAAATCTCACCTACCTCCTTTCCAAATATTTCAGGCCTGTGGTAGCTTGTAGATACCCGATTTTGTCGAGGATTCCAGTTGACCCCTCTATCACACAGACAGTAGGTTACTATCATCAACATTTGGTGTATTTATGGGCTACTTGTCATTGTAATTATTATTGTACATTACAACTTTTGTAAATTATTGTATGTATGAATTTATTTTACTTCTAAGTTACAAAAGATTACTTACACGTGTTTCTATAAATATTGTTTTATATAAAAATGCTATATTTTTGTCTTTTGATTTACTTGAGCCGAAAACGATTGAAAATTGTTTAAAACTGATATGTAAGCCTTGCGGGGTTCCGATTGGTATTTCGGGTAATGAGTATCAATCGGGACATCGCGGCGGTTGTCATGGGCCCAAGGAAGGTTCCAGGTCATGATAGTACAGGAGTGTGAATGATGATATTGCTTGTGTACGATGTGGGGGTGCACACGATGGCATTAGCTGTGCGCGATGTGGGGGGTGCACACGATGACTCCGGCTATGTGCAGTGTGGGAATGCACATGAGCTGGGTGAGGCGATGGTGGCATATGTGTTTATATATATATTTACTATATAGAGAGGTTTGGAATTAATATGTGATTGCATTGACTGTTGAAACTTGATTATTGTCAAATGTGTTTAATCTGATTTTCGTTGCAACAGGATTGAATTTTTATAACAGTGAAAATTCCCCTAGTTTCATCTACCTAAAAATTTTGTTGCAGCGAGAATGCCTTTTCGTTGTAGCAAGAAACTCTCGAGTGGATGGTCTTAACCCTTGCTCTGGATTTCGCTGTAGTGAGAATGCATTCTCGTTGCAGCGAGAAACTCTCGGGTGGTTGGTTCAAACTTTTGCCTGAATTTCGCTGCAGCGAGATTCGCTCTGCTATGCTTGCCTTGCTTGAGCTTCCTAAATGTTTTAAAATGAGTTGAAAAACATCATGACATCAAGTTTGGTTTGTAATATACAAAATTGCATTGTTTTTAAACAAATGCATCATATTTTTGAAAAGCTCTCCGTATCTTTTGCTTGTTCCCTTGCTATGTTCACTCACTGGGTTTATACTCATCTTTTTCAACTTCATGTTTTAGTTTTCAGGTTCAAAGATAGTTGGATCTTAGGTAGAGGCGCTTCCTCCTGTTCATCTTACGATAGGTTTACCAGAACACTCCATGCTAGTATCCATGCCAGAGTCACTCCGCTAATAGTCAAGGTCTTTTGTATGTATGGTTATTTAAATGTAATTCATGAGATTTGTTGTAAACACTGTATGTTTGGTTTGCATGATAATGTCGTCACGGGTTGGCAAATGGTAATATTATTTTGTGAATGGTATTATTCAGTTGCTATGATTTATTTTCGAAAGGAAATTATTTTTGAAAACAATGAATTAAGAACCTTAAAGGTAAAAGAGGGATAGGTGGTCCAATAAACAAGTTTTCATGGAAAGGTTTGCTTGGGCCCAATGGGCCATGCCTATTGGGTCCTTGCGCCGGTCATGGCTTGGGAATTGGGCTGTGACACAAGAAGAAATCGAAGACAATTGAAAATCAAGAATCGAGAGAGGTTTTGATATTTCTATGGCTCTTCACTTCTTTCTTGTTCTTTTGTTGTATAAATGATCTTTTCTTTGTCACCTATATAAGTAGCCTGGTTTGTAAATAATTTTCCAATTCTACAACCATCACTTTTAAGTATGTACATTATTTTAGGAAATATATGTTGAATTATTTGATGAAGAGATAGAAAAGATGAAGTGGAGAAAAATTCAAAATTCAATGTAAAGCATTCATCCCACTATAATTGAAACAAACAAGTTTGAGGGTGTTGATTTAAGAATAAAAATTTTAAAAAAATAGAATAAATGCTTGATGAATGAAATGTGAAGGGAAAGAAAAAGGAAAACTTGGTAAAGAGAAGTAAGACTATATAGGTCCTAGAATAATTATATGCTTAAGGTGATTTAAGCCTAATTATATCTTATATTCTACCCTTACCCTAGCCTTATAGCTAAATAAAGTCCTAATGATCCATAATTAAGTGTTCAGTGGAGAGATAGGTGAAGTGCAAACTTATGAAATCCTAAGCTATTTTAAAATCTATATGAGCATAATCTTATTCGAAGTACATGACACTCTTTATAAGAGATTTCACACACACACACGAAAAATTCATTTGAACATAAGCTTGCATTGGAATGAAATGTAAACTAACACAATATTGATGCTTTGTTGTGAGTTGGGAAAACAAGAAAATTTATGAGGAAATTAAAGGTGATTAATGGATTGGTGCAATCTCCTTGCTTGATGTTTTCAACTATGCCTTTTAGTTTTATTTTTAATTTAGCTCGAGGACTAACAAAATATTAAGTTTTGGGGTGTGATACCTCTATTATATAGAGTTATTTACCCACATTTTGGATATCTTCATTTAGATAAGTCCTTGTGTTTTAAGTAGTCTTTAGACAATTTTTATGTTTTTAGTTGATTAGTTTAAATCATGTTAACTTATTTTAATTCAAGTAATTCTAGTTTATTTTCATGTTGGAAGTCATATTTTAAGCCAATGCTGATTTAGTCCTTGTGTCTGTAGGTTTTCAAATGCGTAAAGTTAAATGGTGATGAACTATACAATGGAGACCAAGTGTAGATTTTCACTAAACATGTTGTGGTAATTCGAACATAACTTGAGCTAAAGAGATTCACTCAACATGATTCTTGGACCATATGAAAGCTGAAAGGCAGACATATAACTTTCATGTTTAGCATTTCACCCATATCAGCATCGAGATATGCAAAAATCATGTTACAAGATGAGGTACTGTAGTAGTCTATACCAAGACAACCCAAGAAGCAATGTTGCGGCCTTGCAAGACTCAAGGCCGTAGCACCCAAAAGAAGTAGCACTGCTCCCATACTAAATCTTGAGAGCTCGGCAATGCAGCACCTATGGATGAGTGTTGTGGCACTGATTAGAAAACATTGAAAAAAAATATTCACGTGTGAAGTGTTATGATGCCCAAAAAGTAAGGTTACGGCGCTAAGATGTGTTTCCATAGGATTCAAATATTCGGGAATTGAATTTTTAGGGATTTTTTTAGACAATAAATAAGTAATGTTTAGTAGCTAAATAAGGGGCTTGGAGAGTGAATGAACAACAGTTTTTGAGAGAAAAGAAAAAAGTTCTTTGACAAGGGAAACAAGAAGAAATCGAAGGCAACCGAAGATCAAGAATCGAAAGAGGCTTTGGTATTTCTATTACTCTTCAATTCTTTCTTGTTCTTTTGCTATTGAAATGATATTTTCTTTTGAAATAATTATGTCTGTTGTAAAAACAAAGATGAACTAAATTTGTTTTCTAGGATTATGGGTTGTTTCATCATGTAATTTGAAGATATGATTTCTTTTTGTTTAGTATTAATGGATGACACATGGTTTATTCAATTCTGTACTTATTGCTTTTCATTGTTTGATCACTAGTTGAAATGAATTGGATCTCTAAATTAAGCTCGATAGAGGGAGTTTAGAATAAACCATTGTTTTGAATAACCTTTGTTCACTTCACTTCTGAGTTAGGTGATAGTTGTGTATTTAGGACAAACATATACCTAAATACCTTAGACAGCCAAATTAGAACACGAACGTACTGAATATTTTTCTAATTAGTTTGCATACTCATGGAATTAGTTTTGAAAAGGTATGTGTGCAAGATCTCGACAAAGACTTGTACATCATACGGCTACTAGGTTAGCCATGTATCTTGTCATGACCCAAATTCTGGGCCATGAGCGGCGCATAGGCCCAATGGACATAACCCACTAAGCCTAAGCAAGCCTATCTATATGACCTGTTCATCATTTCATCAAAAGTTGCTAAAGTTATATTTCATAATCCCAATTCAAAATAATGCTAACCATTGTCATCTCATAGTGCCATTACTAATCAAAATATACATATATTATCTAAAACATATATCTTAATAATTTACATCGGGTTTGTCTATACACAATAAAAAGGGTACTCAACTTCTAACAGAGAGACCCGGGCAAAAGTACAGCTATTGAATGCCGAGATACTTACCAAGGAGATGAATCTACGAGGACACCTCGACCTAGTTACCGACTGCCTCCTGATTTGAAAACATGAAGTTGAAAGCAATGAGTATAAACCTAATGAGTGAACAAAGGAAGGGAACAAGTAATCGATAAGAAAAGTAAAGAAATCATAATGCATTTATTTTCAAAAACAATGTAATTTAGTTTAATTCTTATTAAAACCCCTCATTAAACCCTTAATTAGTTAATCACTTGATGATGAATGATCCATACATAATAAAGAATTTGAAGAGTGAAAACTTTAATAGCATTCAAGCAAGTCAAATGAAATGACGGGTCCTCGCTGTAGCAGCGAGGAAAGGCATTCTTGCTGTAGCGAAATTTGGGCTCAATTTATCAGCTGGCAGAGGGTTTCTCAGCTGGTCGAGGTTTTCTCACTAAAACCCCTCATTTCAAACTTAATTAATTAATTCCTTTATGTTGGAAGTCCATGATCAACTATGGTGCTAAAGAAGTGGAAAATAGGGCAGTAACCAAACAAGGTAGCAAGCAAGATAGAATGTTTCTCGCTGCAACGAGAAACAAGACACCAAGAAAAAGTTTTCATTATCTCAAGAAAAGGCCATTCTACTGCAATGACAAAATCAACTTGAAAATACTTAGCAATTTCCAAGGTTCAACATGCAAGATTTCACATGCATTACAACCATATACCATATTCATGAACTTTTTATTGTATAAACATATATATATATATATTACATATATAAACACTAATACCACCACTGTCTCACCCAGGTCCTGTGCAACCCCCACATTGCGCACATAACTGGAGTCATTTTATGCATCTCCCACATCGTGCACAGTTAATACCACCGTGTGCATCTCCCACATCGCGCACAGGCAATATCATCATCCACACTCCCGTACCCATCATCACCGACATGTGCTCGCCCACATCGCGCACAAGCTCGATTATAATTACAAATAATATTACTATCAATACATATCATATATATTTAGATATATATATATCAATATACCACAGGGCATATGGTTTCATCATAGTCGCATTCCACAACGCAAAACGTTTCCTTAAAAGCTTGTTCCCATGCATATTTTAGAGAAAAACAGATAAAATATTTCAATGGATTTCATCAAACACATATGCCTTAATCCTAAAACATTTTAATGCAAGTTCACTTACTAGTATTCGTTAAATCTTTACTCAACTCCAACTTCCTCTAATGATCCAAATGGGGCGGTGGGGCTTCGTTGGAACCTATCATCACATTAGCATCACAATTAACTCAATTCACATAATTATAAATTCTAAAAGCTATCTCCTAACTAGTTTCCAATTGCCATTAAGTGGCTATCTATTTTCACTATCCTAATCACTCTAAAATGAATAAACAACCTCAACTACAAAATACTCACAAGTCTAATCACTAGCCATTCTCAACATTTAAAAATCAACTCTAATTCACTACTCACCTTGGTAGCTTTGTAATTGAATTTCTTTCCAAAAATTTCCAAGCTATTATAGAAGCTCCCTTTTTCTCTCTCTAAAACACCTAACTAGTGAAAGGAAGTGTGGAAGTAAGACTTTTCAAGGGTTTTAAAGTGAGAGAGTGAAAGAGCATAAAAGCTTCTATGAAAGGGTGCACAAAAGCATGAAAATTGGAGCTAGCTTGAGGGAAGTTATGGAGGTTTCAAAACAAGCTTCCATGGAGGATGAAAAAAACGTGAGATGGGAGGAAGAAGAAGAAGAAGCTGCTAGAGAAATGAAGAAGCTACTGGAAAAATGATATTTATAGCCAAAGCTTATCCAATCTCTACTTAAATTACGAAAATGCCTTTAACAAGTTGGCTTGTTCTCCTCCAATCCTTGGTGCAATCTTTTTACTCTTTTGACATTGGGATAAGGTCCATAATAGTCTAGAAATACTCGGGTTCACGAAAACTTAAAATTTCGACTTGAGATGAAAAATGACCATTTTGCCCCTACCTTGGAAATCATCATCATTTTTAGTTCCTTCGTCATTTTACCCTTATTTTCATCATTCATTTATGCCTTAGGTCTACTTAGGCCTTAATATTGTTTGAAAGCCTACTTCTAGGGCTCACCATGAGAAATGACAAAATTACCCCTAGCCTGTGTTATCGCTTCTACACCTAGTTACGAGCCTATAGGGGTCAATGTCTCACATATCTCATTAATTTAAGTTAAAGAGAATGATTAAATTCATACGAAGATACCATAATCCTAGGCTTTTGAATTAATATCTCTCTTAGTGAAATTCTATTCTTTTTTATTTACTTAGTTTTAAAGAACATTTTTTGTTCAATCAACCCTTCAAAATTGAGTGCTTGGATAAGATATATTTTGTTATAAATTTAGTACTTACTAAGAATATGTACAAATCTCTGTGGGAAATGATTCTCGACACACCTTTATATTACTTGTATGGCCACATGCATTTATGTGTATCAAACCAACAACAAGTGTCTTATGTCTTTAGTAGTTTTTCATAATCTGAGAATTTGTCTAACAACTCTTCAAATGAAATGTAGGACTCTCGAGCCCTTACACCAATAGCAATCTCCTTGAAGTCAATACTAATGCCATTCAAGGCATGGATAACTAGCTCTTCTTCACTTATAGGGGAATTTACCAAAGCTAATTCATCTACAACACTACTAAGATTTTGAAAATACTTGGATACTGACCTCATTCTTTTAGACTTGGTGAGTTTTTCTCTCAAGTTCATCATGTTGAACCTTGATTTATTTGCATAAGATTAGTGATCTTATTCCAAGCATTAAAAAAGGTTTCAATTGAGCCAAAAAAGGGATGACATTTTCTGCAGCAGAGGAGATTATGGCATGGAAAGAAGTTGATCTTGTCTTGTCCAATGGTCAAAGGTAGGATTGGACACCATTGTAGGAGGATTAATGCGTTCTTGAGTTTCCATGGTAGGAAGACAAAAGAAGGTTCCATCCACATATCTTAACAATTTGTAGCCAATATGAAGGGATTTAAATTGGTTTCTCCGTGAAGGAAAATTGAGGGAAATGAACTTAATAGGAAGACGAGTTGTGGCATTAATGGTAATTAATGGTATTTGTTGGTTTGAGTAAAGAAGTGTGGGATTTGAAGAAACTATAAGAGAAGAGGTTGTGCTATTGGAGTTTGGTGAGGCCATGGGTTGTTTAGCTATGCTTGATAGAGCTTGAGGGTTTGATACCATGGGAAAAAAGATGAGGCAAAGTAATATTGAAGGTGAAAGAAAGGCATGCTCATTTGCATTCGGTTTCAATGTATTTATGGTACAAGTATAGGATTGGATAGATTGTTGCAAAGATAAAATGTTATCAAGTTATCTTATCTAAGATAAAAAATTATTGAGTTATCTTATATATGATTGAGGTGAGGATAAGACTTTTCTAATCTAGGTGTGTTTGACTCATTCTGACACTTCTTTCTTACTTTTTGGAGTATTGGTTTTGAGTGTGAGTTAATTGAAAAATCATCTTGTTGTGTGTCCATCCTATCAGAAGAATATTGATCTATTGAGATGTTGGAATATCTTCTTGATGGATGTTCATCTTATCAAATGATATGTTGATCTCTTGAGATGTGTCGATCTCTTGAGTAGGTGGAGTGATTCCTCTAATAAGGTTGAGTTGACTCGAACTCAACTGATAGCTCTTAAAGGTATGCTCAAGTTCGTCTTCATCGGATCTTTTCATTTAAAATTTGTTTATTATTTAATGTTAAAAATATTTTAATATTAATATTTTAACATGTTGAGTATAGTTTAAAATTATAATTAAATAAAAATAACCATTTAATTAAAAAAAAAATCCCGCTGATCCGAGCTTTAAAAAATGTTATCCAAGGTTTGACTTGAGTTCAGGCAACCCCGCGAGCCTCACTAATCGTCCTCTGGACAGGTCGAATCGTGCGATTTTCTTTCGTTCCCGCAAGTAAATCAACCTGCCCGCTCGAGAGGACATCAGGAAAAAGTGGATGCGCATGTGGTCCAATCATCCCATGGACTGCATATGGTTTAACAAATAGAAAAGTGAAAGAGTCGCTTCTCTTTTATGTTCTCATTAAAAAGAAAGAATAAGGGAAACTCTTCTGCAAGTATTTGACACTTTCTTTTTGATCTCTCTCTCGTTTTAATTATTCTTTCTTTTTAGTGACAGATTTTTACTTTAAAAGAAAATAACCCATGAAAAGCTAAATTATGAATCAAAGAAAATGATGACAGTACAACCAAAGGATTTGCTCTGCTTTCCCAACAACCCCCCCCCCCCCTCCCCCCCCCAACCCCCAACCCAGACATTCAGAAAATAAAAGATTTTCTAACTGTGATGAGTTCATTTTCCTAATTTTTATAATAAGAAGAAAGCATAAACATCAAAAGTTTATAAAATAAAAGAAAAACAGAACCATTAATTTTCTGATGCTTTGATTGATCTTCTTCGTTCTTCATGTTTGCAGGGGATGAGAGAAATTCTTTCATGTATGCATGAAAGGAAAGTGAACCGAGAGGTCCAAGATAGAACCATTAATCGAAGAAAGAAGGGATGAGGCAGTTGCATCTGGCAAATCCTTAAGAGAAAACATTGACACAAAGCCATTTAATGGTAGGAAGAAAAAGGATAAGGAAGAAGTGAAATGGTAAAAGGAGCAGTGCAAGCAGAGCTGACAGCAGAAATGAACCATATGGAACACAAACGCAACTCTTGGAGACCTTAAACTGAATATGACCCAAATCACTGGGATGCTGAGTTTGCCTTTGTTCCTCTTTCTGGTAAGCCATATTTACAGTTTAAGGTCTCCAAGATTTTGCCCTAAGTTCCAGAGGTTTATTTTCCCTATCAGTTCTGCTCGTACTGCTCCCAACCATTTCACTTCTTCCTTATCGTCTTTCTCCCTATTATTCAATAGTTTTGTTATATAAAACAGAGTTGAATGCAAAAGGCAAAGTGAAATTCATCAGCAAAGAAAAGATTCAAACCAAAGCAAAAAGCTAGTTTTAAAAATCAGTAAAGATTTACCAGGGAAAAAAACTGCCTCAGCCTCCTGGGGAACTCTCGGTTCAATTCCCTTGCTTGCAGCCATGAATCATCGAGAGAGACAGAAACAAAGAGTCAATCTCTTACCCTTGTATCTTCACAAATTGATGAGACTAACATAGGTATGTGTGTGTTTTATTAAAAAAAAAAAAAAAGCATGGCTCATATGGTTTTTTATTTTTTGTGGAAGGCATGTATCATGAGTTCATTATAAGGAAAGAAATACAAAAACTATCCATTCAATAGTCACTTTAAATTAGTTCTACTAAGTGTAAGTAATAGAAAGAGTTTTAATTATATGAATTAACCACTTCTATCATTTTAAATTATTTTAATTTGTATAATAATAATTATTTTTTAGAAATAAAAATACTTTATTTTTTATTTTTTTGCAATAGGACATTCTCAAATATTTTTTTCTTTTGCATTTGGCATTTTCTTCTGCCACGTCATAATTTTTGAATCTTTTTCTGGATTTTATAATTCATTCCATAGTTCTTCTGAATAATTCCTTATTAGTTTTTAGTTTTATTTTTACCCTGACCCCAGACCACGAATACTGTCTCACCGACCAGGATTGACTCCATTTTCTTTATTGTTTTTCTTGGCGTTTCCAAATGGGATTATTCGCTTTTCCCCTTTGAAGATTCTGTTTCGTCTGGCAATGGACGTCACGCTCCTTGCTGCCACCGTCCATTTGGAATTTTATGATCAATTAATGAATATTTGCGCAGTCTGCGGCTCAAATCTTTCTGCTTTACCAACAATTATCTGAGTCTGCGATTGTGACAGAAGGCCAATAAGAAATGGAATTAATCAGCCTTTTGAGTCTTTCATTTTTTAAATTCTTTTGGCCATCCAACTTTTAAAATAATATTTTGATTAAGTACAATTATTTTGATCATTTCGTAGTTAAAAGTTAATGAATCTCCCACATAATATTTCAACGTGCCGATTATCGTGACACATGACAAGAGTTAATTTTTATAAGAATATTTTATAAAAGTATTCTTTGGTACCATTATTGGTTTCTTTGTTTTTGCCCTTTTTTGTCCTTTTCTTTTGATCAGTGGATTCCAGTATTGGTTCAAACGGACAGCTGTTGACTCTGTTAATGGGCTGTATATGTACAGAAAGCATTTTTCAATGTTCCAAATAACGTTTTTTGTTGTTTGAATAAGGTGTTTAAAATATTTTCATTGTTTGGATAATTTTGTAAAAAAAAAATTTCTCCTGACTTATTTTCAATATTTTTAACTATAACGTCATAAAAATATTAACATTTATCAATTATACACTAAATTCAAAATATTTTTTAATATTAAAAATAAAAGAAATAGGTTTTAGTCCTCAAATATAAAGTATTTTTGAAAATAATCTTTTCCATAACTTTAATTATTTTTAGCCAAAAGATAAGATTTTGGGATAAAATGCTCTTAATGAAACCTCGTCATTCATGTGCACTCTCATACACGCATAGGTTTGTGAAGATAAATCTATCCAAAATTTGCTACACGACATTTTGTTAAAACCATTCTCATGTTGCAGGAGAAGATTTTTGTGATTGTTTTTGACATTGATGTAAACTATAAAGGCTAGATATATTACACGATAGGTTTATTAAACGATTTTTTGATTCATTCTTAAAGATAGAAAAGTGTTTGAACAAGTTCAGAACAAAGTAATCAGTCACAGTAAAGAAGTTTGTAACAAATGGTAAGTTAGTGAATGTCAAATTTTATGTTGTGCTATTGAGTGGGTTTAGGGATTTGAAATGCCATATTGCTTAAGAAATTAGTTTAGAGCTTTATTGTTAAATGGCATTTGGTGTTGCTTGAAGTTGTTGAAATCCCTAAAGATGTTACACGCCATGCCCATTTGGGTTAAATGTTGTTAGCATATGGATGGAAAATGGGCATGGTGTGTAACATATCTGGGGATTTCCCAAAGTGCATAAATATGGCATGTAGAAACTAATGAATTTTAGGCATTGCATGTATCATCTCATGTCATGACTCAGTACTCCATTTGAGCCCGTGACAACCGTCACGACGTCCCGATAGACATTTATTGCTTGGAATGCCAACCGGAACCTCACAAGGCTTTAATATCAGTTTTCGCACCTCCCCTGTGAGCAACAGTTGTTAAGTATCACGTTTTGAGAGACTATAAACTATTTCCAAATCAAAACAATAGATAAATAATTTTTTTTCTCACAAGGGCATTTTTGTCATTTTTCCTAGAAAATTTCGAAACCAGCTAAAAATGTAGTATGCGAGTGGAAAACACATATTTCATAATCAAAAATAAGTTTAGATGTCTAAAACATTCATTTAAAGCAAAACTATAACTATTTGAATATAATAAAAATATTCAATAAAATATTCTATTTTCTTATAAAATGATATTTATAGAGTTCCCGGTAAATAATTTTTGTAGTGTAAAAGCTAAATAAATTCATACATACTGTAATACAGATAACCAAAACATAAGATTTAATTTACAGTGACATGTGGGCCCACGAACGACCAAAAGTATCAAAAGCAGTAAACCTATAGTTTTTTAGGATGCAAGTCCAACTATAGCCGTCAACAAAGTGAGCTATCTATCGACTATCCTGAGCCTGAAATGAGTGGAAAGGAGGGTGGTGAGATTATATAATCCCAGTGAGTAAACAAATACCATCTAAAATATCTAAAGCTGAGTAAATGGAGACAGATAAAATAGATTAGCATAAAAATGATTCTCAGCATTTCGAACTCATTTTAATAAGATAAAATAGATTCATTTCACCAAAATAAACAACAAGGCTTATGATTTCCTGAAAAGTTTGGCTCGTGCCAAAATCATTCTCATACTCAGTTATCAAGGATACCTTGGCCGAGGGCTATCCCAACCGAGTCTGCCAAGGCTGTTAAAAAGTCATGTATGCATAAATCATATTTTTATTTTGAAAACATAGTTGTTTCTTGGCGTTGGTTGAGTTCACCCTCACGTGGTGGTTTGGCGTGAAGTGAACTCTAAAGTTTTAACCTTAGGAGTTATCCAACCGCGCCTCTCATACTGAGATATGAATATAATAAGGTTACCGTGCCCCTCTAATAAGCTGGTCTATGGAACCCGTCCACTGCAGCGACCAATTATAACCCACCAATTCAATAAAATTCAACAGCATGACATGACAATTATTTTATTTTACAGCCTCTCAAGGCAAATCAACAATTCATACTTTTTCATCACATTTACCAAATCCAACCATTCATGCCAATATTATCATAAGCCATTCAATTCAAACCATGATTTATAACATAGCAATTAGTCTCCAATTATTCCATTTTCAAAACCATCTGTCAATTTCAAGACAATTTTCTAAAATCATTTCATTTAATCATATTTTGCTTATAAAACATAAAGATTTACCATTTAAACTCATTTTTCTATCAAATCACAAAAATGAATAAAAACTACTTTAGATAATTAAGACGATAGTAAGGTTACTCACTATAATGGAAATTGAGTTTCGAGTACTCAGATTCTTGATCCTTGAGAACTATTTCTTTACTTTTACCAGAATACACACCACCTAAATATAATGCACAATCAAGCAATTTACCACATTGGTGCTAAATCGTTATAAAACTAATCTAAACTCTATATGAATGCATGATATGGAACGCAAATTGTTAGAATTATCGTTTACATGCGGTGTTGGCCTAACTCGATCTATCACCCGATTAATTGGCCAATATGTCCAATTCAACTCCAATAATTTCATTTTTCTTCCAATTCTCCAAACCATCAAACACAAGTTAAATAACTTGAAATATGGCAGATTCATCCTCACATTTTCTTTTAGAAAATTCGGCCATGGTCGGTGCATCAACACTATGATTTTTCCTACTTGATTTTCTCACCATAATTCATCATTTCCTAACCAATTCACTTGAAATAAAATCAAATCCACCATCAACACTCTACAAGGAAGATTCGGCCAATGATGAACTCATGAGGAATATGTGAATTTCAAACTTAATTCTTACACTTAACACCATAAACAACTAAAAACATCCATATATCTTAAAAGTCTATCTAAATAATCATCAAATTCACTCTCCTAGGGTTTGATCAGCACACTATCCTTCATGATATCTTGTGATTCAACCATGGAAAATGCAAAATAATGCATAGGAAAGATAGATCACAAGCTAGAGTTAAGAAATTTCACCTTTGATGGCTTGATTACTTGAAATACACCAATTTTCTCTTGAATTTTCACTCTAGGGTTTTTGTTCTTCTTTTCTTCCTTTGTTCTTGCTATGGCTGGCCATAAGAATGAGAAATGAGCTGGTTTTGTGCTAATTTATAAGGAAAATAATAAAGAAATAAAAGCTTGACAATTGTCACCTTACCATTGGTCCATTTTTAAATTCTTAACTATTAAGCTTTCTTTCTCCACCACATAAAATCCTTCAATTATCCATAATAATATTGGGTAAAATCCATGTGCTGGACAGGTGTTGGGTGGTGTAAAATTACAATTTGGCCCCTGGGATGGCAAAATGACTATTTTGCCCTTATGCTTGGAAAAATGCCAGAATTAAAATTTTTCACTTCTCAAACTCAAATTATGTTCTAAATAGTCAATCTTGATCAAAAACTTCTTCCAACATTCCAATTTTAACCTCGGGTGGCAAAATGACCATTTTGCCCCTAAGTCATGAAAATTCCAATTTGACTCCAAATCGGTCCTCGAACTCTGAATCACCATTTTAAGTCATTCTAGGGTTTTAAAATTCTCAATTTCATCTTAAAATCTCTATTTGGACTAGTTCGAGGCTTAATTCAACTTAATTATACCATTTGGTCTAATACTGTCCTTTAACGATTTTCAAGGTACTCAAGTAAGTAAACATGCATTCTTATGTAGAAATGACGTAATAAACATATTGTCGAGCTGGGCTTGACATCTCATGTTTAAATGGATGGCGTGTAGCATCTTATAAATTATAGGCATGGTGTGTAACAATATAGGAATTTTAGGCATGACATGTAAGAAATTAGTTATTAAACATTGTGTGTAGCAAATAAGAATTTATAGGCATGGCTTGTAACAATATAAATTTTTTTGTAAATGTCGTGTAGCTTCTCTAGGTTAATTGTTCATTACATGCAGCTTACATATGCATTATTCTATTCCGTTGTAGATGGATTTCAAAGAGTACAAGAACCTTGATGTGAAACAAGAAGAACCGGTCACAGTGACCCCAGAGAAGGAAGATGTGAAACCAGAAATCCCAAAGTGCTACTTTTTTGCCGGTCTCATACACAACATAATGCTTTGCAGAATAGATGAACCAATGCCATGGAGCATTAGTATAAAGTAACTAGTAGAACGAAGCCAAAATGGACACAATGTGAAATACCCCGTACTTTGATATGGTGATAAATAAAGTTGATTAGATACAAATTGAAGTTCATTAAAATGTTTAAAAGTGATAAAAGATGAAAGGAGTAGTTTAGGATAAAATGATCCGCATGCGAGGAAATAATAATAATTTTATCGGAGGAGAATTTGTGAGATAAAAGGCGATTCGAAAGTCAAGTGAGGCATAATAAGGTATTTTGGGTACCAAGGAAACAAGATAAAATTTTTAGAATAAAATAATATTTTTATTAATTAAATAATATTAAAATATTAATATTTAACCGGATGTCGAAATCAGTCATGAAAAAGGATCATATGGTTGATCCAAGTGGGGGAGAAGAAATACAAGTGAATTTTTGTAGAAATAAGAGATAAAAGCGAAATACGCGTGTTTTGTTAAGTCGAACCAATGCGAATAAGTAAATATTTAAATATTGTGGTAATACCGCGTTGAGGTACAATTTGTATATTTCGGTGGTACACGCATAGAGAAAGGAAGTTAGATGAAAATTGGAATTTATAGACGTATTAAAAGCATCGAATTTAACATATAAAAGTTAAAGGATATGCAATGGAAACTAATGAGAAAAATAAAATTAACATAGAGTAAAATAATATTAGTATGTGTATAAAAAAAAAATATTATAGGACCAACATGGGCAGCCGCCCATGTGGTCAAAAAAAGAGTCAAAGACTCTTTCCTTAGTGAATTGGAGGGGGGGGGGGCGGCCACGTGAAGCAACAAGTGAAGGAAGAAAATAAAAGAAAAAAAGATTGTGATGTGGCTGGTTGGAACAAAGTGGAATGCGGTGGAACATTCATGAAGAAATAAAATATTATATATATATATATATATATATATATATACACACTTGAGTAAACTAAGTAAAGAAGACAAAGAAGAGAGAGGTCGGTTGAGGGAGTGTAAAAGAGAAACCAAAGAACAAAGAAGAAACGGAGAGAAAGAAAGAACAAAGAGAAAGTCGAGAGAGAAAGAAAAATAAAAGGAAAAGAGAGCTGAGTTGAGGGGCTGTTTTTGCTACCGTTCAAGAAGGAAAAAAGAGGCATTTAAGGGCTGGTTTTGGAGGCTGAAAAGAGCCATTTTTCTGCTGGTTTCGGAGGCTGAAAAGTGCCATTTTTTTGCTAGTTTTGGAGGCCAAAAAGTGCAGAATTTTACAGTAGAAAATTGAAGGTTTTGAGGTGCTGTTTTGATGGTTAATTGTAATTGTTTAGGCTGCAAATTTTTGGAAGGAAAGGTGCAGCTTAGCTGCTGAATATTTGAGGAAAAACAGAGTAGCATAGCTGCTGATTTTGGAGCAAAAATGAGCAGCTGTAGCTGCTGAAAAAAATTGAAGGATAAAAAGCTAGGAAAGGGTGACCGGTGGTGAGAGGGAGAGAGAGGAAGAGAGTGGACGGTTTGTGCATGTGAAGAGAAGAAAAAGAAAGACAAACAAGGTTGTTGGACGGTGGGAAAGAAAGAAAGAAAGAAAGAAAGAAAAGAAAAGAAAAGAAAATAACAAGGAAAATGAGCATGGCCAAACAAGCAAGAAAAATGGACATGGTCCAATAAAGGAAAAATGGACATGGTCCAATTAGAAAGAAATGGGAGAAGTCCATGAATAAGAGTCCAAAAACAACAAAGGAAGAAAAATCCAAAAGAAAAGGAAGGTGAAGATTTAGGCCAACCTAGTTTAATTGGGTAAAATTTCTTTACTCTTCACCATGATTTATTTTGGAATTGGACTATATGGAGGCTAGTTTATTTTATTTAATTATGCATTAGTTAGTTGGTGATATGAAGTAAAATTAAGTTGCTTAGAAGGTTGAAATAGGTACTTAATACCGTAAATAAGTTACCGGTGTTAATAATATAAAGAATTACGTGAACGAAGGATGCAATTAATTATAGTAAAAATATATTAAGATATGAATGAGGTGAGTGGATTTATGATAGAATGAGAGAGAGAAAAAAATAGAATTAATTCACTAAATGTATTGAATTTAAATGGTTGCTAGGAAAGCTTGTTGAACGAAGTAGGTGACGGGCAATTAAGTATAATTATACTCATATACGAATCAATAGCGTCGTAGAAATCCCGCTATTATGAGGTGAGTAACCTTACCATCATTTTTATTATCTAAAGTATGTTTTTATTCAATTTTGGTGAAATTTTATGAAATAGAGTTTAAATGGTAAATCTTTGTGTTTTACAAACAAAATGTATTTACATGAAAGGATTTTATAAATTGTCTTAAAATCGAATAATGATTTTGAAAAACAGAGTAATTGGAGACCACTTATTATATTGTAAATTTATAATTTGAAATCGAATGGCTTATGACAATATTTGCATGAATGGTTGAATTGATATTTGTGTTGAAATGTATGAAATACGTATTTAGCCTTGAAAGGCTGTGAATTATAATAATTGCCATATCATGTTATTGAATTTTATTGTATGGTGGGCTTAACTTACTGCAATGGGCGGATTCTGTGGACTAGCCTATTAGAGGGGCACGGAATCTAGATATATATATGTACCTTGGTCGGAGAGGCGCGTAGGGTATCTCCTGAGGTATGGGTAGAGTTCACGTCACGCCGAACCACCTCGTGATGATGAACTCCGCTAACACCAAGGAACGACTATGTTTACAAAATAAAAATATGATTTATGTGAAATGTGAATTTTTAACAGCCTTGGCGGGCTCGAGTGTACACCTCTGATCAAGGTGTCACTGAGTACTATTTGATGGCATGAGCCAAATGTTTATGGAAATCATAAGCCTTAATGAGAAATTAAATGAATACAACCATTTGCATGGGTTGGGATGAATTTTCAAATTGTGAAATACTTAAAAATGATGGGATATTTTAATTGTCTCATTTTACTCGGCTTTAGCTGATTTAAATGATGTTTGTTTACTCACTGGGATTTTATAATCTCACCACCCTCCTTTTCACCCATTTCAAGTTCAAAGTAGGCTGTAGATAGCTGGTTCCATCGGGGATTTCCATTAGATTGCATCTTCCAAACTGTAGGTTCACAGCTTCTTTAATTCTAGTTATTGTGGGCCCACTTGATTATTGTAAATTTAATAGTTTATTGTGCTACAATATGATGAATTTATTTTGTTTTTACATTACAAAAAGTATCTTCGCATAACTCCAAAATTTCTATTTATAAGAGAATAAAATATTTTATTGAATATTTCGTTTTATCTTCTTATTATATTCAAATAATTATAATTTCATTTTAAATAAAGGTTTTAGATGCCTAAACTTATTTTTAATTGTGAATTATGCGATTGGTACGTGTTTACTATATTTTTAACTAGTTTCAAAATTTTCAGTGGAAAATGACCAAAATGCCCCTATGAGACAAAAATTTTTATTTTATCAGTTTTAAGTTGGAAATAGCTCAAAATCCTTTACAACATAATATTTGGCAATAATTACTCATCGGAGAAAACGAGAAACTGATATTAAGTCTTGCGGGGTTCCGGTTGGCATTCTAGGAGATGAGTGACCATCGAGGCACCGCGGCTGTTGTCACGGGCTCGAGGGGAGTTCCGGGTTGTGACACAATGTCCAATGATTACTGTTAATGTCTCCTATTGCTAGTTGAAGCTTAACAGAATTGGCAAAGTGGGAATAGGAGACAAGATGATTAATCGTTTGGATATGTGCCCATTTTTGCATTTTTGCACTGGCTTAAGGTTGATGGTTGATGGTTTATAAGAGAAATGATATGAAAGAATTGGAATTCATGAAAATATGAGTGAAGTGGAATTAATATAACTTTGTTGTACTTCAATAACGACTTATAAATGAATTCACTTACATGTTGAATTATATAGCTATTTATACTAGTTGAAAGGATGAATCTACACAGGAAACATATAATTAATGAATATTCAAAATGGAGCAACTTAAAAATGAATCAGTTTTCAAGAAATGTAGTTGAAGAGACATTTAGTCTCTATACATTTAATCATAGTAATGATCAAGACTCCTGATTTAACTATTATTGATTAAAATGAGAACTTACTATTTTATAATAGTAGAATGATCAAAACGATAACATTTACGAGCGTTGATAATCAAAATGTTATTTTTCAAAATTAAAGTGACTAAAGCAAAAAATATCTAAAAGTTAAGTGGCCAAAAAAATGTATTATAAAACAATTTCCCCATGAGTCCCTTTAACATAAGCTGGAGCTTATTTTGATTTTTATTAGCTGTTTCAAGCTTGTTAGCCCACTCCTTGTATAGAAAGTATCTTTCAAGTTCCAAGTAGCGTATTTGTTTGTCTGAATAAGGTGTTGAAAATAAGTTCATTTGTTTGGATAATTGGTAAAAAATAATTTTCATCATGACTTATGTTCAATAATTTTCAACTACATTGCCATAAAGATATTAACATTCATCATTTATACAATACATCCAAAATATCATTTGATATTAAAAATATTATATATATAATATTTACCTCTTTTATATATTTATTTTTCATCATATTGTTATATTGGTTAGTTTATTAAGTTAACAAATCATAAATTAGAAATTAGAAAAGAAAAGAAACATGTTCATATGTGAAAAACTTATTTTTTATTTCATATAAGTTTTTTCTTTAATTGACCTTAATTATTTTGTATTATATTCAAGATTTTTATGAATAAAAAATATTTTTATTTTCTATATATTTTTGATAAATCCTACTTATATTAATATTACCATATATTTTAATAGGATTTATTGAATAATTATATCTATTGAATGTGATTCATACTCGAGCGTTTGACTTATTGGTTGGTGCATGATCCACTGTCAAAATAATAAGGTTCGAATCCCTGTTTCCATATTAAAAAAAAAAAACCTATTGAATGTGATTTAGGTACCTATTTGATTAATTTTCTTTGTAGGATTAAAACAGAAACAACCATTACAATTTAAGGAAAAATTATATGGGTCTAATAAGAGTAAGAGTTGGGCAAAGTTGATGGAGAAGTATTGAGTTCAGTTAATTTACCAAGCATTAATTTTTCAAAGGAAATATGGGCCATTTGGCCTTTGTTATAAAGAAAGCCATGCATGAGTCAAAGAGGGCAAGTTGCTTTGGTATTATTTTTGGCAAGTTTGTTTCCTAGATCTTTTTCAGTAATTTGCACATAACTTTCACTATAGAGGTCAAAACAGCATGATTTTGGAGGCATTGGAAATTTAAGAAACAAGGTTACAATTCTTATGATTACCATTTTACCCAATTTGAAGGGGATCAAGAAGAAAAGTTTATCACATGTTGCTTGTCAGTGTGAATTGAATTTAAGAAACAATGGACTTCTAATCAGATGAGATTGAGGTTTTAAATTTTAAAAAAGAGTTTAAATTGTGTGCTTGTGGGGAATTTAAATTCACAAGGACTTTTGAGATGAAGGGATAGATGTCACAACCCGGAACTCTCATCGAGCCCATGACAACTACCGCGACGTCCCCGATAGGCACTCATTACCCCGAATGCCGATCCGAACCCCGCAAGGCTTAGCATCAGCTTCCGCATCTCCCCAGTGAGCGACAGTTATTAAATCTCGTATTTCAAGAAATCATAAGTCGTTTCCAAATCAAAACAACAAAATATTATTTTCTGGCTCACAGGGGCATTTTCGTCATTTTTTTTCAAAAATATCGAAACCTGCCAAAAACATGGTGTAAAAGTTAAATATGTTCATACATACTTTAAATCAGATAACTGAAGTATAAAATTACTTTTACAGTGACACGTGGGCCCCCAACTGACCAAAATGCATCGGAAGCTGAAAACCTACAGCTTTTGCCGATTCAAGTCCAAATGAAGGTCCTTATCAAAGTTAGCTAACTATGGAATTCCCTGAGCCTGAAATGTGAGGAAAGGAGGGTGGTGAGATTATAAAATCCCAGTGAGTAAACATACACCATCTAAACTATCTAAAGGCGAGTAAATGGAGATGAATTAAAATATTATTTTCCAATATATGTTTCATAACATGAATATTCAGTTTACTCAATTAATCAACATGGCTTATATATCTCACAAAACTTGGCTCCTGCCAAAATCATTCTCGCGGGTACCTTCATCTAGATATCCCACTGAGACCGCCAAGGTTGTTAAATGTCCCATACCCATAAACATGTTTTCGCATCTGACACACAACATTTCCTTGGCGTTGGCTGAGTCTCACTCTCACGCGGTGGTCCACGTGAAGTGCACTCAAATCTTTACCTCAGGAGATACTTCATCCAACATCTCCCCCCAGAGGTAAATATATAACTGAGTTACCGTGCCCCTCTCATAGGCAGTCCATGGAAACCCCCACCACTGCAGTGACTATAGATTATTTTATCTACCACCTAATTTATAAAATCTTTATCTGCATGACATGGCAATTTATCATAATCTAGCCTTTCAAGGCTGAATACATAGTATATATAATTTTGATACGAATACCGACTTTGCCATTCATGCTTACGTATTGCTATAAGCCATATAATTTAAAACACAATTTATAACACAAGCAGGCAATCTCCAATTACTCTATTTTCAAAACCAGTATTCAATTTTCAAAAAAATTTATAAAATCATTTTATAAAATCACAATTTCTCCTAAAACGTAGCAATTTACCATTTAAACCCATTTTCTATAAAATCACACAATTGTATAAAACTACTCTAGATAATTAAGACGATAATAAGTCTATTTACAGTTCTAGGAGTCGATGTACTCATAATCCTAGTCTTCAAGCACAATCTCGATACTTTTACTAGTGTAATTTACTCACCACCTATCCACAATATACAATACATAATTTGTCACATTAATGCTTGACCATTATAAAATCAATTCAGGCTTAGTGTATATGCATGATATGATATGCAACTTATTCGACTACCGCTTAAATGCGGTGCTGACCTAATTCGGCCTATTACCCAATTAAATGACAATTGTGTCCGATTTGGCTCCAAATTGCTCCATTTCATTTCTAATACCTTAATTCACCAAAAATTATGAACTATCACCAATTTCAGCATCAAAACCTTCCCATTTCTTCATGAAAAAATTCGGCCATTACAGTGCACTAACACTGTGATTTTTCCTACTTAATTTTCTCACAATTATTCATCATTTTCTAAGCCATTTCTTTTGAAATAATAACAATCCATCACCCACACACATCAAGGAAGATTCAGCCATGAAGATTCATGGGGAAAATGGATTCCTTTCTTGTTGTTTTGCTTCTAAATATGCTAAACTAACTAAAAACACTAACATATCTTAAAATCAAATCAATCCAACATCTTTCTCTCTCCTTACCCATTTTGATCAGCCATGAATTCATCATGAAAACATGTAATTTAACCATGGAAAATAAGGAGAAATGCATGGGTAAGGTAAATCACTAGCAAAACCAAAGAAATTTTACCTTTGCTTGATCAAATCCTTGAATTCCAACACTTTCTCTTTGATTTTTCCCACCTAGGGTTTGTTCTTCCTTGGTTTCTCTTCTCTTCTTATTTGGTTGATCACTATGGGAGAAATGGGCTGATTTTTTTCCTTTTTATAAAGAAATAATAAAATAATCAAAGCATGACATATGACATTTCCTTATTGGTTCAAATATTAAATATTTGACTTTTAATTCTTAAATTATCTACGACACATTTCTTGTATTAACCTCAAATCATACTTCAATTACTCAAATCATACTCCAATGAGTCAAATGGGGCCAAAAAAAATCATTTCTAAAATTTCCATTTTGTCCCCAAGTAACAAACGACCATTTTGCCCATAGATAGTGAAAATTTCTGTTTGACTCCAAATTGATCCTCGAACTCCAAATCACCATTTTAAATCATTCATGGACTGTGAAACTCTTAATTTCACATTAAAATTCCTATTTGAACTAGTTCGAGACTTAATCGACTTAATGGTACCATTAGGAGCAATATCGTCTTTTAACGATTTCTCAAACTTCCTAACTATGCAACCATTCTATTGAGCATGTAAATGACGTCGTAATTATTTTATAGAATAGGGTTTGACAACACTACCCCCCTTAAAATAAAATTTTATCCTCAAAATTTCACTTATCAAACTCAAAGAAAAGGCGGGGTATTATCTTTTATTCGATGCTCAACTTCACCTATTATCTCCTTTATGGGGAATCTTGATTTGCTTCTCGTATTTATTTCCAACTCAACTTGAATACTTCACTTATATCTATTATTACCCTTTAGAATTTGATCAGCAATAATCCTCTCAATCATGAGTCCTTATGTCATTTAGGATTTCACTAGGTAGTTTCCCAAGATAAAGAGTCTACGCAGCCTCTTGTCTATAATCGGTGCTGCAGTCACTGACTATAAACAAGACTCTACGTTAACTCCACTATTCCGCTGTTTACCACAAGAGTTGCTTCATTTAATCACTTTTCATTCAACTGAGTTAATACAAGAATTATAAATCCTCATAGTAATCCTTTATAGTACTCATTTTCTATGCCAGCATCGTAATCCTTTATTCACAAATTCGTTACTTAACATTGATGTCCCTTCTCATTAATCTCTCATCCTTTTTATTTCTTAAGATTTGACTTTGATCAATACATTATTGATCTTAATACTCCACAAGGTAATTTATTTCAATGTAGCCATTGAAATCTACTTAATTAAAACAACTCTTTTACTTTTGGAGTTACTACCGTAGTCGTTCTCAACGGCTTGACTCCTTTTTGAGTCTATACCACAATTAGCAAAGTAAATTCTCTATCATAGATGCATGATCGGGACACTGACCCCAACATATCTATATTATCTATATGATATGCCACAGTTATCCCTTAGGGCATATTTCACTACCAATATTCATATATCTTTACCATGATAATTTCTCGAATAAATTAAAACTTGTGGGGGAAAACATACTTTACAATTTATATCTTCCTCTATAAACATCTCCAAAAATCCTGATGTCCTATGTCCCACCTTAGAACAGTCTTCCCATATGGTTCAATAGATCACAACTTCATCACACGCCTAATGATTCATTATTTATAGTATCCCACTGTTCTCATAGTCGTAACCAATTATATTTCTCATCTTAAAATTTTACGGTATCACCTTCTAATTCCCTCCATACTCAAATTTATAATCCTTGACTTAACACCGTTAACTGGTGATCAATTCATATTACTGCAAGGTTTAATCGTTGTTAAATCTAATAATTGCTGGAACGATTAATGGCTTCCTATTTCAACCTTCAGTACTTATTTAAAATAATCGATCTTGCCACTAAGATAATTATTCATCCTCAATACTTAATTACTAATCTACCTTTGTCATACTAAAAGATTTTTATACTCCTTCTGTCATTTAAACAACTACTCCATCATCCGTTTATATTATACAAGATAAAAGTCAACTCTTAAGCCTTTTATACAAGGGATTATAATCCTTCTTATATTACATCTGCCTAGGATTACAGTATTACAAGCTTCAACAAGGCACTAAACATCTTTAGGATCATTATCATCTTGATCCTTTTTTGAGTCCGTTTCAAGTTTTCCCTTTTTCTTCTCTTGCCATTTACTTACATTGCTCCCACAGCCTAGGGGAGAATGTCTAACAATAATTACTTAATCTCGTATACACTATGAAAATAAATAGGTCTCTATATGCAGACTCATGCATTCTATTCGACTTAACTTAACTTAATCCAAGGCCACGCAGTGTCAGTGTGGATTTCTTAAAACAACTTTAAAACCAAAAACTTTAAAATCCAAAGCTTTAAAACCAAAATCTTTGATCTTTAAACCATGCTCTGATACCACTTTAATTGTCACAACTCGAAACTCTCATCGGACCCATGACAACTCCGCGATGTCTCGATAGGCACTCATTACCCCGAATGCCGATCGGAACCCCGCAAGGCTTAACATCAGCTTCCGCATCTCTCCGGTGAGCGACAGTTTTTAAATCTCGTATTTCAAGAAATCATAAGTCGTTTCCAAATCAAAATAATAAATTATTATTTTCTGGCTCACAGGGGCATTTTCATCATTTTTTTTCGAAAATACCAAAACCCACCAAAGACATGGTGTAAAAGCTAAATATGTTCATACATACTTTAAATCAGATAACTGAAGTATAAAATTGCTTTTACGGTGATACATGGGCCCCCAACTGACCAAAATGCATCGGAAGCTGAAAACCTACAGCTTTTGCCGATTCAAGTCCAAATGAAGGTCCTTATCAAAGTCAGCTAACTATGGAATTCCCTGAGCCTGAAATGTGAGGAAAGGAGGGTGGTGAGATTATAAAATCCCAGTGAGTAAACAGACACTATCTAAACTGTCACGACCCAAATTTCGGGCCATGACCGATGCAAGGCCCAATAGACATAGTCCATTAAGCCTAAGCAAGCCTATCTATTTATCCTACTCATTATTCCATCAACTATTGCTACACAAATTATAACTTTAAATCAAAATAGTAATAGACATTGCCAACTCGTATTGGCATTACTCATTTATTATATACATACATTGTCTACAACACGTATTCCAATAATTTACATTAGGTTCGTCTATACACAACAAAAGAATACTTGACTTCCAACGGAGGGACTCGGACGAATGTACAGTTACTGAATGCCGAGACACCTACCAAAAGATGGATACAAGTGTACAAGGACACCTCGTCCTAGTTACCGGTTGCCTCGTGATCTCAAAACATGAAGTTGAAAACGGTGAGTATAAACCCAGTGAGTGAACAAGAAAGGGAACAAGCATACCATAAGGAATCTTTAATGAAATCATGATGCATTCTTTTTCAAAATAATGCAATTTGTTTCTATTCTTTTTAAAAACCCCTCATCAAGCCCTGAAATGATTAATCATTTAAAAATCATGAACCCATACATAACAAACCAATTGAAGAATGAAAACTTCAATATTACACAAGCAAGTCAAATACGACAACGAATCTTGCTGCAGCAAAATTGTAACCCAGAAACAGAAGGTTTCTCGCTGCAGTGAAATTCAACTGATGAAACAGAGAGTTTTTTGCTGCAGCGAGATTCCTTTTCGTTGCAGCGATAAGCTACAGTGACTATCTTGTTGCAGCGAAATACATTCTTGCTGCAGCGAGAACCAGTTTTGGTGAAGGTTCTCAAACCCGAGAGTTTCTCGCTATAGCGAGAATGAATTTTACTGTAGCGAAAACAGAGCAACAAGAGAAAAGTTTCCCCTCACTCAACAAAAAGGCCATCCTGCTAAACCAACAAAATAAACATACAATACATGAAAATTCCTAAAGTGCAATGTATCAAATTTCTCATATATATCAATCATATATCACATTCATAAGTTTTCATTTCATAAGTCTAGATGTGCATAATTACATAGATAAACATCAACATCATCATAATCACACCCGACTCATTACATCCCCCTACATCGTGCACATAGTCAGCACCATCGTGTGCATCCCCCCACATCGTGCACAATCAGTGCCATCGTGTACATCCCCCCACATCGTGTACACGGGCACTATCATCATCCATCTCTCACACCACCAATATCACCGGTATATGCATCCCCCCACATCGTGCACACACACGGTTACAGTCATTATACACAATATCATTCATCATGCACAACACACACATTTATATATCATCATACTACAATAGTGCATGAATCCGTAGCATTCACATATCACAATATAAAACTATTTTGCAAAAGCTTGTTCCCAAGGCACTTGTCTTTATGAAAAACTTGATAATTCATTCAAATGGGTGCAAATACATTATATTTCCCAAAACAAGTTTTGAAGGCAGTCCACTCACCAATTGATTGTAGAGCTTTTAGATGACTCCAATTCCCTTAATTGTCCAAATGAGATGATGGGGCTTCCTTAGAACCTAGGATCACATTAGCATAAGCCATAGGTCAATTTACACATTATGAATCCTAAAAGTTATCTCTTAGCTAGCTTTCAATTGCCACATTAAATGGTTATCTATGTTCACTATCTTAATCACTAAAAAGTAATGAACATAGTCAACAACAAAACAGCTTATAAATCCCAATTACTAGCTATTTTCTACAGCTAAAAACCAAGCTTAATTCATCACTTACCCTAGGGCTCTTTTGTAGTCAAATTCTCTTCCAATTGCTTCCAAATCAATGGGGTAATTCTCTCTTTCTCTCTCTAAAACGTCCAACTAGTGAGAGAAAGTGCAAAAATGAGATTTATCAAGGGTTTTAAAGTGAGAGGATGAAATAGCGCAAGGGTTTATGGAAAGGTGCACCAAAAGCATGAAAATTGAAGCTAGAGAGAGAAAGTTATGGAAGCTTGAAGAAAACTCCCATGGAGGAATTGAAGAAACGTGAGAGGGAAGAAGGAAGAAGAAGACAAGCTATTGGAAATTTCAAGAAGGTGCTGGAAATTCAAGATATTTATAGGCCAAATTTATTTATTCCCTTAAAATTACGAAATTACCCCTCCACTAATTAACTTACTATCCTTCAATCTTTTTATGCAATCTTTTGGTTCTTTTGACAATAAGACAAGGTCCATAATGGTCTAAACATACTCGGGTTCATAAAAACTTAAAATTCTAACCCGAGCTGAAAAATGACCATTTTGCCCCTACCATGAAATTTATTATCATTTCTAGTTTTCTTCATGTTTTCATCATTACACATCATTTATACAGTCTTATGCCTATTTAGGCCTTAAAATATCATAAAACTTTCTTTTGGGAGCTTATTAGAGAAAATGACGAAACTACCCTTAGCTCGTATTATTACATCTATGCTTAGTTACAAGCCTATAGAGGTTAGGGTCTCACATTCTCCCCCACTTAAAGAAATTCGGTCCCTGAATTTAAATTTAAATATAAGGTAACTTACCTCTAAGTATTAAAAAGATGGGGACACTTTGTTTGCATTTCCTCATCGACTTCCCACGTTATCTCTTCACTAGTGTGGTTTCGCCACAACACTTTCACTGATGCTACTTCCTTTGAACGGAGCTTTTTAACTTGTCTATCAAGAGTAGCTACCGGTTGCTCCTCATAGGTTAGATCATCTTGCAACTGAATGGTTTCATACCGTATTACATGTGATGGATTCGGGTTGTACTTCCTAAGCATAGACACATGAAACACGGGATGAATATTCGAAAGGTCTGGTGGTAACGCCAAATGATAAGCCACCGCTCCAACCCTTTCTAAGATCTCGAAGGGTCCTATATACCGAGGGCTTAATTTTCCTTTCTTGCCAAACCTCATTACCCCTTTAGTTGGTGAGACCTTAAAAAATACATGATCTCCTACTTGGTACTCCAAGTTTCTCATTCAGTTATCAGCATATGATTTCTGTCTACTTTGTGCTGTTGACATCCGCTACCGAATCATGCATATTTTCTCGATTTCATCTTGCACCAACTCAGGCCCCAAAAGTTTCCTTTCTCCCACCTCTAGCCATCCAATGGGTGACCTACACCTCCGTCCATATAATGCCTCAAATGGTGCCATTTGGATGATAGATTGGAAACTGTTGTTGTAGGCAAATTCCACTAAGGGTAGATATTGATCCCACCTGACCCCAAGGTCTATCACACAAGCCCTCAACATATCCTCCAATGTTTGTATGGTCCGTTCAGACTGTCCATTAGTCTGAGGGTGGAAATCTGTGCTGAAATCCAACTTAGTGCCCAATGCTTCTTGCAACTTTCCCCAAAACCTACTAGTAAACTGAGCTCCTCTGTCGATACTATAGAAATGGGGATACCATGTAGTCGTACTATCTCATCCACATAAACTAGAGTGTATTGGGTAACCCGGTAAGTAGTCTTAATCGGAAGAAAATGAGCTGACTTCGTTAACCGGTCTACTACTATCCAAATCGAGTCATAGCCCCCACTAGTTCGAGGCAAACCTGTTACAAAGTCCATGGCAATATGCTCTCACTTCCACTTGGGCACTAGTAACTGCTGTAGTAGTCCCGCGGGCCTTTGATGCTCGACCTTAACTTGCTGACATACCAGGCACTTGGATATGAACTCAACGACATCTCTCTTGAGTCCTTCCCACCAATACACCTCATTCAGATCTTGATACATCTTTGTAGCCCCTGTATGTACCACATAAGCTGCCATGTGAACTTCCTCCAATATTTCTCTCCTCAACCCATCACCATCAGGCACATAAAGTTTGGTTCCATACCTCAACACTCCATCTGTGATTTTGGTAAACATTTTTCCTTTCCTTCCCTGAGGATCCTCTAAGGTCTTAGCTACGAAATCATCTTTACTTTGTGCTTCTTTGATCCGGTCTATTAAGATAGGCCTCACTCTAAAATGTGCTAGCAATGCATTTGTCTCTGAAACATCCAAATGCATTCTCACGTCTCCCAAGCTATGAATCTCCTTAATCAAGGATCTTCTATCTGTAGAAATATGTGCCAAACTTCCCATCGATTTTTGACTCAAAGCATCCGCAACTACATTGGCCTTACCGGGATGGTAAAGAATAGTACAATCATAATCCTTTAGCAACTCCATCCATCTACGTTGCCACAAGTTAAGATCCCTCTGCTGAAATATATACTTCAGGCTTTTGTGGTCCATATATATCTCACAAGTCTCACCATACAAGTAATGCCTCCAAATCTTTAAGGCA
The DNA here is from genome assembly GCF_000208745.1 of Theobroma cacao. Classification (NCBI taxonomy): domain Eukaryota; kingdom Viridiplantae; phylum Streptophyta; class Magnoliopsida; order Malvales; family Malvaceae; genus Theobroma; species Theobroma cacao. The sequence continues at coordinate 15,786,066 of NC_030856.1, read as the reverse complement.
AACACGATCGCTGCCATTTCCAAATCGTGTGCGGGGTAATTTTGCTCATGCCTTTTAAGTTGCTTGGATGCATACGCAATTACCTTCCCATGTTGCATTAATACACACCCTAAACCAACCCGCGATGCATCACAAAATACCGTATAACCCCCCATGCCTTGAGGTAGGCTTAACACTGGAGCTGTGGTGAGACATGCCTTAAGCTTTTCAAAGCTATACTCACAAGCATCAGACCACTCAAATTTTGTATCCGTACGTGTCAACTTAGTCAGAGGGGCAACTATTTTGGAGAAGTCCTTCACAAAGCAACGATAATTGCCAGCCAAACCCACAAAGCTTCTAATCTCTGTAATTGATGTTGGCCTTGGCCATTTTTCGATTGCTTCAACTTTCTTTGAATCAACTTGTACCCCATCCTTAGATACCACATGCCCTAAGAATGCAACACTTTCAAGCCAGAACTCACACTTGGAGAACTTGGCATATAATTGATGTTCTCTCAAAATTTAGAGCACTATCTTAAGATGTTGCTCATGCTCCTCCCTACTCCTTGAGTAGATCAAGATATCATCAATAAACATTACAACAAATTTGTCCAAATAAGGCTTGAACACTCAGTCATCAAATCCATAAAGGTTGTAGGAGCATTCGTGAGTCCCAATGACATCACCAAGAACTCATAGTGCCCATACTTTGTTCGAAATGCAGTCTTGGGTATATCTTCATTGCGGATCCTCAATTGATGGTACCCTGATTGCAAATCTACCTTAGAGAAACATTGTGCTCCTTGCAGTTGATCAAATAAATCATATATCCTTGGAAATGGATACTTATTCTTCACCATCACTTTATTAAGCTGTCGATTGTCAATGCACAGCCTAAGTGACCCATCTTTCTTCTTCACGAACAACATCGGTGCTCCCCATGGGGATACACTAGGTCAGATGAAACCTTTATCCAACAAATCTTCAACTGATCCTTAAGCTCTTTAAGCTTTGCAGGTGCCATTCTATATGAGGGTATGGATATAAGTCTAGTGTCGAGAATCAAATCTATGCAAAACTCAATCTCCCGTTCAGGAGGCAAACCTGGTAGCTCCTTAGGAAATACATCCACGAACTCCTTCACCATCGACACTTGACTTACATCTCCAACCTTCGCTTGAGTATCCCTTACAACAGCCAAGTAACCTATACAACCCTGTCGTAATAATCTTCTGGTAGATATGGCTGATATTAAATTGGTTGGAGCATTACTCCTATCCCCCTAAATACTAAATGATGGTTCACCGGGGAAATCAAATCTAACCAATTTATGATAGCAGTCCACACTAGCATGGCAGGGTGATAACCAATCCATCCCCAAGATCACATCAAAGTCTAAGGTGTCTAACACCACTAGATTCACCGAAGTGTCTTTGTCCTTGACTCGCACTACATAGGACTCATATTCCCACTCGGCCACAAACACCTCCTTTAAAGGAGTAGACACCACTAATTGTTCCTCTCTCATAACATGATCTCTACCCAAACGAGATTCAAAACATGGAGAGATAAAAGAGTGGGTAGCATCAGAATCAAATAAGACTTGAGCATTCATATCACAAACTGAAAGAATACCTGAGACCACGGCATTGGATGTTTGGGCCTCATGCTGTGTTAAAGCAAACACCCTCGCCTGGCCTCTACCAATAGAACTTTGATGTCCAAACCCAGATGGCCTGCCCTAAGAGGAAGTACCAGCACCTCTACCTCTGGATCCACTAGCCTCCTGACCAGATGAGGCAACAAATGAAGGAGCAGACGAAGCTGGCTGGGTGGAACCACGAGCAGATTCTTGAGATTGATAAGCCCTCGGACAATTCCTCCTAATGTGTCCAGGTTAACCACACCCATAACAAACTGGCACCGTACGTAAGCATCGTCCACTATGTCTTCTCCCACAAGTATTGCAAGGGTGAATAACTTGACTACTCTGTCTCGAATCTTGTTGCCTCCTAGCACTGTAAGTTCTCTGTCTTACCCCAACACTAGCACTAGGTAGGTCACTCCCCTGTTGGGATAATCGTGAGTCCTTTTATGGACCCTAACGGTTAGAAGACGAACCACCACCGTTGAAATCTCTACGACTCTAATAACCTTCTGTCTTGGCCTTCTTTGCTCTATCTCTCGCAGCCCTACTGTCACTGGTCCTCATCTCGATGCGTTGAGCACGATCCATTGCTGTAGAATAGGTAGTGAAATCTCGGAATGCCACAGCCCTAAATAATGGCTCCACTAACCCATCCACAAACCTCTGAATCTTCATATCCTCAATAGAAACGAGATAGGGCGCATAATGAGCCAACTGCATGAACTTGATGTCATACTCGGACACTGTCATGCTCAAAGTTTGTACCAAAGTCTCAAACTCTCTGGCTCTGGCATTACGCACATTGAGTGGAAAGAATCGATCCAAGAAGGTTGCACTGAACTCACTCCAGGCCAACGGTGATGCATCCGTCGGTTTGCCTCTACATAAAGAGCTATACCACTCTTGCACCACATCCTCTAATTGGAAGGTGGCTAGCTCAATTGACCGAACACTAGAACATCCCAAGGCTTTACAAATCTTCTCCATCTTATTCAAGAAAACTTGGGGTTTCTCCAATGCATCAGATCCCAAAAATGATGGAGGCTTAAGCTTGAGAAAATCAAGAAGAGAAATATCTAGAAGTCCCCTCTCAACCTCATGATGTGGGCGATCGGCCTGTCTTTGGGAGTTAGTGTATTCTTGTACTGTAGGTCTCCCTTCTACTACCCTCTGTATATCCTCCATACGGGTCGCCATCATCTCTATAACCCGATTGGCTCCTTGTAGGCCTGTCGCCAAATCCTCGATGGTAATACCCCTAGTTGGGTGTCTATCTACATCACTTGAGGACTATCCCTCCTCTCACTTACTCACAAGCATATCCGCCCTCACCGGCCTAGTGGCCCTACCACGTCTACGTCGGCCCCTCCGGGTGGATGCCCGTGGCCTACCTACCATCTCAATAGGAGCATCTTGCTCCCCCATCCGTCTTGAGGCAGTTCGTGTCTTAGGTAGCATTTTTACCTAGATAAGAGCAAACACCTGTTATTAAACACATTTCATAATCATACTTAAGGAAAAAGGTGGTTTCTAAGATAGGGAATTTATGTGGTCACTTGATTGTAAAATGTGCCGCGATTCACACTTCGCAACCGGAGTTCCCACATAAACACCCGACTCTCCGCTAGACCAACAAAAGGAAGTCCTAGGACCTAGACAACCCTAGAGCTTTGATACCAACTTGATCAAGGCCCGAAATTTGGGTCGTGACATAAACTATCTAAGGCGAGTAAATGGAGACGAATTAAAATATTCTTTTCCAATATATGTTTCATAACATGAATATTCAGTTTACTCAATTAATCAACATGGCTTATATATCTCACAAAACTTGGCTCCTACCAAAATGTATATTGAATGACTTAGGTAGATAATTGAATTTATATTGAACACCGTATTTAGATAGTTACCTGAGTATTTCACATCGCATTTCATGCATTAGTATAGAGGCTGAATTGGTTTTATAAAAATTTAGCACAAATGTAGTAAATGAGTTATTGTGCATTATGTCCAGGTGGTGAGCATTTTGGCAAAAGTAAAGAGATAGTACCCGAGGATCAAGAATTGGAGTACTCGAAATTCGACTCCCGAAATAGTGAGTAACCTTACTATCATGTTAATTATCTAAAGTGGTTTTTATCCGATTTTGTGATTTTATGAAAAATGAGTTAAATGGTAAATCTTTGTGTTTTGTAATTAAAATGTGATTTAATGAAATGATTTTATAACATTGTCTTGAAATGAAATGATGGTTTGAAAATATAGTAATTGGAGATTGTTTTTATGTGTTGTAAATTTATGGTTTGAATCGAATGACTTATGATAATATTTGCATGAATGGCTAAATTGGTATTTGTTTTGAAATATATGAACTGTGTATTTAGCCTTGAGAGGCTGGATTGTGATATAATTGCCATGTCATGCGGTTGAGATTTTATTGAATTGGTGGGTTTAGCTTGCTATAGTGGGCGGGTTCCGTGGACCAGCCTATTAGAGGGGCATGGTCATCTCGTTCTTACCTCGATCGAAGAGGCGTGTAGAGTAACTCCCGAGGTACAACTTTAGAGTTCACTTCACACCAAACCACCACGTGAGGGTGGACTCAGCCAACGTCAAGGAACGATTATGTTTTCAAAATAAAAACATGATTTATGCGCACATGACTTTTTAACAGCCTTGGCGGACTCGGTTGGGATAGCCCCAGGCAAAAGTATCCCTGATAACTGAGTATGAGAATGATTTTGGCACGAGCCAAAGTTTTAAGAAATTCATAAGCCATGTTTAATACACGATTTATATGAATTGATTTTATTTAGTTGAAATGAGTTGAAAGGTGATGAATTACAATATGATAATCTATTTTAATCTATCTCCATTTACTGGGCTTTAGATATTTTAGATGATATTTGTTTACTCACTGGGATTATATAATCTCACCACCCTCTTTTTCACCCATTTCAGGCTCAAGATAGTCGGTAAATAGCTCATTTCGTTGAGGGCTACAGTTGGACTTGCATCCTTAAAAACTGTAGGTTTGCCGCTTTTGATACTTTTGGTCGTTCGTGGGCCCACATGTCACTGTAAATTAAATCTTATTCTTTGGTTATCTGTATTACAGTATGTATGAATCTATTTAGCTTTTACGCTATAAAAATTATTTACCGGGAACTCTATAAATATTATTTTATAAGAAAATAGAATATTTTATTGAATATTTTTATTATATTCAAATAGTTATAGTTTCGCTTTAAATGAATATTTTAGACATCTAAACTTATTTTTGATTATGAAATATGTGTTTTCCACTTGCATACTACATTTTTAGCTAGTTTCGAGATTTTTGAGGAAAAATGACCAAAATGCCTTTGTTAGAAAAAAATTATTTATCTATTATTTTGATTTGGAAATAGTTTATAATCTCTCAAAACATGATACTTAACAACTGTTGCTCATAGGGGAGGTGTGAAAACTAATATTAAAACCTTACGAGGTTTTGTTTGGCATTCCGAGCAATAAATGTCTATCGGCACATCGCCGTGGTTGTCTTGGGCTAGAGGGGAGTACCGGGTCGTGACAAGAATAAACCTAAAATATGGTTATTTGAAGTTAAGGATATTTGAGGTAATTAATTAGACTTGAAATATGGATAATTAAGAAATTAGGGAATTCTACCATATCATGAATTATAAAAGTTTAGAAGTTGTTTTATTGATTCTCTTTGCAGTATAGGTGTAGGTGAAATCGAACCCCTAACATTGCTTATCATAGGAATTCTCTTGATATTTTGCACTCGTATTTAGTTTTGTTAATTGCTAATTTTTGTTTAGACTTTAATTAGATTTAATTCCCCATATTTCTCATATCAAATAACATTGTTAGTTTCACTGTTTTATTTTCATATTTTTATCACTCCTTGTTGGGATTGATACTATTGTCGGATTTACCACGTAAGTGCACGTCTTCCCATAGAGAATTGCTCAAATCATTTTGCTAAGTATTAAAATTAAAACAACTCAATCTTATTCAAACAATTGAACTTTAAAACTACTAAAATTAAATAAACTAAAACTAGAACTGAAAGAAAAATTTCAATTTAACTAATTAATCAATCAACTAAAAGTTTAGAACCACAATATCCCCTCAGTGTTTCATTTGAATCTCTTTTATTCCCTTTTTACTTACTTGATAGACTTGAGTTGTTGACCTAGAGTTCTAGTTTATATATAAGTCTCTTCCGATGTTCTTATAAAAATATATTTCCTAACCAATTTACTATATTCCTATGCAAATTAAAATCAATAAAGACTTATTAAGCCTAGACTCTAATTATGGCTACATATGACATGTAAGTGTATTCCTATCCTACAAGTGAACCAAATCAATCATCTCATGCAATTGACATTTAGCATATGCTATTTCATCCATGGCTTACTCTAAACTCCCTTTTCTAGTTCTATTTACGTTTCCCAATCAATCTAATTAGTATCAGACAATCAAACGCATTACGAACAAGATTGAAATAAACAACTCAAACACTATCAAACATAAGCAAGAAAGAATATTAAAAATTTAGACTACACATTGGGTTCAATCATGATTCTAGATTAAAAAATTAGTTCAACATAAAACTACAAATATCATACAAAAAAGACATTTAACCATCAAAACTTAACAATAAAGTATAAAGATAACAAGAAAAGAAAGAACTCTTATGTTTATCAAGCTTTTGAATCGCAATCTTCCTTGCTTTCCTTGCCTTCTTGTTAGCTTCAATGTCATTTTTTCTTCAAAAAAATCTTGCCTTTTTTTTCCTCTTAAACGTGCTCTAAAAGTGGGGATTAAATAGAACTTGAATCTGTGTCAAAATAGAAGTCTAATTGCACCAAATCTCTCCCTTAACATAAGCACCACAACCATGGCCCATTAGGTGTTGTGGCACCGAATCCTCTATTTCTTGAAGCATAAATCCCTTGTCAAGGCGCCGTGGCGCTCAACACTTTGTCTTGAAATTTCAGGTGCTGCTGCACTACTTCAAATTATAACACGATTTTCTCCTCCTTAAAGGTTAAATTAGGAAAAGTGGTAAACATGAACATTGTAGCTTTGCCTTTTAGCTTTCCAATGGTTCATTAATCATGTCAATTGCACTTTTGTAGTGAATGATATGATCAAAATACAGAAACATGTGCACTGGAAGTCTACACCTTGAATGCATTCCTCTTCACCAAATATAACCTTTTTCATAGCACACCTACAAAAGCAACAAACTAACTTAAATAACAACTAAACTTAAAGAAAAACATCATAAAATAACTTAATGCAATTAAACCCAACATAGTTGAATAAAATAAAATAAATGACTAAAAATAACTAATACTTAAATTAAATCTCAAGAACTTAGAAAAAATACACCTAAAATTGTGACCAAATAACTCTATAAAATGGAGTTATCACACCCCCAAATTTAAGATTTTGCTAGTCCTTAAGCAAAACATAAATGAAAATATAAAATGAACAAAACTTAAATGATGAAAACAAGTTAAATAAACCAACTAACTAGAGATATATAACACCAACTCAATGATCTCCATAATTTCCTCAAAAGTTTATCAATAAATCTACAACTCAAAATAAAAGATAGATATCATTCAAGTTCATGTTTCAATTCAAATGCAAACTCATTCTTAAACGGATTTCTCTCTCTGTGTGAAATCTTTTACAAAAAACATCATACTTATTCGGATGAGTTTATGCCAATGCACAATTTCAAATTAGTTCTAGAACTCCATAGGTTTACTCTTCATCTTGTTGGCTCCATTAGGTTTTTATGATAATAAAACATTCCTATTCATTTGTGTCTAATATTTCTACTTGAGTGTGCAAGACAAAAATTGTATGCAAATAATTAATCAATCATTCAAATGCACATATCAAAGAGCATAGGAATAAGGAAGTCACAATTGATCAACAAGACAGAAGCCCTTTAGTCAATTAATGAAGAGTTAGTCAGCAAAGATTTAAATCAAAAGTTGGCGCGCTGAAGAGTATTGAAAAATAGAACCAACTTAGTCGACCAAGGAATAAGTTAGTCGATTAAGTGCACACTGCTAGAAACTGGGATTAGAAGATAGAGACGACTTAGTCGATTAAGATATCGGTTAGTCGACTAAGAGCATTCTGCTAGAAATTTTGAATTTGCACTAGAAGACAGATTAACAGCCAAAATTGCTACCAAATTGTTCCCAATAATAAAAACCTATCTAACTCACATCAGAGCTGATTTTTCAAGTATAAAAAAGGGTTCCAACGGCTAGAAATGTAATAAAGGCTTCCAAGAACAAAAAGAGCTCAATAGTAAAAATTCTCTGCAATACTCTTTACACATCACTCCAATCTTTGTATTTGAGATAAACACTTCACTTGGTACCATTCAGATCAAGCTAGTGATCATAGGTACATTCTTATTTCTTTTCTTCTTGAATACTTAGAGTGAGTGAGTTATTCTAAGGGGTTTGTTCAAGCTTGGGTTAGCTTGATTGAATGTATAGGTTCTAACTTAGCCTAGAAAAGTTAGTTGTTGGGTTTTGATTGATCCCATGAAAAACCATTGCTGTAGGTTATGGTTGAGCCTTTGAAAAACCACTTTGGGTTTTGGTTGAGCCTATGAAAAACCATTGTGAAAGGTTATGGTTGAGCCTTTGAAAAACCACTTTGGGTTTTGGTTGATCCTGGTAAAAACCATTGTGAAAGGGTTTGGCTAAGCTTGATAAAAGCCATTGTAAAGCTTGGTAAAAGCTTGTGAATTTCATCGGTTCATAGTGGATTAGTTTGAAAAATCCTTGGTTGAATAATCAAGGTAGTGGATATAAGTCTTGGACCGAACCACTATAAATTACTGCACATTGTCTCTTTTATTTTTAATCTTTCATTCATCTTTTAATTTTCCTTTTATCTTGAATCTGTCTCCAACTAGAAGATAACTTTATTAAGAGCTAAAAAGTGCTATTCACCCCCCCTCTAGCACATTTATTTGGGACCAACAAGTGGTATCAGAGCTAGTTCCCTGTTATTAAGGTCTAACACCCTTTGGAAGAATCCTAATGGCTTTACAAAAATCAGTGGTTGCTGAAGGACAATCAACAAACAGACCACCTCTGTTTGATGGCTATAACTATCCTTATTGGAGCACTACGATGTCAATATATATTAAGGCAATTGATTATGAGATGTGGGATGTCATAACTGATGGACCATTCATTCCTTCAACTCTAAATGTAGTGACAAATGAGATGATCCCTAAGCCAAGGTCTGAATGGACCAAGGGTAAAAATGAAAGAGTCCAGACTAATTTTAAGGCAATTAACACATTACATTGTGCCTTAACTCCCACCGAATTCAATAAAGTATCAAGCTGTACCACAGCAAAACAAGTGTGGGATAAACTTAGGATTATCCATGGAGGGACATCTTAAGTCAAGGAGTCCAAGATAGCCTTCTTGACCCATAATTATGAAATGTTTAAGATAGAGGCTGGTGAAGATATCACTAGCATGCTAGATAGATTTGCAAATATCATAAACAAATTAAGTCAATTAGGCAAACCAATTCCTGAGCATGAAGTTGTTAAAAGACTTCTTAGAAGCCTACCCAAGAATTAGAAGCCTAAGGTAACATCAATCCGAGAAGCAAAGGACTTAAATGTCATAACTTTGGATGAAATTTGTGGTTCTCTCCTTACTCATGATCTAGAACTCAAAAAAGAGGAAGAGAAAGATAGGAGGGAAGTAAAAGAAAAGAAAAAGAGCATCGCCCTAAAAGCTAGTATTCTTGAAGAAGAACTAGATGAGCTATCTTGTGATGATGATGAAGAACTAGCACTGGTTGCTAAAAGATTCAGAAAACTGATGGGCAAAAGAAACCGAAGACTAGCTAGAAGAGGGTTTAGAAAAGATTAAGGTTCTTCATGGAAAGGCAGAAACAAAAATGACTGCAACAAGAAGGAAGAACTAACCTACTTTGAATGCAAGAAGCCTGGACATTTCAAGTCCGAATGCCCCTTGCTGAAAGAAAAAACTTCAAAGAGAAATAAGAAATCAAAGAACGCAATGGTGGCAGCTACTTGGACAAACAGTGATACTTCAAGTTCTGAAGTTGAGGAAGAAAAAGTTGAAGAAAGAGCAAACTTGTGTTTGATGGCATTAGATGATGAATCTGAGGTATCCTCATCCTCTTGCAATATTTCTGTTGATGAACTTAAGGAAGAATATAAATGTTTATATGATGAATTTGAGAAATTTGTTTTGAAATACAAGACTTTAAAGAAAAAATCTGTATCTCTAGAATTAGATTTGGAAAATATCAAACTTAACTTTGATGTTGTTTTTGAACAAAGAAACTTTCTGTAAATTGAATTGGAACATTCAAAAACAGATTTTGAAACTTTAAAATTAGAGTTGGAAAGAAAAATAGAAGCCTTACAAAAGGTAAGTGAAGAAAATGCTGCACTTAAAAGTTTGAAAAATGAAACTTCAAAAAGAAATGTTTACTACAAGAAAAACTCTTCTAATGCATCATTTAGGTGTTATATTTGTGATAAAGTTCACCTATCCTATGATTGCAATAGAAAAAGAAATGTGCAGAAAATAAGAAAATATGGGTTCCAAAAGGATCCTATGTTGCTGCTAACAATCAAGGACCCATCAAGGTATAGGTATCTATAAAGAAAAATTGAATATTTGTTTTGTAGGTTGAGTTGCACTCAAAATATACATGTTCAAAAGCTCAACTAAAAAAGAAGCAACCTTGGTATATGGATAGTGGCTGCTTAAGGCACATGATAGGAAATGAAATGCTATTTGCACAGGTAGACAAGAAAAAGGGAAGAACCGTATCCTTTGGTGATGATTCAAAAGGTAGAATTCATGGCATAGAAACGGTTGGTAAGAACTCTCAAACTCAAATTAGTCATGTGTTGTTGGTTAAAGGTTTGAAACATAATTTATTGAGCATTAGTCAACTATGTGATTAAGGATTTAAGGTATGTTTTGAGTCAACTAAATGTGAAGTGATAGACATAAGCACTAATCAAGTCTCATTTATAGGAAGAAGATTAAAGAATATGTATGTTGTATTTCTTGAGGATTTTGAAATGGATTGTGAAATATGTTTTGCAGCAAATGCTGAAAATGATAGTTGGTTATGGTATAGGAGATAAGAACATGTGAGCATGCATACCATGTCAAAGTTGATTAGAAAAAATTTAGTTGTTGGACTGCTAGATCTTAAGTTTGAAAATGATAAGATATGTGATGCTTACCAACTAGGAAAACAAGTTAGAACATCCTTTAAGACCAAGAAAGTTGTCTCCATATCTAGACCTATTGAATTGCTGCACATTGATCTATTTGGTCCAATAAGTACAACTAATCTAGGAGGAAAATCTTATGGCTTTGTAATAGTTGATGACTACTTTAGGTACACTTGGGTATATTTCCTTGCTTATAAAAATGATGCCCTACTAGCATTCATAAGTCATTGTAGGAAGGTTGAAAATGAAAAAGGACTAGCTATAGTTAATATTAAGAGTGATCATGGAAGTGAGTTTGAAGGAGATGAATTTGATAACTTTTACAATGAAAAAGGGTTGGATCATAATTTTTCTACACCTAGAACACCCCAATAAAACGGAGTTGTAAAGAGGAAAAACAGAACCTTGAAGGAAATGGCTCGAACTATGCTATGTGAGAATAATCTACGTAAATACTTTTGGGCAAAAGCTGTTAACACAGCAGCTTATATTCTTAATAGAGTGTCTATAAGAGCCATAATATCAAAGACTCCATATGAACTTTACAAGGGTAGGAAACCAAATATCTCTCATCTTAGGAGCTTTGGTTGTAAGTGTTTTGTATTTAACAATGGTAAACAACCTTTAGGAAAGTTTGATGCAAAGAGTGATGAAGCTATATTTTTAGGATATGCATTAAACTTAAAAGCCTATAGAATCTTCAACAAAAGATCTTTAATGATTGAAGAATCCATCCATGTAGTTTTTGATGAATCCAATACCTTACAAAAGGAAATTTCTAATGATGAAAATGATATGGATGATCTTGAAAAACAAATGGAATAGATGAGTTTAGATGATAAGAAAAACGATGAAGAAAATTCTCTAGGAAGAGAAATAGAACCTCCACCCATAGAAACCTTGCAAAGAACTGAAAATTAGCATAATGACCTTCCAAGGAGTTGGAGATATGCAAAAGACCACCAACAATAACTAATCATAGGTGATATTTCACAAGGTGTTAAAACTAGGAGAGCAACAAGAGAAACTTATGAGTTTTTTGCTTTCATATCTCAAATTGAGCCTAAAACATTTGAGGAAGCAGAAAAAGAGGAAAGCTGGATATTGGCCATGTAAGAGGAACTTGATCAATTCAAAAGAAATCATGTGTGGTCATTAGTCTCTAGGCTTATAAATCACCCTATTGTTGGAACAAAATGGGTGTTTAAAAATAAGGTAGATGAGCAAGGGAATGTAATTAGAAATAAAGCTAGGTTGGTAGCCCAAGGATATAACCAAGAGGAAGGAATAGACTATGATGAAACCTTTGCACCGGTTCCTAGGATAGAAGCTATAAGATTACTTCTTGCATTTGCATGTTTTATGAATTTTAAATTATTTCAAATGGATGTAAAGAGTGCATTCTTAAATGGATTCATTCAAAAGGAAGGATATGTTGAACAACCACTAGGATTTAAGGACTATGAAAAACCATATAATGTTTTCAAACTTCACAAAGCCTTGTATGGATTGAAACAAGCTCCTAGAGCTTGGTATGAGAGGCTTTCAAAATTTTTGGTTGAAAAAGGTTGTGTTAGAGGTAGTATTGATACAACATTATTTATCAAAAGATATTTAAAAGATTTAATTATTGTTCAAATTTATGTGGATGACATTGTGTTTGGTGGAACTAATGAGGCTTTATGCAAGAATTTTGCTAAAGAAATGCAGGGGGAATTTGAGATGAGCATGATGGGTGAGTTGAAGCATTTTCTTGGGCTTCAAATCAAACAAAGTGAGAAAGGAATCTTCATCAATCAAGAGAGATACACTTAAGACATGCTTAAAAGGTTTGATATGCTAAAGCTGAAATCAATTTGTACACCAATGAGTCCATCCACCTGACTTGATTTAGATGAAAAAGGAAAGGATGTTGATTAAAAGCTCTATAGAGGTATGATCGGATCACTTCTTTATTTAACAGCTAGCAAGTTTGATATACAATTCAGTGTGTGTTTGTGTACTCATTTTCAATCTCAACCCAAAGAATCACACATGATTGCTATTAAAAGAATTTTAAGATACCTCATAGACACACAAACTTTAGGGATATGGTACCCTAGAGAATAATCCTTTAGCTTAGTTGGATATTCGGTTGCTGATTTTGCTGGCAGCAAAATAGATAGAAAGAGCACTAGTGGAACCTGCCAGTTTTTAGGTAGTATGCTTGTGTCATGGTCTAGCAAAAAGCAAAATTCAGTTGTTCTGTCTACAACAGAAGCAGAATATGTATCTCTAAGTAGCTGTTGTGCTCAAATCTTACGGATCAAACAACAACTAAAAGACTATGGAATGTCAATGAATAACATACTAATATATTGTGACAATACAAGTGCAATCAACATTTCAAAAAATCCTATGTAGCATTCTAAGACTAAGCATATTGAGATTGGGCACCACTTTGTTAGAGATCATGTAGTTAAAGGTGATATTAAAATTGAGTTTGTAAATACTTTACATCAATTAGCTGACATCTTCACAAAACCCTTAAATGAGGATAGATTCTATGAGATTAGAAGAAATTTAGGAATGATTAGTATGCAGGACGTTTAGGAAAAATTTTGAAATTTTCTCAAAGGATAGAAGGCATTTAGTCGACTAAGAGAGGAACTTAGTCAACTAAGAGCATTCTATCTCTTTAAATAATACAGTTAGTTAGAAGAGAAAAAGAATAAAATAGTGAACAAAAGCTATATACCGGGTGAAGAGAATGGGCAGCAAATACTGCCTAGATGAAAAATAAAATAGGAGACAAAGTTTGAATTTTAAACAGGAGAAAAACTGACAATATTTAAGAGGGAGACAGACGGTTTTTGGGAAAATCAAACTGCCCATTAACTCATTTCCTCTACATTTTCTCTTTTCTGAAACTAATTCACCTAAAACTGAAACCCTCTCCACTTAGATTCTCAAAACCCTCAATATGAAATTTCTCAAACCCAAAATAGCAAAAACCTCTATAACCAAAGAGATGGCTGAGAAAAAGAAAGAAAAATGACCACTGGAAGAAGGCATGCAAGCAGAAATATAGAAGAAGAAACAAAAAATTCTGTCTTCATCGATGAGTGAAAATTTTGGAAAATTACAAAAGGAAAAGGAACAGAAAACAAAGAAGAAGAACGAGAAAGGAAAATCATCTAAGAAAGGTAACACCTCATCTTCTAAGTTTAAGAATAAAGCACATGAAGATAGATACAAGAAATTAGAGAATGGCCCCATTACTTGTGGAAAATACATTGACTGGGATAGTTTCCATGAAATTCCAAAAATTCAAATAAGCTTATCTAATTATTTTAAGGATTTAAAACTGAAGGAGTTTAGCATCTTTAAGAATCGGTCCTATAGTGCTAACTTGGTAAAAGAATTTTATTCAAGTATTTGACAAAGACGAACTACAAGAGCCTGATGATTATCTTCATGATGGCATGAATGTGTTTTTAAATGGAAAAATATTATTCTAACTGCTGCTGATCTAGGGAGTTTACTTAAGATTGAATGTGAGGAAAGAGAGTTTGATTTTCCTGAAAATTATGACCCATCCTCCTTATGGGAAATAATTACAATGAGAAAGGAAAAATACTCCTCAAAAAGTAATGCTAGTCTAATTACCAGTCCCTAAATTAGGATTCTACATTACTTTATAGTGGCAAACATTCATGGTAGAAGTGGCAGCTTTAGCTACATTAGCCTTCAGGACTTATGGCTAATGGAGCATACATTCAATGGTTCTCCCTTGAATCTAGGTTGATTTATGGTTGAAAGAATGAGAAGAGCTTGTACAAGGGACAAGATAAATTTGCCATATGGAAATATCATTACTGCACTGGTACAGAAGAAAAGAATTTGGACCAAAAGGTATGAAATGGACTTGGTAAAGAGTAATGACCAGGCTATCTATTTAGGTAGTTTGCCAAAGATGGGTTACAAGTTAGATGGAGAAACTTTTGTTAAATCACCTAAGGTCTCTGCAATACTAGTACAAACAAAGGCAATACCCTTACCATTTTCTAGTGAAATGATTTTCAATCTGTTGATGAGAATGGATGGGAAGCTTACAGAGCAATCTGCAAAAATTATGAAAATGGAAGAAAGACTTACAGATATTGAAAATATTATAAAGGAAAAAGGGAAATCTACTACTAAGCCTACAATTGAAGACACTTCAGTAACTCTAAGCCCAGCACCAGTAGGGGAAGCTACTGAAGGCCCTGCCTTCCTAGCTGAGAGTTTTGGAGGCCCTGTTCCTCAAGATAATGATGCTGAACCAATGATTGACCTTGAAGCTGAGCTTGAAAAATTAAAAGAATTAGATAGGGGGACTGAAGTTCTTGGATCTCTTGATGGCACCTCTCCGCCTATTCAAAATCCACAACCAGAACCTCAACCATCTCCTCCACATTTTGAAAAGGTTTCAACCACGGGCTTGTTTCATCAAATGGTTCATAAGGAGCAAGTTGAGAAAGAAACAGCTCAAGCAAAAACACAGCAAGCCATATCTGCACCAGCACAAACAGAAAAGAAGTAGACTAGGAAAAAAAAAAGAGAAAACTACTGCAGCCCCACAAACTAAACCAAAACCACCTAGTAAAGGCATCAAGAGAATGGCAACCAAGACCAAGTTCTTCAAAATAAGAAAATCCTCCAAGATTGCTGAAAAGGCTAGACCACCAATCATCTCTTCTCCTCAAGAACCCTTGGAAGTTTCTGACAAATCCTCACCTAAACCTTCACCATAAAAATCACCACCAAAACCTTCTCCTAAACCCCTTAATGTCAAATATTTCACTGATGATCCTCTATCTCATCCTCTTCAGAAGATGATTAAGCATCCTTGAAGATTTGATAATGACAAAAATGGGGAGAAGTGGAGAGCTAAGGGGAAAGGGAAATTTGATTAAAAAAAAAAGTTAGGGTAGAGGTACCGGAAATCTAGGTGAAAATGAAGGTGTTGAATCTGACTAGATTGTTTATGGTAGTTTGCTGAAAATTCGATACTAATCATTGTACTGAGACACTATTTATTTATTTTGTTCTGTTGCTGATGACTGATGCTGAAAGTGTGTTGAGAACTTATTCTGATAAAGTACTGAAAACTTATGATATTTTTGGTTAGATTGTGAATGAATGCAATGCTGATAAGTTGATGATTGAATATTTAAATATGTTATTGAGTTTCTACTGATGCTTTGGTGCTGACATTAAGCTGATATGCTGATAATTAATTGTTGATATGATATTGTGAGTGAAATTTGGATGAAAATAAATATGAATGCTGATATTTTGACTGGATGGTTTATGGCATTTAGCTTTGGAATGAAAGTCTGGAAACAATATGACAGACAGGAAGCTGAAGTAGTAATAATGTTTTGTCATCCTGTCACTTGCTGTTTATTATTCCATAAGCCTATGTAAATATATTCTGTCAAAAATTTAAACTCTTATATGTCATTTTTTATATGAAAAAAACAAAAACATGCTGAAATGAATAATGTCATTTTCTAAATGACAAGAATTAAAATATGATGGAATAAACAAGTTAAATAAGCACGAACTAAGGGAGAGCATACACATAGGGGGAGAAATCCTCATCTTTGTGCAAAACTGAAAAAGAATAAAAGGACACTGTGCTGTTAATCAAAGAATGTTTTACCATCATAAAAAATGGGGAGATTGTTGGCTCTATTAGTTTTTGATGATAATAAAACATTCCCATTCATTTGTGCCTAATATTTCTACTTGGGTGTACAAGACAAAAATTATATGTAAATAATTAATCAATCATTCAAACACACATATCAAAGAGCATAGGAATAAAGAAGTCACAATTGATCAACAAGACAGAAGCCCCTTTTGTCGATTAATGAAGAGTTAGTCAGCTAAGATTTAAATCAAAAGTTAGTGGGCTGAAGAGTATTGAGAAACAAAACCAACTTAGTCAACCAAGGAATTAAGTTAGTCGACTAAGTGCACACTGCCAGAAACTAGAATCAAAAGATAGAGACGACTTAGTCTACTAAGATATCGGTTAGTCGACTAAGAGCATTCTGTCAAAAATTTTGAATTGTACATTAGAAGACGGATTAACAGCCAGAATTGCTACCAAACTGTTCCCAACGGTCAAAAGCTATCTAACTCACATCAGAGCTGATTTTCCAAGTATAAAAGAGGGTTCCAACGACTAGAAATGTAACGAAGGCTTTCAAGAACAAAAAGAGCTCAAAATAGCAAAAATTCTCTATAATACTCTCTGCACTTCACTCTAATCTTTGCATTTGAGATAGGCACTTCACTTGGTACCATTCAGATCAAGCTAGTGATCATAGGTACATTCTTATTTCTTTTATTCTTGAATACTTAGAGTGAGCGAGTCACTCTAAGGGGTTTATTCAAGCTTGGGTTAGCTTGATTGAATGTATAGGTTCTAACTTAGCCTAGAAAAGTTAGTTGCTGGGTTTTGGTTGATCTCGTGAAAAACCATTGTTGTAGGTTGTGGTTGAGCCTTTGAAAAACCACTTTGGGTTTTCATTGAGCTGGTGAAAAATCATTGTGAAAGGTTGTGGTTGAGCCTTTGAAAAACCACTTTGGGTTTTGGTTGATCCCGATAAAAACCATTGTGAAAGGTTTTGGCTAAGCCTTATAAAAGCCATTGTAAAGCTTGGTGAAAGCTTGTGAATTTCACCGGTTCATAGTGGATTAGTTTGAAAAATCCTTGGTTGAATAATGAAGATAGTGGATGTAGGTTTTGAACCGAATCACTATAAATTGCAGCGTATTGTTTGCTCTATTTTTAATCTTTCATTCATCTTTTAATTTTCCTTTTATCTTGAATCTGTCCCCAACTAGAAGATAACTTTATTAAGAGCCAAAAGTGTTATTCACCCCGCTTCTTTATTAAGAGCCAAAAGTGCTATTCACCTCCCTTCTAACACATTTATTTTGGACCAACACATCTCTTTCTCCACTAATGTATACTAATACTAAGTTGGGAATCATTGGTCTTTATTAAGCTTGTAATGTATAACTAAGGCCAAGGTAGGATAAAGAATATTAATGTGGCTTAAATCACCCTAAGTACATATTCATTCTTTCTCTTATTCTTATTCTCCACATACACCTTCTGTCACAGCCCAATTTTTGAGCCATGACCGGCGTAAGGGCCTAATGGGCTCAGCCCACCAAGCCCAAGCAAGCCTACTTACATGATCTTATACATTAATCCATATTCCTTTAGAATCTGAAATACGTAATACTCAATTACAATTCCTTTGAAAACAATTCATAAAACCCAATCATGCATTCATAATGGCATCATCAACCATTATATACATATATAAAATAACAAATGAACCGCAATGTTTCACATCAAATATCCATATACACATAATTAGACCTTGATCGTCAGCGGAGTGACTCTGAGCATGATTGATAACACTTAGTGGCACGTGAAACCCACCGAGCAATGTATAGGGAGGAGCACCTTGTCCTAGGATCCAATCACCTTTAACTCAGAAAACCTAAAACATGAATTTTTTTAAAAAAAGAGTGAGTACAAACTCAGTGAGTGAACATAAGAGGGGAACAAGCAACATTAAGGAAGGTTTTAGAAAACATGATGTACTTGTTTCAAAAACAATGCAATTGAATTAATTTCTTACTAAAAACCCCTTATTTAAACCATTGGTCCCTTAGTCACTTGATGACGAAAAACTCATGAACAACAAAGAAGTTGAGAAGTGAACACTTTAGTAAAATTCAAGCAAGTCAAGCATAATAGACTGATTCTCACTGCAGTGAAAAGGCATCCTCGCTGCAACAAATTGTGTGACCTCAACCCCTGTAGGCTCATAATGAGGCATAGGTGTAATAACCCGAGCTAGGGGTAGTTTCATCATTTCCTCTAATAAGTTCCTAGAAGGAATTTTTTTATATTTAAAGTCTAAATAAGCATAAAGACCTAATAAATGATGTATAATGATGAAAACACGAAGAAAACTAGATGTGGCAATAATTTTCGTAACAGGGATAAAATGGTCATTTTGCACCTCGGGTCAAAATTTTTAAGTTTTCGCAGACCCGAGCATGTTTAGACTATTATGGACCTTGTCTTGGTATAAAAAGAGTAAAATGATTGCACCAAGGATTGAAGGAGAACAAGTTAATATGCTAAGGGCATTTTCATAATTTCAATTGGAATGGATAAGCTTGACCTATAAATACCTTTCTTCCAGTAGCTTCCTCATTGTCCAGCAGCTTTTCTTCTTCTTCCTTCTTCCCTCTAACATTTCTTCATCCTCCATGGAAGCATGGTATGAAAACTTCATAACTTACTCTCTCTAGCTCCAAATTTCATGCTTTTGCCCACTCTTTCATACGATTTTTCATGCTTTTCCACTTTTACACCTTAAAACCCTCAAAAAGTCCTTGTTCAACATTGTCTCTCACTAATTAGAGCTTTTAGAGAGAGAAAGAGAGATTTTCCACATTTGTTTGGAAGCAATTGGAAGAGAATTCAACTACAAAGAAACCATAAGGTGAGTGATGAACTAGGCTTGGTTTTAAGTTGTTGATAATGGCTAGTAATTGGGATTATGAGCTGTTTTATTGTTGAGTTGTTTACTCATTTTTAGTGTGATTAGAGTAGTGCAAGGAATAGCCATTTGATATAGTTGGAAGCCAATTAGGAATGACTAGTAGAATTTGAATTAGAAACTAGCTTTTGGAGTGATATTAATGTAAATTGGATTAGTTGTGATGTTTGTGTATAGGTTCCAACAAGGCCTCACATGTCCATTTAGAGTATTAGTTGAGGTTAGAGTCAAGCAAAAGAAACAACAAGACCGGTGAGTGAATTGCATCTCAAAACTTGTTTTGGGAATGTTAATGAAATTAGACAAACATTTGAATGATTTATCCAGCTTTTCTTAAAAACAAGTGCCTTGGGAACAAGCCTTTGAAAATTGCCTTTATGTTGTGACATGTGGTTGGTTATGGATTTATGCACTATTGCATTTTGGTGGTGTATATATATATATATGTGGTGTGCATGATAATTGATATTGTGTATGATGATTATAACCGTGTGTGTGAATGATGTGGGGGGATGCACATGCCGGTGATGGCGTGGTGAGGGAGGTGGATGATGATAGTGCCCGTGTGCACGATGTGGGGGGATGTACACGATGGCACTGACTATGCATGATGTGGGGGGATGCACACGATGACTTCGGCTATGTGCACAATGTGAGGGGATGCACATGAGCTGGGTGAGATGATGGTCGTTTTGGTGTTTATTTATGTATATAAGTATATATATGTTTGCGAAATAAAAGTTCATGAGTAATGGTATATGATTGTAATGCATGTGAAATTTGGCATGATGAATATTGAGAAATTACCATTTTCTTGCAAATTGATTTTTATTGCAGCAGCACATGGATTTTTTGTGCAAAGGAAGCCTTTTTTTAACTAAGGTGCCCTGGTTTTCGCTGTAGCGAGAAACATTCTGTTTTGGCAGCAGAAAACTCGCTGTAGCAAAAATAAATCTCGCTGCAGTGAGAAACTCCTGGGTTTTGATGTAGTTCCTTCACTTTGGTGAAGATTTTGACCACTTTTTCGTCCGAACTAGGAAAAGTGGTAAACATCAAAGTTGTACCCCTACCTCTTAGCTTACTAATGGTTGAAAAATCAGGTCAATTGGACTTCTGTAGCGGGAGATATACTAGAAAAACGGAAACATATACAAACTAACACTTTTTCTCGCTGCAGCAAGAAACTTTCTGTTTTGGCCGCCCAAATCTCGCTGTAGTGAGAAACTTGCTACCATGCTCTCTACCTTGCTTGATTTTGACATTTTTTTCACCCATTTAACCTCATGGGTTGATCTTGGGTTTTTGCAACACTATGAAGTTATTAATCAAAGTTTGGAATGAGGGGTTTTTAGTAAGAAACTAAATCAATTGCATTGTTTTTGAAACAAGTGCATCATGATTTCCAAATTCTTTCTATTGATTGCTTGTTCCCGTCTTATGTTCACTCATTGAGTTTTATACTCATGTTTCTAAAATTCATGTTTTTAGATTGGAGGCAGTTGGGACAAAGATTGAGTCGCACACATATGCTCGCCTTCTTGGTAGGTACTATGGCACCTTAGTAGCTGTACCCTCACCCACGGTCACTCCGCTGATGGTCAAGAGTTGTATGATTGTGTGTACATATAAGTAATGTAGACCACTCAGATTCATGTTAGAAAAATCAAATATGTATATTTGATTACTGAAGCCACTTTAAGGTGGCAAATGAGTGATACTATGTTAGTATAATACAATTGTGAGTATTGGGTTACTATAAAATGTTGTTGAAATATTTTTAGTTGAGAATTACAATATAGGTTTGAGAAATGATGGTTTGGAATGATGATCGGGATTGCATAAATAGGCTTGCTTGGGCTTAGTGTGTTATGCCCATTAGGCTCATGCATCGGTCATAGCTTGGAATTTGGGCTATGACAATGTTGGTATCAGAGCTCTAGGTTTAGTTAAGTCCTAGGGATTCTTGTGTTAGTTAGTGGAGTTATCGAAGTTAATGTAGAGTATTGTTTATGGTTTGTGACTGCAGCATAATTCATTAACAGGAGGCTATATAAACTCCTATTTCTTGTAACCTACCCTCTTGCTAACATTATGCAAAGGTCCTAAGTGGTACCGTTGTCTGAGTTTGAGATGCCACCCAAGACACGAGTTGTTGTTGGAAAGATTTTAAGCAAATGCTTCTAATGAAAGGTTAATGTAATAACAAATTCCTCCGATTAAAGATGGAGGAAATTGGAGCTGGACTAGTAGGTCCGTAATGACTTATTCATTCAATGGAGTTATAACTTGAGCCTATAATTGTCAATGAGAAGAAATTGGACGATATTGGATCATTATTGCGAACAATATAAAGAAGCGTATACAGTAATGGTACAAGGGGCGTACTTTGATTGGAATGAATAGTGATGATTGTGATTCACTTGAAGTTTATAAATTTAAGCATTGAGGTAAGAGAAAGCCAATACTTATTTGCACGGAGGTAAGTGCACTTGGTTAATCGAGCTTGTTATGCCATATATAAATGGTGTTGGGCTTCCGAAATATTTATATGAGAATATGTGTTGAATATGGGTACAACAGGTTAGAGGGAGCTGGTTTTGATTCCAATTAAGTGATTGTGAGATCCCAAGGGTTAATTTGAACTATTATGGTTTAAAATTAAAGGTATACAACTTAGCTCATTGGTGAAAATCACTGATTATTATAATTAATGGTCACGAAGTAAAAGGCTAGCAAATGATCTACTCTAAGGATGAGCTTAAATTTTGCTATGCTGAGTGTGGAGCCAAAGGATTAAAGGCCTAGATGTAGATTTAGCAGTTTGGAATTAAATGACATGGAAATGACAAATTTAGTCTAAGTGGCATATGGAGTTCTATATGAAGATCGATATATAAATTGCTTTAAAGGTCAATGTAAAAATATGCTTGGTTCAATATGCAACCTATGATGTAAATGATTAGTCTTGAACATGACTTCTCCAAAGGTAAGGGACTTAAAACATGTGGATTTTCATATATGCTCTTAGAGGAAGCTTGTGCATCCTAAGGTGAAGAAATTTTGATCTTATGCTTGCAAAAGCAAGATACAAAAAAATTAAGTGAATTGTCTATCTTATGGATGTAATTGGTTAAGAATTGATGAGTAAAGTCAAGATCTTAACACTAAATGGTGTACAATTTGATATATGTGTATCTAAGAGTAAATTTGGAGATCATTGCTTAATCAATTTGCACTGAATGTTGTGGTAAAAGTATATGAATGTTAGTAGTGAAGTATGTCCAAAGTGAGATATGTGGAGACTAATGTTCCGATCGCAAACTTGTGATAAGAAGCTAGTTTTGCAATTTGTGGTTTCCATGATAATAAAATACATGGAGGTTATCAATATGTAGGCATACACTTGGAGTTGTACATCTTGTGATCCCCATGCATCATGTGGAAGGAGATATCCCATAGGGGAGTTTACCCTGATTTATGGTTTCTTGACTATAGGCTTGGCATGAGATTGAGAATGCCCTGGCATAAATGTGGAATGTATTGTGAAAGGTTGAAAAGCCACATATACCTTAACAAGGTCAATAACATGAATGAGGGGGAAATATGGATGTTGATATGCTGAGCATAAAGAGCTTAAGGATAATTAATGCAATTATACTAAGTTAGATGGTATGATCCGAACTAAGAACACAAACACCTTGGGAGATTTTAAAATAATGCCCAGTGAGGTTAGTGAGCTAAAGTGTTATCAGGCATATAATGAACGATTAAAGTTATGTGCTGCTTTGAAGATAAGCCTTTGATTGATTAAGTTCTCAATGGAACCCTATTAAAGGAAGTGTTTAAGTGTTTTCGAAGTGTATGGAAAAGCATAAGAGAATATATTAGCTTGACTTGCTATAAGAGGTCGAAATTGGATGGCTATGAGTGGCTTGTGAACAATCAAGCAGTGTAAAGTATGTGCTCATAAAGGGAGCTATGATTAGTAGATAAAGGTGGAACTTTAGAATTTCATTGTCATAGTTACTATATTATATTTTGTATTATATGATATAGCGTAGACCATCAATGATGAGGTTGTGTTCAATGCTTTAGGCCTTGAACTGTAAGCTATGGACATGTATCCACCTTGTGAATACCCTGATGAGATAAATTCGAAAGATTTTTCACAGTGAGACAACATTAAAGCTCAAAGAGCAAATGGCTATACAGTCAAGTTGGGCTCGTGACTGACATGTCACATAAGTATGAAGATATGATACAAGCATAAGTATACTTGGAACTACTAGTTTGAGGCAATGATTATCCTACCATTTTGTGGACCTTATGAGGTTTTGGTCTCAACATAATTGTAGACGCAAGGCATAAATTGTGAAATATGCCTCCCCCACAAGTTTCAATTTATTTTGAGTAATTATCAAGGTAAAGTGCCTGATAGGGATAGTAGAAGGTTGAACTATACTTCAAATGTTTAGAGAAAGAGGGTGACATGGTTTGATTAAATGATACTTGTCACGACCCGAAACTCCCCTCAAGCCCGTGACAACCGCAGAGACGTCCCAATAGACATTTATTGCCCGAAATGCCAACTGGAACCTCGCAAGGCTTTAATATCAGTTTTCACACCTCTCCTGTGAGCAACAGTTGTTAAGTATCATGTTTTGAGAGATAATAAACTATTTCCAAATCAAAACAATAGAAAAATAATTTTTTTTCCCACAGGGGCATTTTGGTCATTTTTCCTAAAAAATTTCGAAACTAGCTAAAAATGTAGTATGTGAGTATAAAACACATAATTCATAATAAAAAATAAGCTTAAATGTCTAAAACCTTCATTTAAAATGAAATTATGACTATTTGAATATAATAAAAAAATATTCAATAAAATATTCTATTTTCTTATAAAATAATATTTATAGAGTTACCGGTAAATAATTTTTGTAGCCTAAAAGCTAAATAAATTCATACATACTGTAATACAGATAAACAAAGTATAAAATTTAATTTACAGTGACACGTAGGGCCACAAACGACCAAAAGTAATGAAGGCTATGAACCTACAGTTTTTGAGGATGCAAGTCCAATTGTAGCCTTTAACGAAATGAGCTATCTATTGACTATCCTGAGCCTGAAATGAGTGGAAATGAGGGTGGTGAGATTATATAATCCCAGTGAGTAAACAAATACCATCTAAAATATCTAAAGCTGAGTAAATGAAGACAGATAAAATAGTTTAATATACTGTAATTCATCACTTTTCAACTCATTTCAGCCAAATAAAATCAATTCATATAAATTGAGTAATCAACATGGCTTATGAATTTCTTAAAACTTTGGCTTGTGCCAAAATCATTCTCATACTTAGTTATCAGGGATACCTTGATCGAGGGCTATCCCAACCGAGTTCGCCAGGGTTGAAAAAAAGTTTTGTACGCATAAATCATGTTTTTATTTTGAAAATATAGCCGTTCCTTGGCGTTGGCTGAGTTCACCCTCACGTGGTGGTTTAGCGTGAAGTGAACTCTAAAGTGTTAACCTCAGGAGTTATCCATCCGCGCCTCTCATACTGAGGTATGAATATAATAGAGTTATCGTGCCTCTTCTAATAGGCTGGTCCACAGAACCTATCCACTGCAACGACTAATCAATAACCCACCAATTCAATAAAATTTAACAGCATGACATGGCAATTTTATCATTATCCAACCTATCAAGGCGAACAACAGTTTATACATTTTCAACACAAATACCAATTCAGCCATTCATTATCTAAAATATTCCACATGGAGAATTCGGCCAATGGTGGGTGATGGAAGAACATGAATTTTTCTTGCTTGATTTTCATGCTACACATCACCAATTAACTAAAAACACTAAAATATCTCAAAATTTAATCAAATCAAGCATCAAAACCTCTCTCTAAGTGTTCAGCCAGCAAGATACACATAATGAAATCATGTGATTCAACGATGGAAAATGCAAAAGAATGCATGGGAAAGGTAGATCGCAAGTTTAAATCAAGAAATTTTACCTTTGATTGCTTGATTACTTGAAATCCACCAAATTTTCTCTTGAATTTTCACCCTAGGGTTCTTGTTCTTTCTTGTCTTCCTTTGTTCTTGCTTTGGCCTACCGTATGAAGAGAAATGGGATGATTTTGTGCTGATTTTTAAGCCAAATAATAAATGAATGAAAATTCGACACATGTCACCATTCCATTGGTCCATGTGTCATACTTACCCATTAAGTAATCTCTCTCCACCACTTAAATTTCCTCAATTATCCATTATAATATTGGGTAAAATCCATGTGCTGGACAAGTGTAGGGTGATGTTAAATTACAATTTTACCCCTAGGGTGGCAAAATGACTATTTTGCCTTTATACTCGAAAAAATGCTGAAATTTAAAATTTTCACTTCTTAAACTTAAATTATGTTCTAAATAGTCAATCTTGATCAAAAACTTCTTCCAACATTCAAATTTTAACCTCGGGTGGCAAAATGATCATTTTACCCCTAGGTCATGAAAATTCTAATTTGACTCCAAATCGGTTCTCAAACTCCGAATCACCATTTAAAGTCATTCTGGGGTTTTAAAATTCACAATTTCATCTTAAAATCACTCTTTGGACTAGTTCCAGGCTTAAATTAACTTAGTTGTACCATTGGTAAATTGTCGTTCTTTAAAGATTTTCGAGGTACCCAAGTAAGCAAACATGCATTCTTATGTAAGAATGGCATAATAAATATATTGTAGAGCTGGGCTTGACAACACTACCCCCTTTGAAATAAAATTTTGACCTTAAAATTTCATTTACTGAACTTAGAGAAAAAGTGGGGATATTGTTTTCTCATTTAATGCTCGACTTCTTATGTCCTCTCCTTTATAGGGAATTTCAATTTGTTCACCTCATTTACCTCCAATTCAACTCGAGTATTTCACTTATGTCTATTAGTATCCTTTAAAATAAGATCAATAGTAACCTTCACAATTATGATCTCTTATATCGAGACACCAAACATGCTTCTATTACTATCATTAAACTTGAACCATAACTCCATCTCAATGATACCAATTTCAATCGTATTTTATACTTATTTAGGTATACCAATCACTATCTTATTACTTTATTCCATATCAAATTTCTCGACTTTCATTCATTCATCCTATCCTCATACACTATTGTGTAGTTTACGGCATCATTAACATGCCATGCTCATTCCTGTACATATCCTCAACACTAGGGAAGATTAATGGCTTCAATTATTTCCACATACTTCATGTTTACCTTGCATTTAGGAAATTTCAATCTTCTTAATCCTATTAATCCATCTCATATGGCTTAATCACACTATAGGTAACATTCCCTTAACTATTTCCCCAAAATTCCTTAGGTCGTCATAAATCGACTTCTAATAAGATTCTTAATCGTTACATTATCTATACAACTCATCAAATAGATTGAGTTCAAATCTCGAACCACTAAAACCATTCTTCATTTTAGTTGGGTACATCACTAACTCCACACACACGTATACACGCAAATTCAAATGTCCATATTCCTCATTAAGTATAAGGGTCTCTGTTTTCAAATACCTTCAAACTAATTTCTCTTTGTTCATTCCCATCCATAACTAAGATTCAATAGACTAATCTTCATAATTCATACAAATTCTCATCATGCCTGTGCATAGTTCTACATCATTTACATACTTATACTCTTTTCTTATCATTTTCAATTATATGTTTAAGTTTCCTTATACTATATATCATTGTATCATAATGTCATCTCCATTGAATTATAATCTATTATACGTGTATGCTTTATAATCCCATTGATGCCTCAAAGATTTATCTTAACTTGATCATTGCATCTTATGAAATACTAGAATTCCTAAGAGTCATCTTTTTTTTCTTGATTATCCTTCATGCCTCTACATTACTTTGTATCCTTCTTGCATTCTGATATTGATTTGTCACTTAAAACTCAGACTCATTTGAATCATGTATGCCTCAAGCATTTTCGAATTCCAATTTCCATAATTATATATTAGGAAAGTTTCATTATCTGACTTCATTATCAAGGTCAACTTCAATCATCCTTTGTTCCACTCTTTCATATAAACATAACATCATTCTCCCTTAGCCAATTTATAAATTGCACTTGAAATTGCAAAATTTGAAACTAGATTATCCTCAAGTACCATTCAATGTTAATACTAATATCACTCTCAGCTTACAGCTTCCTTTTTATGATCACATAACTTAGTGCTTGCTTTCACGAGATCCATGGCAGAACTTCTCTTGACTATTTCCTTGGGGATATCTATCTTAAACTTATGTCTCATAACATGTGATCACTTAACTCGTAACTTAGCCATTTATGTGGCATCCCCTTCGGGGCCAACTCCAAGGTATTGTTATGTCTGGATCCCCATCACTTGACTTACTCGAAACCCCGAGCCTAAGGGCTGCACGATAGGCCCTGCGGGACCTTCTCGCCAAGTTTCGAACCCCAAACCTTTTGCTTCCCCCCCCGAAGGCAATGCCTCTAACCATTTAAGCTTTAACTCATTTATATCGATACCTTCCAAAACCTTAAAACTCTAGTTAACAAAACTTAGAATCAAGTTCAATGACTTTAGGTCAACTCGTAAGTTCAACTTCACATCTGTCTCATTTTATACATGCGTCCTAGACATGAAATGTTCTTAGCACTGTGGCACTGTGGCTATTGGAGCTTACTTAATCAATGTTATTCATCTATATTTAAGTTTACTACACTAATCATTCTCAACCGTTTGCTTTCCCTTCAAGCTTACGTCACAATTTCCATAACCATTTATATCCTTTTGTGCTTATCACATATAATAGGTAAAGTCGATATTTTCAAATTCATCTCATCCTATAACACTTGTCAACAATCAATAAATCTCACTTTAGAATACTCTTTTCATATTGTATAGTAACTTCACCATATAGTATCACAGCACTATGTTCCTCCATTCTACTATCATGCATACTCCACATAAATTAATTAAAAGATTTACATACCTTAACTAATGCTAATTCCATTTAATCATATCTTAAATACTCCAAACTTGCAAATTACAACTCCAAGTGTATGTCTATAGATTGATAATCTTTATATATTTCATGATCATGAAAACTATGACTTACAAACTAGCTTTCGATCATATGCAGACTATCAGAACATTAATTTGAACATGTTTAATTCTTCTTTGGTGCTATGTTAAGATCATTCCTGGATACATTTCCATATTAACATTGATATGCCTTTACCATAGCATTTAGTGCAAATTTGATGAAGGAATTGTCTCCAAATAACTCTTAAATACATAATTATCAAATTGTATACCACTAAATGTTAAGATCCTAACTTTGTTCATCAATAGCCAATCACATTTATTAAGTGAATAATTTACTTCGTTATTACACCTTGCCTTTACGATCATAAGGTCAAAGTTGTCCTAAACTTAGGATGCAGAAGTTCTCTCTCTTAGAGTATATCCAAACATCAACATTTTCTAAATTCCTTACTCTGGGGAGATCACCTTCAAGACTGATCATTCGTATCATAGGCCACACTTTGAATTGAATAAACTTTTAAATTGATCTTTCAAGTAATTCGTATATCAGTCTCAATTATAGAACTTCATATGGCACTTAGACTAGATTCGACATTTCCAAGTTATTTAACCTCAAGCTGCCAATTCCCCATCTAGTCCTTTAATCCCTTGGCTCCCCCTACTATGCATAGCAAAGTTCAAGCTCATCCTTAGAGCAGATTTGTTTACTAACTTCTTACTTCATGACCACACATCAATTATAGTAATCATTGATACTCGCTCTCGAGTTAATTCACGTGCTTATATCCATGAACTATAATAGGTCCAATTAATTCTTGAAATCTCACAATCGCTTAATTAAAATCAACACCAGTTCCCTCTAAGCTGCTGTACCTATTCAACACATATTCACATATAAAATAGTTCAAAATCCCAACACCACTTTTATATGGGCACAACAAGCTCAATTAACATAGTGTTCTTATCTTCATGCACATAAGTATGGGTTTACTTTTACCTTAATGCTTAATTTATACACTCCAAGTCAATTACAACCATCACTATTCATTCAAATCAAAGTGCGCCCCTTATTACCATTATCATACGTGCTCCATTATATTAACCCCAATACAATCCATAGTCCCCAAATCTTTTTCCAATTGACAATCATGAGTTCAATTATAACTCCACCAAATGAATAAATTATCACGGCCTATTAGTCCAACTCCAAATTTCTCCATCCTTAATCGGAGGGATATATCATTTCATTAATCTTTCATTAGGAGCATTCGTTTTAAGATCTCTCTAACACTGGCTCGTGTCACGGGTGGTATCTTAAACCCAGACAACAACCCTACTTATGATCTTTTCATGACATTAACAAGGAAGTAGATTACTAGGAGTAGGAGTTCATATAGCTCCCTGTCTATGACTTATGCTCCCATAAGATCTATAAGAAGAAACAGAATGAGTCTAAACAACTCCAAATTCTATATGCAGATGCACGTATTCTATTCTATCAAACCTAACTTAACTTGGGCCACACTGACACTGTAGTTTCTAAAATAACTTTAAAACAACTTTAAACCCAAAAGCTCTAATTTTTAAAACCAAAAGCTCTGATACCACTCTAATTTTCACCACCCGAAACTCCTCTTGATCCGGTGACAATCGCCTCGACGTCTCAATAGACATTCATTGTCCGGAATGCCAACTAAAACCTCGCAAGGCTTTAATATCAGTTTTCGCACCTCCCTTGTGAGCAACAGTTGTTAAGTATCATGTTTTGAGAGATTATAAACTATTTCCAAATCAAAACAATAGAAAAATAATTTTTTTTGCCACAGGGGCATTTTGGTCATTTTTCCTCCAAAATTTCAAAACCAGCTAAAAATGTAGTATGCAAGTATAAAACACATAATTCATAATAAAAAATAAGCTTAAATGTCTAAAACCTTCATTTAAAATGAAATTATGACTATTTGAATATAATAAAAAAATTCAATAAAATATTTTATTTTTTTATAAAACAATATTTATAGAGTTACCGGTAAATAATTTTTGTAGTGTAAAAGCTAAATAAATTCATACATATTGTAATACAGATAAACAAAGTATAAAATTTAATTTACAGTGACACGTAGGCCCACGAACAACCAAAAGTAATGAAGGCTATGAACCTACAGTTTTTGTGGTTGCAAGTCCAACTGTAGCCCTCAACAAAATGAGCTATCTATTGACTATCTTGAGCCTAAAATGGGTGGAGAAAAGGGTGGTGAGATTATATAATCCCAGTGAGTAAACAAATACAATCTAAAATATCTAAAGCTGAGTAAATGGAGACAGATAAAATAGTTTAACATACTGTAATTCATCACCTTTCAACTCATTTCAGCCAAATAAAATCAATTCATATAAATTGAGTAATCAACATGGCTTATGAATTTCTTAAAACTTTGGCTCCTGCCAAAATCATTCCCATACTCAATTATCAAGGATACCTTGATCGAGGGCTATCCCAACCGAGTCCACCAAGGCTGAAAAAAAGTTTTGTATGCATAAATCATGTTTTTATTTTGAAAACATAGTCGTTCCTTGGCGTTGGCTGAGTTCACCCTCACGTGGTGGTTTAGCGTGAAGTGAACTATAAAGTGTTAACCTCAGGAGTTATCATCCGCGCCTCTCATACTGAGGTATGAATATAATAAGATTACCATGCCTCTTCTAATAGGCTGGTCCACGCAACCCATCCACTGCAGCGACTAATCAATAACCCACCAATTCAATAAAATTTAACAGCATGACATGGCAATTTTATCATTATCCAACCTATCAAGGCGAACAATAGTTTATACATTTTCAACACAAATACCAATTCAGCCATCCATGCCAATATTGCCATAAGCCAGTCAATTAGAACCATAAATTCACAATACATCAAATGGTCTCCAATTACTCTATTTTCAAAGCCATCATTCAATTTCAAGACAATTTATAAAATCATTTCATTTAAACAGATTTTGTTTATAAAACATAAACATTTACCATTTAAACTCATTTTCCATAAAATCACAAAATCAGATAAAAACCACTTTAGAT
The DNA here is from genome assembly GCF_000208745.1 of Theobroma cacao. Classification (NCBI taxonomy): domain Eukaryota; kingdom Viridiplantae; phylum Streptophyta; class Magnoliopsida; order Malvales; family Malvaceae; genus Theobroma; species Theobroma cacao. The sequence goes on along the minus strand of NC_030856.1, from coordinate 15,754,311 downwards.
AATTAAGACGATAGTAAGGTTACTCACTATTTCGAGAGTCGAATTTCGAATACTCTGATTCTTGATCCTCGGGTACTATCTCTTTACATTTGCCAGAATGCTTACCACCTAGACATAATGCACAATAAGCCATTTACTACATTTGTGCTAAATTGTTATAAAACCAATTTAAGCTTTATACTAATGCATGAAATGGGATGTAAATTGTTTAAATTATCATCTAATTAAGGTGTTCCACACAAATTCAATTGTGTACCTAAATAAAATGGTATTGGCCTAATTCGATCTATCATTTGATTAATTGGCCAATATGTCCAATTCAACTCCAATAATTCCATTTTTCTTCCAGTTCTCTAAACCATCAAACACAAGTTAAATAACTTGAAATATGGCAAAATCATCCTCACATTTTCTCTTGGAAAATACGGCCATGGTGGGTGCGTCAACACTATAATTTTTCAAGCTTGATCCTCACACCATAAACCATTAATTCCTAACCAAATCACTTGAAATAAAATCAAAATCATCCTCAGTATTCCACATGGAGAATTCGGCCAATGGTGGGTGATGGAAGAACATGAATTTTTCTTGCTTGATTTTCATGCTACATATCACCAATTAACTAAAAACACTAAAATATCTCAAAATTTAACCAAATCAAGCATCGAAACCTCTCTCTAAGTGTTCAGCCAGCAAGATACCCATCATGAAATCATGTGATTCAACCATAGAAAATGCAAAAGAATGCATGGGAAAGGTAGATTGCAAGTCTAAATCAAGAAATTTTACCTTTAATTGCTCGATTACTTGAAATCTACCAAATTTTCTCTTGAATTTTCACCCTAGGGTTCTTGTTTTTTCTTTTCTTCCTTTGTTCTTGCTTTGGCCGGCCATATAAAGAGAAATGGGCTGATTTTGTGCTGATTTTTAAGCCAAATAATAAATGGATGAAAATTTGACACATGTCACCATTCCATTGGTCCATGTGTCATACTTACCCATTAAGCAATCTCTCTCCACCACTTAAATATCCTCAATTATCCATGATAATATTGGGTAAAATCCATGTACTGGATAAGTGTTGGGTGGTGTAAAATTATAATTTTGCCCCTAAGGTGGCAAAATGACTATTTTACCCTTATGCTCGAAAAAATGTCGAAATTAAAATTTTTCACTTCTCAAACTCAAATTATGTTCTAAATAGTCAATCTTGATCAAAAACTTCTTCCAACATTCCAATTTTAACCTCGGGTGGCAAAATGACCATTTTGCCCCTAGGTCATGAAAATTCCAATTTGACTCCAAATCGGTCCTCGAACTCCGAATCACCATTTAAAGTCATTCTGGGGTTTTAAAATTCTCAATTTCATCTTAAAATCCCTATTTGGACTAGTTCGAGGCTTAAATTAACTTAGTTGTACCATTTGGTACATTACCGTCCTTTAATGATTTTCGAGGTACCTAAGTAAGTAAACATGCATTCTTATGTAGGAATGGTATAATAAACATATTGTAGAGATGGGCTTGACAATACTTCCATTGGTAAGGGAATATAAATACGCAATGAAAATTGTAGAAATCTACTTAGAAAAGAGATGATGATTCGAGTATTTATATATGAGTAAAGACTTTGGTAATGAGCTACAACCTAGAAGCATGATATTACAATATGAATTTTGACTAAGAAAATTGACTTATAAAACATGTGGTGTTTGTAGATGGTGCCAATTAGTGGTTGACTCTTGTATGAGAATGGAATATTCAAATCAGCTTTATGTATTCACCACCAATGATGAGCATGATCTAACCGACCAAGAGAATAAATGATTCTAAACTTGATTGTTGGTTATTTTGGTTTTACAGATGGCTTATTGAGCTTGATATGCTTGAGGCTATTCGAAGTTAAAATTTTTGGAAATATATATGGATATATATGTTGCATATTGGTATAAAAGCTCATACGGAGTTAGTTATAATTTGATTCGATGATGATTTTCTATCAATGGTTATAGTGCTAGACAATGATTAAGATAATTTATCATTGATTTTGGTACTGAACAAATGGATTATAATGCTGTGAGCTTAAAAGTAAGAGTTTATACTTTTGGTATGAGTTCATCAAATTATATTATTTTGTGATAAAACTTGGTGTTTTGATATAGCCTGAGAGGCTTGGCATATGAACTAGCTTAACTGTGAGCTAGAAATTGTTAGGTTATTATGAAGTACACAAATAGAGAAGTATGACATGAATTTAACATCCTAAGGAGCAATGGAAAATGATGTATCAATTTCGGTATAGCTCTAATATATAATTTTGATATATAAAGATTTGGGGAAAAATTTATAGCTTATGAGTAAAGGTGTGCATTTGAATTCATGTAATTAAAAGTTTAAAATCTACCTTGTTGGTCATAAAGCCCATGATTGAGAATGAATGATTATAGATTTAATTTTCTAAGGTAAAAAGGCTAAGGGAGTTAATATCAAAAAGGTCTTAATAGATGATTCTTTGATTTTAAAGTACACTTAAGGAGAGACAAGTATCTAATTTCATCCTCGGATGGATGAACTAATGAGGTCGCGAGATTTGGCATTTGAAGTAAATTTGAGGAATTTCAAGTTAGATATGTTGTATGTGATTGATGATGAATAAATTAGCTACGACATTGGAAATATAGAAATGATCAGTAATCAAGATGAGACTAGGAAAGGAACCTTAAAGGAAAATTTTGAGCAATTTTAATCTTGAGAGGTTGAGTTATTGATTAAAGAGATTGATTAAGATTATAAGGGGGTATGCGAAATGTCATGATTTATTGAAATGTCTTATGGTATAAGTTGAGATTTATCTAGTGATCACTCAAACATGAAAGTATTGGAGTTTGTTTTTGGGAAAATGGTTACTATTGGTTCCCGAATTTGAATCATCTATGATGTTAAACATAAATGAATAAATAAAGAGTGTTTGATCCTTATGTATTATGAAATGCTTGAATGGAATTTGTATGGAGGTATGTCAAATGGAATACAGGTTGGTTGACCATTTAGACCCATAGGCAATGGTGGAATAAATGCTTGAATGTTGGAAGGTTTGATAAAAGATCAAAGTAGAGGAATTGTGGATGGTTAAGTAAATATGCATGATTGATGATTTAAGCATGATTTGATTGAGATGTGACCAGAATTAATAGCACATTTGAATTCTTTTTATAAGATAAAGAATGATATTGTTTTGATCTAACAAGAGTAATGCACATAATTATATATTATGACATCGTTGACTTTTCTATAAAGATTGGAAGTTGATATAATGCATAAACCAAGATTCTATGTTAAGAATGCCCGACGAGAGTGATGTGGCAGAACTTGAGAACTTTGACCCTACATCTATTTGAATTCGAGGAGGTAACATAGGAGGCAGATGAGGAGATGCTGACAAAGTATCCCCACCTCTTTGATGATTAGAGGTACGTTACCTTATAGTTAAATTTAAATTCGGGGACAAAAATTTTATTAGTGGGGGAGAATGTGAGACCTCAACCCCTATAGGCTGGTAACGAGGCATAGGCGTAATAACCCAAGCTAGGGGTAGATTCATAATTTCCTTTAATAAGTTCCCAGAAGGAAGTTTTTTGATATTTAAGGTCTAAATAGGCATAAAGACCAAATAAATGATGTATAATGATGAAAACACGAAGAAAACTAGATGTGGCAATAATTTTCGCAACAGGGGCAAAATGGTCATTTTGCACCTCGAGTCAAAATTTTTAAGTTTTCACAGACTCGAGCATGTTTAGACTATTATGGACCTTGTCTTTGTATAAAAAGAGCAAAATGATTGCACCAAGGATTGAAGGAGAACAAGTTAATGTGCTAAGGGCATTTTCGTAATTTCAAGTGGAATAGATAAGCTTGACCTATAAATACCTTTCTTCCAGCAACTTTCTCATTGTCTAGTAGCTTTTTTTCTTCATCCTTCTTCCTTCTCACGTTTCTCTATCCTCCATGGAAGCATGGTATGAAAACTTCATAACTTTCTCTCTCTAGCTCCAAATTTCATGCTTTTGCCCACTCTTTCATACGATTTTTCACGCTCTTCCACTTTTACACCTTAAAACCCTCAAAAAGTCCTTGTTCAGTACTTTTTGTCACTAGCTGGAGGTTTTAGAGAGAGAAAGAGAGATTTTTCACATTTGTTTGAAAACTATTAGAAGAGAATTCAACAACAAAGAAACCCTAAGGTGAGTGATGAACTAGGCTTGGTTTTAAGTTGTTGATAATGGCTAGTAATTGGGATTATGAGTTGTTTTATTATTGAGTTGTTTACTCATTTTTAGTGTGACTAGAGTAGTGCAAGGAATAGCCATTTGATATAGTTGGAAGCCAATTAGGAATGACTAGTAGAATTTGAATTAGAAACTAGCTTTTGGAGTGATATTAATGTAAATTGGATTGGTTGTGATGTTGTGTGTTTATAAGTTCCAACAAGGCCTCACATGTCCATTTGGAGTATTAGTTAAGGTTAGAGTCAAGCAAAAGAAACAACAAGACCGGTGAGTGAATTACATCTCAAAACTTGTTTTGGGAATGTGAATGAAATTGCACAAACATTTGAATGATTTATCCAACTTTTCTTAAAAACAAGTGCCTTGGGAACAAGCCTTTGAAAATTGCCTTTATGTTGTGACATGTGGTTGGTTATGGATTTATGCACTATTACATTTTGGTGGTGTATATATATATAT